>NC_136699.1:196509-346509 GCF_947650265.1 Symphodus melops | reverse complement strand
AGCTGATAAGAGTTTGTGGACTCTGAGCGGGTTCACTCAGAGTTCAGCGCATGCACCAGGACTATAAAAAGCCGACATTAGTGGAGCCCCGATTATAAGAATCACCATGGCAACAGGCATCGAAAAGTGGTCCTCGTACTCCACCAGCCTGGAACTACAAACCCTCCTGACCGTCAGCGTGTTGCTTCTGTCCTTTTGTCCTCCGGGGACAAACAGAGTTAAAGTTGAGTCAGTTACCATGGTAACCGACTAACAGCTTGAGTCCTCTCTCCCGGGTGTGAGTAACCTTATAACACGTCCTTATATGCACAGTGTGCATGATAATGTTCATACCTGTTAACAGGAGGACTCCTGAATGTCTCACAGTGTGTCTCGCTCTGTGAAACAGATAATCAGAGGACATCCTCCTTTCAATCAGTGGGACATGTGACGGCGTTCGTCCTTACCGATGCAGTAGCAGAGGATGATGGACAGGACCACAGCGACCCCCACGGCGATCAAGGCGGTGCACTTCCAGGAGCAGTGTTTGGGGGACTTTTTGAACTTGAAGGCCCCCCTGGACAGGCTGTTTCTGGGCAGAGGGCGCGCCGGCGTGGAGTAAACCGTCCCCGTCGCCATGGTGTAACCGGGGGCAGCAGCGCCGAAGAATGGTGTCGTTCCTGTGCCCGTTTTAAAGAGGAAATGCCTACAGGGGGGGGGGGGGGGGGAGAAGAAGAAGGTGTTATTCTAAGAAGTGTGGAGCGACAACATGTTTGTTAAAATGATCTACGGCTGGAAAGAAAGATCACAACGAGCTCAGAGGAAAAAGATTAAAATAAAAGAGCCGACGTGTGAATCACTCTGACATCGGAGGAAGTGGACAAAAAGTATCTCATAAAAACAATCATCTCCCACTTGCCCTTTTCGAACAGGCCCTGTGCTAATAGCCCATTATACCTGGGGTAATTAAGAGGCTTTAATCAAATGCACTGTGGAGTGATCGTCCTATTAACTTTTAAACCCCTTGTGAAAAGCTCTTAAGTAAATGAATTAAGCCCGGGTGCAACTCGTGCCACTACTTAGAGATGAAGACCCGAACGCCTGCAGGCTTTCAGGACGGTCAGAGACACAGACTGAGCGTGCTCACAGCCGGACACATGTCAACGTTCAGTGAAGGTTTAGATTCTGTGCTGAACAAACTGCTGGAAACAACCATCTTAATTAGAACACCAATAAAGACTTGATTGAGTCGAGGGTTTCTCTGCACGTCCACTTCACACTCAAAAAGACACCGGAGCTGCACCTCAGTCATATCTGTCCACGGACAGCTTCAGGACAACATGAGCTGCTTACACTCTTCCTTCCTGCTCCAGGTCTACTCTCCAAAACCACCTCGTAAAAATACATTTACAAAGACAAATAGAAAAACAACCTACACTCACATATAGGTAATACAAATGCAAAGACATGTGCATTAGATCATGGAGTAATGTCTCGAAGGAGCTCCCGTCTTGAACACAACCTCTTTTTTATGATCTATAGGCGAGATGTCCCAGGAGGAGCCGGTTGCCACGGTTACGGGTAATTCAAACAGCAATAAAGTAAAAAAGCAGTATCTGCTCATCAATTATTTGTGTGGCATCTGTGAAGTCCTCGTGTAAGTTTTTTAAAGGCTCTTTTTTTTTTGCCCTGACTTAAAGAAGCTTGAGGACGAATAATCTGAAGCTGAGCTGTTAAAGACTGAAAATCCACGTAGTGACACTTGGTAATCAGAGAGATCCTGATTATTTGATTGGGACGGGGGATGAGCGTGCTCTGGGGACGCCGTCACTGCACCTCTAACAGAATCCTTGTGTGGCCGGACTGAACGGACTGCAGACCCAGTCAGATATCAGAACCATCTGACAGATTGGTTTTACAAAGGACAAATTATAACCTACAGCAGCATGCATGGCTCCGATTTCATCCCCGCTGCTGATATTTCAGCTGCTCCCTCCGTCCCGTGAGGACGTCTCTGTGCAGAAACCTCCTCTGATCAATTCTTGAAAGAACAAATGTCAGAGTCGGATCGTCTGGTTCCTCGACGCTGCGATCGACACCTGTGGTCATTGACAGTCAGGGATTCCATTTAAAGGTTACGCAGTGTCACCGCTCGAATGACAATGTTTTGTCCGTCTTCAACCTGCAGAAATTTGGATTTTTTTTCCCGATCCTGAACAATCTGTGCTGCAGCTGCGGCAGACTGTGTAATACACAGTTGGGTATGAATTGAGGTCAAAACTTGCACAACGTCTGAGGCGGCAGACGTGTCGTCAGACACACAGGCAAATAGACAGCGCTATCTGGGGAGTTAAGTGTAAGTTTGCAATCTGATGAGGCAGACAGAAAGGGGGAGGTGTGTGTGTGTGTGTGTGTGTGTGTGTGTGTGTGTGTGTGTGTGTGGAAGGTATATGTCCTCTATTTGAGGGAGGTGACAACATACTGGTTGCAAAAATGATGTGAGACGGAGCGCCTGTAAATTGAATCCTGCAGCCTCTACCACACACTGTATATAGAAAATGGACGTCGTCTCATGGTTACAAATGTAAAGCCAATGTTGGTGTGTTTTAATGGGACAGGAATGCCTTGTAAAACCAGACATCAGGCTCACTACAGCTCCACCTCTTTACCTGTTAGTACAGCGCCATGAATGTTTGGGGGTGTGGCTACCTTCGACATGATGGTGACAGGAAACAAGCCGAACCCGAGTCTTTAACAGGAGGGTTCATGAACCCGTCTGTGAGGTTTGGTGTCGTTCATAAAGTCTGAATCTGAACTGAGATTCAGAAGCAAACACGGCTGCAGGTCGTGACCTTTAAATATTTCAAAGGGTGTAAAAAAATCAAGATGGAAATGAAGTGTGTAAACGGTGGAACAATCTGAATGCTCATAATTACAGGAGACATATGGCACACGGTGGCTGTTAAAACACAAGAGCACAGCTGTGTCGCTGCCAATTACGTCCCGTTTGCTTTGAACGCCAAAGTGAAACTCAGAATGTGTGTGAACCAGAGCTCCACGCCGGACTTTTATTTACACTCAGCGTTTAAAGGAATTCTGCAGCTGATGTTTTTCATGGCGCCCCCTTTTATTTCTTTTTTTCTTTGCAAAGAGCCGACTGAAGAGGTCTAAAGATGAGATGCTGTTGGACATGATTAACAAAGTGTAAATGTCTGCAGCTATACACAGTGGATGACCGGCTGTAATTGATTACAGCCAGTGTGATGCAACAAGGCACATTACTATGCTAATCCAGTCAGCCCCAGTGATAGCTATGTGGCGTGCTGTGAGAGAGAGAGAGAGAGAGAGAGAGAGGGAGAGGGAGAGGGAGCGAGCGAGCAGATGAATGGCCTGTGTGTGTCGGCGTGATCTCAGTGTGTGTGCGTGCACGCCTGTCTGTCCCGTTCAGAAGCCTGTTCCACAGAAGCAGCAGACGCCCGCTCTCCTCGGCTCTCACGGCGTCGCTTGTCATCAGGCTGACATTTGAAAACATCCTCACAGAGGACAAAAGACTAAACAGGGAGTGGGTGGATCTGTCTACGGCTAAGCTCCAGCTGGAGGGGTGAGAGTGCACATGAGAAACAATGCAAATCGGCGCCCTCTGAATTTGTAATCCGTCTATTAGCCGCTATTCTGTGTTAGCATTAGCATTTCAAGGTGAGCGCTGGAATAATCAAGGTGCTTTAATCCACGGTCGGAAAAGGACTTCAGATGAGCCGAGCATCTTTTTCTTTTACTTCTTTTGGTACCCTTGCTGCCCCAGATCCCCACCTGCCCTCTCAGCGGGGGGCTTGTTAGCGGGTGCTATTCTGGTACGGCTAGCTCTGCGCCCATGTGACGGTATTTCAGCCCCCACGGGGATCAGCGTGGTGCCATCTTGAGAGAGCTCAGATTGTTTGCTCATAGAATGAGCTATATTTAAGGAGTTTGATGAGGTTTGCTGTAATGTGAGCTCAGCTCCTCTTTGCATACATTAAAGAAACTCTGAGACAGTTATTCTGCAGCTTCATGAGACATGCTCCTCTACATGAAACACCAGTGTGTTTGAGCGACTGTGTGAGCAGCATCCATCCACTGTTCAGGAATGCTTTTTACACGGGCGGCCAAAAATCCTCTGGAACAGATGCGCTGAACGCTGCCAGCTGTTCACACGCTGGCCTTTAAATAAGAGGAACATTTTCTGGACTCAGCACAGATATGTTGGCGAAATATATAAAAAAGAGCAAAAAGAAAAAAAGAATGTCTTGAGGATTACCACCATGCTTTGGCGGGGAAGCAAACGCTCGCTGCGGCGCCGCTCTGCTTTCTTACACATGACTCATCGGTCCCGGTGCCATCCTGACACCGCGGCTGCTGCACCACGAAAGAAAAGTTCAATTTTCCTCCTCTGATGAGACGTATGACTGTCTGACTCATGATTTACATGTGCATCCCACACACACACACACACACACACACACACACACACACACACACACACCTGAATCCTGCTTCTGCAAATTCTTTTTGAAGCCCCCGCGAACAGTCCCAACACACCTTCCACCAGGAGGACGCTCTGTCTCACAGACATGCAGCACATGGTGAATTTGGAGCAGAGGCATAATTTGATTTGATTCCCCTGACGCGTGAGTCCGATGAGGATTGACAGAACATTTTGAACGGCTCCGTGTGGCTGGGCAGGCCTTCCAAAGACTCGTTTTGAAATGTCATAACGCCTCTCTGCCTGAATCTCATTGAATCCAAAGAAGTGGGCTCTAAAGGACATCCATATGTAAGAGCATAGGTCTACCTGTATCTGATCCGGGGGAGCAGCAGCGTTAAAACATGCAGATTTCACACATCCTCAGCGTGGTGCTCGTCAAACAAAGGCTTCAGAACGGCGGTGGAATAATTACTGCACACGTGGCGTGCTCTCTTAAGGGCCGGGGAGATTCACACTCTAATGGAATTCAACGGAATATTGCTAATTGAAAATATCACAAAAATCTATTTCAGAGAAGCCAAGTGGTTAAGTAAGGGGAAACCTGGGGGGGTTTATTAAAAGCACTCCACACACTAAAGATCTGAACGTCTCCACGGCGCTCGAGAACGACCACGAACAGCGAGCGGCGTCTCTGCTCTGCTGCCGACTAATTGAGTACAGCCAGCAATAAAAGCAGGAGAGAAGCTGGAGGAGGACGGTCATGGAGCTACCTGAGGTGTGAAGAACCGCTCAAAGGACGACGCTTGATCTGATGTCTCTGCAGCGAGACATCAGTGGACACACACGCTCAGTGTTTCATGTCAACACAAACGGACACATTTAAAGTGGAGGTGAGAAAACGAACTGGTGCACGACCCGTGTGATCTGTGTGCACGCTACCTGTTAGAGTGACGTGCTAAATGTGTCCCTCTAAGGGTCTCCGGGGTAAGACCCTCGAAGGTACCCCTTAATTAGCACCCTTAAAGTGTGCACCTCATGAGGGTCACCTTAGCGCTCTCGGGGCTTTACTACGTCTTTTGTTCTTCTTTCCTCGATGCCGTGAATATTCACCATGCAGCACAGAGTGGATAGTGTTGGACTGCTTCTCCGTCATTGTTCACGCCATGTCCCGCCTCCTGAGCCCGCACAGGGGGAAATGTCCTGCTGTGACATGATTTAAAGATTAGTGAATGTGCTGTAAGTTAACGTGTGATACACGAGCGTGATCTGGACTAAACTAGCTAAAAAGCAGCTCGGTGTGGGATCACAGTGACTCCACATCGTAATGAGCCTGAACACTGAGAGCTTTTCACAGTGCGAGCTTGTTGGTAGCGAGTCAAATTAGCGTGCTCGTGCTTTGAAGACCAACACTTTTATGGGAGGCTACGCACACATAATTTATTACTGCTAATTGCTGTAAAAGGAGCTAATGCAGGCTTTATTTCCACCGGGGTCACGTCACATATTTTCTGTTTTAATCAAGCGCCATGTGCGGAATCACTCAGCGTCTGTGCGTGTGAGGCTATTCCACTGAGCTGCATATGAAATCAAATCAACGGGAGGACTCCACCTCACACATGCAGGAGTCAGGACCGGTGCTCAAACCCCCTGAAGGGAACCTAATAAACACTTTCTGCAGCTTCTGTTTACATTTCCCAACCTGGTGCTTTTCTTGACATGTGCAATTACGTGGTGAACCGGGTCTTCCCTTTTGGCCTCGCTGGTTTGGCAGCAGCCCTCTGTTCCCACCCACTGACAAGCACTTGATTTAGAGTCCACTGTGGTGATAGTGATTTATGCCTGCTCTGATGATAGGTGTGCACATATTGTTTTGTCGATACGGGCGAAGACAGCTCAAGGTCACTGCGCGGTTAGTATTCAATCACTGCATCTTCCTCAGAAAGTGAAACTGTCAGCGTGCATCCCGACTGACTCAGTCAGATCATAAGAGGTTGTTACTGCGTGCTGCCACGGAGAACAAATTCAAAGTTTACATTCAACCTTTCACAAAGAAGCACAGAGCCAGGGAGGTATCAGGCCAGAACGCAATCATCTCCTGCAGGCCGGCTCGGAGTCACGGCGCCATGGAGCACTTCATTAGCCGGGATATTCAGAGCGCTGATGAAGAGAGATGTTACTGATGTTTCAGGAGGAAAACCTGCCACCTGCTCTTATGACAAAGTGAAATCTTGCTCCACACATTGTGCTTAGCAAGTTCTCTCATTGAACCGGCCAGCTCTCTGATAGCTGCATATTCCACTTTGCTCTGCTGCTTTCTCTCCCTGTTATTCAGTCATCAGGGAATAAACCTGTGCACACTTTGTTGTTGTGTTCTCACCAGAGGAGGAACAACCACCATATTTATCCCACTCAGCAGGAGCCAGATTACGCCGCGCCCGATTTGAGTAATGATGATGTGCTGCGATGAAACGAGGGCAGAAATCAGCCAGACTTAAACACCTTAAAACCTCGTGTGGATGACGACTTTATTATCCAGTCGAGTTTAAAGGAGAAGCATGAAAAGCATGAATGAATCATCAGATGGTGAACATGTGACACATGGCAGCATGGCGTGCAGCCTGTTCCAACCTTTACAGCATGGCGACCCCACGCTGACGAGCCAGACGTCCAAAACACCGACAGAGACGTCTGAACGGATCCAAACACCGACCATGAGACGTGTTTCTGTCTCTCTGAATGTTCAGTCAACTTTCACTTTGGACACCATGAGACGTGTGCACGAGTCACACTGAGCTACTGCGAGTTCATTCAAATATATCCTATTTGACCCGGCGTTAGTCAAAGCAGCACGGACAGACTCAGCGTTCATCAGAGCACATCAGCATCTCTTTACACAAAGCTCAAACCACAGGAAGTCAGTCCAAACATCTGGCCTCTGCTTCCTGTCGTCTGCAGGAGGGAATCGGACCCACAACCAGCCGCAGCATCGAGCTGTGTGAACGTCATCTAAGGCGGCTTCCTCAAACCTTCACGTGTCACACTTATAAGGAAGGTGTGTGTGTGTGTGTGTGTGTGTGTGTGTGTATATAGGTGTGTGTGTGTGTGTGTGTGTGTGTGTGTGCGTGTGTGTGTGTGTGTGTGTGTGTGGTGAGCACAAGGTGATCAGAGACAGTTAGAGCTGCTGTCTTTAAATCCAGAGTTAAACATCTGTACATGATGTAGGACAGTAAGAGACATGTTGAGACATGTTGTCCTCAGACTAAACACATTCATTGGTCCTCCTTCTCGTCTCCTGGCGCTCTGCAGGCGGCCATCACGGGTCACTCACCTGCTCTCCAGGGCCACATTGCTGCCCAGGACCCAGCTGTCCTGCAGCTGGACGCATTCCGCCGTACTCTGCAAGTCGGCCGCCAGGCCGGCTGTCGGGGGCGGGCTCGGGCTCCTCTGATTGGCCAGTGAGCTGCGGCTCAGGGACGTGATGGACGGGTGCTGCTTGTGCGGGGGCGGGGCCGGTGGGAGAGGAGGCGGTCCCGGCTGAGTGGATAGATGGTCACCTGGAGCGGAGCAGAGAGAGTGTCATGTGTTACATGCAGCTAACAGACCCAGAAAAGTAAATACAAGCAGCAGCAAGTCGTTAAGATGAGATGCAAGCGCTGCAAAAAAAGAAGGAAAATAAGCGCCCATTTTATGACCACACACATAATAATTGTCGCAAAACGCCACCCGGCTGACAGTTGGCTTCTCTTAAACAGAAGGTCACTTAGAGAGGCAGCTGTTCCTTTATGGGCGCTTAACGCAATGTTTCACGTTTGATTACAGCCAGAGAAGACTCTCAAATAACTAATGACCAGAACATCCATTAGAGCTCGGAGAGAACAGCTTTTCCAATTTCACACAAAGCTGTGTAATTGGCCCCCAGAATGGCATGTGGTGATTATCTATCCATCTTCCCTGTTTAAAAGGTAAAAACCCACAGTGCTGACAATTCTGATTTGCTCCGATGAGCCCCAAATGGCTATCGTCTTCCTCGTCTTCCTCGTCTTCCTCGCCGTACAGAGCCTTGGAGAAGATTGAGGAAAGCGGCGTCTTTTAGGAGCTGTTGTTTTTGCATTGGCAGCGTGATTTCTTAAAAAGCCTGAAGGAGCTGCATGTGGAGCATATGAAGACGGCTGCAGGGTTTAACCTTTCCTTTCTAAGAGCAGCCACATTCTGTGGATCACAATGTGCTTCTTGATTTAATTGAAAAGACAGCAGTCGTTGTTTTGAAGAGATTTTAATGACCGAGCAGTTTTTGTCCTTCACTCCTCACTCTGCCCTTCTGTGCACACAGCTTTGCTGTTCAAACCTTCAGTCCATTCAGAGCTGGGAAATCATCTGCAGCACTTTGAGGCACAAATGTGCCGCTGGACGCGCAGGCCGCTCGACGCGCGGGCCGCTGGACGCGCAGGCTGCTCAGGCCGCTCGACGCGCAGGCTCGACGCGCGGGCCGCTCGACGCGCAGGCTCGACGTCCAGGCTGCTCGACGTCCAGGCTGCTCAGGCTGCTCGACGCGCGGGCCGCTGGACGCGCAGGCTGCTCAGGCTGCTCAGGCCGCTGGACGCGCGGGCCGCTCGACGTGCGGGCTCGAGGAAACACTGAAGATCGCTTCTCTTATATTCAAAGTAGAAATGCATTAAAGGCATGAAAGGAACACTGTAATGGGAAGTATTACTAAGAGTTCAACTCATCTGGCTGAATAATTGCAGGAAGCGGCTGCTCAGATAACGTTTGTATTGTTTTATAGAAGAGTATATTTTATAATGAACGACGGGGGGAATCATAAAGGGCCAGTCTTAGATTTATTAATTTGAGTTTGACCAAAGCAAATGAAATGTGATCCTCTTATAAGTGCAGCAGCACCTTGTGCAGGGCGAGAATCCTAAAACACGTCCTGGATTAACTGCAATCAACTGCCACATAGGCGTTTGAGAAATATAAGGCCGCCATGACTTGGTGATAATGAATACAAGGCGCCCCGCTCATCTCCTGGGCCAGACGGAGAGCCCTATTAGAAATTGTGCTAAGTAGGCTAATAGAAATGTGGATTATCTAGCAACACTGGCTGGGCTTTACTTCACCTCTGGGTCTCATTCCTCTGCATGAGCCCGAAGCTCCACTTCACTCCACCTTTCTCATATATCAGCGATTGCTGCTGCGGCGGAGCGATGTCAACGAGGGGGTACGGAGAGGGGGAAGGAAGCAATGAATGCTAACATGCTGCTACTGTAAGGAGATTGTTAGCAGACTATTTTTAGAAGGGATTTTTAGTTTTCTGAAGAATTTTTATTTTTTGTATCGCGAGTGTAAAAAAGCCCACAGCGAGTGTAACATACATTATAATCAGTGCACATGGACACATGAGTGTGCCTGCATGCAACAACTGGAGAAACATCCCAGTTCACTTTTTCAAATGGTTTTAGTTTTTCAATCCTTTTCAAACAGCATGTCGTTTCAGTAAAACACAAAGTGTGACGAGCTCATGATGAACAAACAGCTGTGTCTCAATCCAGGTGCCGAGGAAGCATCCGAAGAGGGATCGCAGCACAGAAGTGTGTCAAAGCTCGCCTCCTTTGAAGACTCCTTCAAATGCGCCCTGACGAATGCATCCTACTTTTGCCTTGAAGGATGCAGTCAGTGCATCCTTCCATCCTTCCATCCTTGAAGGACGCAGTCAGTGCATCCTTCCATCCTTCCATCCTTGAAGGACGCAGTCAGTGCATCCTTCCATCCTTGAAGGATGCAGTCAGTGCATCCTTCCATCCTTCCAGCCTTGAAGGATGCAGTCAGTGCATCCTTCCATCCTTCCATCCTTGAAGGATGCAGTCAGTGCATCCTTCCATCCTTCCATCCTTGAAGGATGCAGTCAGTGCATCCTTCCATCCTTCCATCCTTGAAGGATGCAGTCAGTGCATCCTTCCATCCTTCCATCCTTGAAGGATGCAGTCAGTGCATCCTTCCATCCTTCCAGCCTTGAAGGATGCAGTCAGTGCATCCTTCCATCCTTCCAGCCTTGAAGGATGCAGTCAGTGCATCCTTCCATCCTTCCATCCTTGAAGGATGCAGTCAGTGCATCCTTCCATCCTTCCATCCTTGAAGGACGCAGTCAGTGCATCCTTCCATCCTTGAAGGATGCAGTCAGTGCATCCTTCCATCCTTCCAGCCTTGAAGGATGCAGTCAGTGCATCCTTCCAGCCTTGAAGGATGCAGTCAGTGCATCCTTCCAGCCTTGAAGGATGCAGTCAGTGCATCCTTCCAGCCTTGAAGGATGCAGTCAGTGCATCCTTCCAGCCTTGAAGGATGCAGTCAGTGCATCCTTCCATCCTTGAAGGATGCAGTCAGTGCATCCTTCCATCCTTCCAGCCTTGAAGGATGCAGTCAGTGCATCCTTCCATCCTTCCAGCCTTGAAGGATGCAGTCAGTGCATCCTTCCATCCTTCCAGCCTTGAAGGATGCAGTCAGTGCATCCTTCCATCCTTCCATCCTTGAAGGATGCAGTCAGTGCATCCTTCAAGGCTCAAAAGATCCCGATATTCTTGGGCACAAATTTAAGCACTGACCCTCTTTCAGTTTGACAGGAGAGGAACATGTGGTGACAAACAGGAAGTCAACACGAGGGGTCTGCACAGGTGAGGAAGGATACAAGGATGCCCCCCCCCCCTGAACTGGGACACAGCTACGTTGATGCTGGTCACTGCTGGTTGCATTGAAACAAAGCAACCGTCTCAGTGATGAACTGAAGCAACAGTTGCTAGAGGCTCCTTTTTATGGCTCATGAATTAAAATAATATGGCTGCAGAACCTCTTCATAACACTCAGAAACTCCCCTCTACTCTTAAGTACATAAACACAGCTGTCCTTATTCTCCTGTTCAAATATCATCTTATTATCACACCCACATATGCCACGCTGGATCCTGTAAACAATCCGCCTGCTCCCATTAGACATTACAAACAAAGACACATGACGCACATCGCCTCCATCCATTTATCTTCATGTCTCCATATTGATCTGTCGGCCTGCACTGAAAGTCAGCGTCTGATTGCCCTTGCCCTGCACGGCTCGCACTGAGAGGATGCAGCATGCTGTGCACCAACTTCAGACTGGTCCAAATATAAACCTGCTGCAGGAGGCTTTAGGCCACGTCTGATGAATCAAGGTACGCTGAACTGTAACACCAAGTGTGTGTGTGTGTGTGTGTGTGCGTGTGTGTGTGTGACAGCACATCCTGAGCATGACGTTCTTGAAACACAACATCCCAACAAAACGTTCCGAGGCGTTGGATTTGACACCAAATCTGAGCGTCTAATCCCTGAATGAACCGGGCGAACGTGAGAGCGTCTGCACACCAACTGAATCAAACCTGCTGCATGAAGCACACAGCTGGTGGTGTAAAGACGGTCTGCTGTTAGAGAATGCTGTGTCATGTTCTCTGCAAAGCCATGAAATGAAACAGCCAATCACTTTGGTTTTGAGTGGAAACAAAAGAGGAGCTTCAATAAAAGCAGTTGTGACAACGCAGAGTCTAAAAGTGTAAAGAGAGTTTGGAGCTGAGCAGTCAGCAGCTTTCATATCTTTACATCACAAAATCAATCTTCACAACATGCCAGACAAACTACAGTTCTGGAAGAACTACAATCCAAAATGGCTTCTTGTTAACTTTTTACAGAGTGGTACCTTCACCTTTAAAAACACCCAGCTGATCACCACAGAGTTTAACGTGTGAGAGAGTTCTCCTGAACCTTCATCTGTGACGTGAAGATGGTCGACTTGTTTACGGGTTCATCTGGACTGGACTTCACTTCTTCTGTAATCTTATTCATGAAACATGTGAAGCTCAGCAGAATGAAGCAGGACAGCAGAGGTTCACTAGAAATTCAGAGGTGGAGCTTTGAAAGCCACTCTGGGAAAAAGTATGGTAAAAAACGCACTTTTGGCACGGGTACACTCTGAATTAGATTATCCACAGCCGTGAATATCCTGGGTTGTGTGTGTGTGTGTGTGTGTGTGTGTGTGTTTAAAGCACACTAAACAATGAGCCTTTAAGAAGGCTTGGCAGCATCTCCCCTTAAAGACACACAGGGACTGAAGCCTTTAAAGTGCAGCCTCAGAGGCTGGACGGCACATGAAACAGCTGTGTGGTTTCTGGAGCTCTGCTTTGAAATCAGATCAAGACGGATGCCTCCTTCGCATAATTCCTCAACGTCAGCTTGTCATCATCTCCATCAGCAACATGCTTCAGAAAGGACCTTTGTGATTAATACTGCATGCAGCGGCTGAAATGACAGACTCATTTTGCTCCTAATGATACTTGCCGTATCTCTCGGAGGATTCTGTATGAAGCCTTGGTGTGTTTCTTTGTTTTCAGCTGCTCGTCCACCACCATGAGAAGTTTCCTTGAAAGTTGCAGAGAAGTTAGAAATGATATTCAGACGCTTTCCCAGAATTGAATCCATTTTAAATAAGCGTGCCAGAGGCTATCGCTGCCTGCCAGCTGAGTTCAGATTTCAGCACCATTCTGTGAACTTTCTGATCCTCCATGTTTAGGCCTATTAAGATTCCATGACGTCCGCTCTCCCTGAAAATATCTTTTTTTGATGAAAGCGTCGACAAGCTTTGAGTGCTGCTCATGATGTTCCAACGCCGAGTCGGGACACAATTAAAAGCCGTTTTGCACTCACTGGGCTTGGCGAGCTTGGTGAAAGCCTTTTCATATTCATTGTGTAAGTACTGCAAAAGGTCTTGTGCCATTTTACTCTCCATTAAGAGACTGATTCAACTGCTAATGGAATTGAAAGGGCATTTGCTTTGACTGGCTCGCCCTTCACCAATAGGAAAATTGCAGTGCATGTGCATCAGAAGAATTCCCTCAAAGTAGATCATGAGGCTGCAGCCATTTCATTCGCCCTCATATTATTTGTGTTTGACTGAAGAATTAAAGACGTAATATCTAATCATGTTCAGAAAGTTTGATTTTATATGGATGAATAATGGATGAACTCTCTGATAAAACATGGAGCAGGTAGGATGTTTATATATGTCAAATCAATAAATTCATTCTCATCAACGCCTGGCTCCTGATTCACCTCAGGACACCTCTGATGTGCTGTAGTGTGAAAAGGGGGGGGTGTTTAAGGTGTGTGTGTTGGGGGGGGGCTGTACCTGGTGGAATTCGGGACCATTTGAACAACCTTGCCCTCGGTGGGTTTCTGGGATTTACTGTGCAAAGAGAGTTGGCTGGAGGTTTTGGGGGGAGGAGAAGAAGACGCGGTGTGATTTGGATCAGAGAGCCATCGCTGCTCTCACAGCGATGCCCACTCGCTCTTCTCCTGGCTCTCCATCCCATCAAAGACAGACATTTGCTTTCAAGCCTTTTTCTCTGCAGGGGGAACCAGGAAGCATCCAATCTTTCAAGAATGACATAATCATTGCATTATAGAAATCATTCCACTTATCCATACATAATGTCTTCCTGCACAGCCGTACAGCAGCTCTGACTCAGTCAGACCCACGTTTATCTCAAATGCATGATTTGGAAATTTACATCTGAAGATGCACTGTGAATGTAAGCAGCTTCACATCCCTGATCGTCCATCCCCCTCTCTCTCTCTCTCTCTCTCTCTCTCTCCTGTTGTCTCTCTCTCGCCCAGACATTGCTACAGATGGCAGATCATCATACAGATGATGACTGCTTAGCAGTTCTTTCTGACAGCTCTCCGATAACATGGCAATTACACTCCTTCTCAAAAGCTGCTTTGACAATTAGCCTGCTGACAAAACACTTAGTCGTATTTATTCATGTGTGGACAGCTTTGGCTTTCTTGCCTTTCCAGAGAGATAATGTTCACACCTAGTTAAAATGCTACAGTCTTTAGGTTTGGCGCCCGACTATACGTGCATCTCTGAGTTTTCTTCAGTCTGCAGAGAGCTGGCTCAGTGCACAGGGACGAGTGCCAGTCCTCACTTCTCTGAACACATTTATACTAAAGTCGTGATCAGCCAGCCAATAACTTCACAACACACTATATGATTTTAAAAAGAGATCAGCAAGGCGGCATTTGAAAAAGCAATCAGTGTAATGACTTTTATTGCCCACATGGTTTAATAACTATTGGAAGAAGATGAAGAATGAAGAATGCAAAAATATTAAAATTTCACTGAAATACTTTCTGACTTGCAGAATGTCACATTATTTCCGCTCAGATCTTAAAAATCTGCACATAAGTTGGACCACAAATTCAAATGTAAGTGATAAATTTAGCTGATAAATCGTCCAGCCGATGTTATTCAAAAGTCACCAGCAGAGGGCGCTACATGGAGCACAACAACCATGGTCACTGTGCAGAGTGTGGAGCGGGGACCACGTGTACGCTCTGGTCCTTTCTGCTGAGTCACCATCTTGTCTTCATGATGTTTTAGATGGAAGACAGATGTCAGCTGATATATCAGTGTCTGACTTCTTTCTGCCAAAATATCCATATTGGCCCCAAAAATCCCCAAATGGGTCGGGCCGTAGTAATCAATGACACAAACCATTTCAGATATTTAAAGATGGAAACTTTCAACATGATCTGATTGATTTCTGACCACGTGGGAAAAACAACACTGACATATAAACCACCTTTCAAGTTTCCTGTTGAAACCTCCAACAGACTTTGGACTTAATGACAGACGATGTGACCTCTTTCAGATTTAAAGAATCATCAGTCATTTTTTTTAAATGCTCTTATTTTGAAAATCAGAGCGGATACCAAAAACAAATGAGTGAATCTGTTCTGATGGAACTGGATAGCTTCTTTGTAATTCTTCGTCTCTCTTTTTAAATGAGCGGCGACATGTGACGTATTTCCTCCATCTTCAGATGTCACATGATGCTGACGGTGAAGACTCCCACACTGCCCACATTTCAACACCGGGCATCTCCGCCCAATAAAACACCTCTCACAGTCCGCTGTTGGGTAAAATGTGAGCTAGCATGAAAGTGACGCACCATGGGCTGTCTATAGGACCATTATCAGCCAATCCCCATGCATCTGTGCCTCTCTCATCCTTTCTACTGTAGAAGAGAAGGTGTGTATGATGGCAGCTTTAAGAACACCAGTCTAACAGTATCACATGGCTCAGTAAACAGAGAGCTCTATTCTACACATATTTGCAAACACAGCCTGCAGTCACCGTTGCACCTCTCGTGTTGGCATCGGATTCTTGGCGTGCCAGTTTGTTTGCACCTTTGATGTGCCTTTATATTAGCAACCTGCCACTTCCTGTCACTGAATCATCCTTTCACATCCTGAAAGCAGCCCACTGTGAGGCCTCACAATGGATCATCTAAACAAACCAGCAGCAGGGACGTCTTGGCTCAGTCGCACGCCGCACGCCACTTTGGTCTGGATCAGGAGGAAAAGCTGTGAAAGCTTGTTGTGCTCGTCCTTTCAACACGAGCCGGGTTAGTTTGGGTCTTTCTCCTGAGTGAGTGCGGACCGGCCCGGCCATGACAGCAGCCATTCACTCCAGTTAAATTGCTGTCATGACTTGAAGGGCGTGTGTCTTCAGTAACAGCCGACAGTCAGAGCGGCTGGCGGACGGAGGATCGGCTTGACCACCTCATGAAAGCTATTGCACTTTCAAAAGCTCGCTGGAAGGATTTTTTTATCTCTTTTCTTTCAACTTCAGAGGCAGAAACAACAACGAAACACTGTTATCAAGTCCTGCTGAACTGTGAGTCCCTCCTCTGAAGAAATGTGGATCTGAATAGTAATTGCATAAAAAATGTTGCCTACCCGATCTTAGGGGTCACAGAAATGTGACATGTGTACTCTGGAAAGACTATTCATATGCCTCCCCATTCATTTACAGCTCGCTTCCCCAATCACTTGAGAAAATGGTTTCAGGAAAAAAACAAACCACTCATGGTTGTAGTGCCTCAGTCTTCTCCAATGGCTGCTATAATTGCATTTTCTGTGCAAATCGCGGTTTGTGGGGAGAGCAAACAAAGGAAGCAGTATCCATTTAAAAACGGGAAAGCCCATCGTTTCCTGATTAATTGTTGGCATATTGTTTTCAACTGGATGCACTCCACTTGCCAGATGACTAATCTTCACCTCCATTGTGAGAAAACTTGAGAAGGTGATTTATACAGAGAATATATTCGACAGTGCTCTGAATAAACAAACAATGAAACCTACATTATATTCTATAGAGGCTGAGCTTTCTCTGCTTCAAGAAAACAACATTCAGCTCCAGAACTTACAAATCAAACGAGTCTGATTAAAGATTCAAGTCTATATCATAGATCACCCGTGTGTTCCTGCAGGGGGCGCTGGAGTCCCCCGTGTGTCCCTGCAGGGGGCGCTGGAGTCCCCTGTGTGTTCCTGCAGGGGGCGCTGGAGTCCCCCGTGTGTTCCTGCAGGGGGCGCTGGAGTCCCCCGTGTGTCCCTGCAGGGGGCGCTGGAGTCCCCCGTGTGTCCCTGCAGGGGGCGCTGGAGTCCCCCGTGTGTCCCTGCAGGGGGCGCTGGAGTCCCCCGTGTGTCCCTGCAGGGGGCGCTGGAGTCCCCTGTGTGTTCCTGCAGAGGACGCTGGAGTCCCCCGTGTTTCCCTGCAGGGGGCGCTGGAGTCCCCTGTGCGTTCCTGCAGAGGACGCTGGAGTCCCCCGTGTGTCCCTGCAGGGGGCGCTGGAGTCCCCTGTGCGTTCCTACAGGGGGCGTTGGAGTCCCCTGTGCGTTCCTGCAGAGGACGCTGGAGTCCCCTGTGCGTTCCTGCAGGGGGCGCTGGAGTCCCCCGTGTGTCCCTACAGGGGGAGCTGGAGTCCCCTGTGCGTTCCTGCAGAGGGCGCTGGAGTCCGCCGTGTTTCCCTGCAGGGGGCGCTGAAGTCCCCTGTGTGTTCCTACAGGGGGCGCTGGAGTCCCCCGTGTGTTCCTGCAGAGGGCGCTGGAGTCCCCCGTGTGTCCCTGCAGGGGGCGCTGGAGTTCCCCGTGTGTCCCTGCAGGGGGCGCTGGAGTCCCCTGTGTGTCCCTGCAGGGGGCGCTGGAGTCCCCCGTGTGTTCCTACAGGGGGCGCTGGAGTTCCCCGTGTGTCCCTGCAGGGGGTGCTGGAGTCCCCCGTGTGTCCCTGCAGGGGGCGCTGGAGTCCCCCGTGTGTCCCTGCAGGGGGCGCTGGAGTCCCCCGTGTGTCCCTGCAGGGGGCGCTGGAGCCCCCGTGTGTCCCTGCAGGGGGCGCTGGAGTCCCATGGATGGCGGTCTCCGTGCTGGAAATGCTGTCTCAGGCTAACTTTGAGTCAAGCTAACGACAGGCTGAGAGCTGAGGCGGGTTTTAAGCCTCCTGACAAACCGTTACACGGCGCCCACCTGTCAATCAGCTCAGCTACACGCCTTATTGTGAATAACTCTGATCCTTCATCCAATCAGAACTGCTGAGTCATCAGGTACAGTACAAACTGTTATGTCTTTAGTTTCTAATGACCAATGAAAGAAAACATCAACAGATGATTAAAACTAAAAACACGAGAAACTCCAAAGAAAAAGAAATCTGATCTCAGCTCGAGTGAGCTTCAAAAACATCCAGCAGTTACAGCTTAACATCAGAGTGCTCAGCATCAAGGCTACTTGAAGATTAAAAACATACTTATGTGATTAAGAACAAACACAATGCAGCGATGTCTGAAAAGTGACTCAAACTGCAGCTGAATGAAAGAGATAATTAAACAATAATATTGATCTTGGTTTGGAAAGAAGAAAGCTCACGGATCAAAACATCAGGAGGAAATGATTGAAACTCGTGAATAAATAATTTCACTCTTGTTGGAGTGCAGCTTCAAACCCAGAGTCACAGCGTGTGCTGATTATGGCTAACATTAGCACTGCTAGCACCGTCAGCTTCCTGTCCTCCTTGCAGGTTATCATCCATATGCATGTGCTGGTTTCCCATTGGTCCAGGGGAAAGGTGTAACTCAGCTCAGCCTGGATACAACTTCTGTCCATTTTCCTAAATCCAAATATGACAACACTGCTCCGCTCCGTGAGACGCCATCTGTCCACTGCTGGATTACACCTGGCTAGTTCAGCATCATGGCGCCCTGAACCACAGTTACATCCCCAGCTCGTGGCGAGCAGCTGCTCAGACACAACATTTGATCTGCATTGCAAACCTACATTTTTAAAAATACTAATCATTAGATTGATCAATGAGTCAAGTGGGGCTGAATCAAGCTAATCACCTTTAATCATCTTTAATCTTGGTATCAATTATTTGATTAAATGATTATTGAAGTTGATGATTCTTCTGATGATAAAAATGTCGACATTGTGATCAAAAGTCCAACTGCTGAGAAACCAAAGTTAAGACAAAGGAAATCAGATATCTACATAAATGTAATAATAGTTACTGATCCATTTTCTGATGATTTGATTGGCTGTAATCAACAAACCATTTTGTATGGAAGAAACGTGTTTACAGGTTCTGCAGCAGCTTTAACCAAAAACAAGTGAACACATCATCGAGCAGCAGAGAGAGAACAATGTAAAACGTGTTTATTGCTAAATTAGCACATTGTCTTTCTGCTGATTAGTACAAAGTCCAACCCCATTAGTGTCAGATTCATCACTTACTGTCTCTTTTGTATGATAACCAACAATGAACAAACAATGCAATTTGCTGCTTTTATATCTCCTCCAAATATTCCCACATATACTTCACCCAGCCAGAATGTCTTACAATGCCTGGCTGCAGAGCTGGGACTACTGTGCACAGGCTGCAAATCCCTCTGCTTTCCAAAGAGCTTTCCTGAGGCCACGGCTATGAATTGATACCCGACTGTTGCATTACTCTTGGCCACAGAGCAGAGCACAAGACGAGAATAATAATAGGACGAATCATTGGTATTTCTTCTGCTGCTCACCAACTCGTGCATTATGGCAGTGAGGAGGGTCGTGCTGGAGACGTCAATATCCTCCACAGGCACGAACGATAAACTTTTATGTTTGCGAGCACATGTTCCCATATCCAGTCTTCACACGTGCACACACATTTTAAAGCTCAGTGAGAAAAAGCCTTCCAGCACTACTGATGTTTTTTTGAATTTTCCGTCAGAACACCCTCCGCTTCCCTCGGCAAGAAGAGCTAAGATACAACCTGCGTACCCTCTGAGGCTTGGTGCATGCTCAATCAGCAACACGATATGGCCCACGGCTCTGTGCTGAGGTCACTGCTGGAGTCTTGAAGACGGATCATGCATGAGGTAGCAACACAGTGTTTCCCAAGCTAGCCATGCTGTTTCTGTAGCCACTGTTCAGCTGCACAGACTGAGCAACACCCCGAGGAAACGGGTCTATCTCAAACTCTTAGTTCTTCGCACTGAAATAAAGAGTGTGAAAAAAATCACAGGCATGACGAGTGAACGTGATAAAAGCTCTAGTTGTCAAATATTGTAACTTATCAGAGACTTTTAGTCATCCGAGGAGGTACAGACTCTGTTCCAATGTGACGATCTATCCACTCAAATCAAGATCACTTCACTTTAGTGCGACCCCAGTGGCCCCGGCATTACAATCAATTAGTCAAACTGGCTTTTAAAGTTTAATCTGCCGTGCAGTTGTTCCAAATTTCCAGGCGCATCCACCTTCATTTCAGAGTGGCTCTCACACGTGTCTAGCTGCATGCTAATCAATAATAAAAGGTAGTCAGGGAAGTCAGATGTACTGTCCTTCAAAATAACTCTCAATGCCGCTCCGCTTGACAACAGCAGACAGCGCTGCCTGCGTTCCAGTCTTCATTCACCTTAGAAAATACCAGCCTAAGCCTCATCTGTCATGTATTGGCTGCAGCCTAACATTTCACTTTGTTTGGCAGACATTGATTTTTACCTCCAAGGTGTTGTCAAGGAGGCATCCAGCTCATGCATACCTCCTCTGCTGTCTCTCCAGAGGCTGCTTTAGAGGGAATTGCAGGAACACGCGCACACAAAGGGAGAGCATAGAGAAAGTACAATGGTTGAAGGTAGCCTGAAATATGAGCGATGCTTTAGAGAAGAGGGCTGGGGGTGAAATGTGTGGAGGATAAGCTGAGGCTTATCAAAGAAGCATTTCTCAAGGCCGCTTCTTGTTGCCTATATCTAAAGGTCTGTGCGCTTTAATAAGCTTGGCAGCTTGTAATCCACACTCAAATAAACACTATAAATGAGATGCAACATGGTGATATGACGAGGGTCAGCGTGCACCAAACATATCAGATGAACAACAGAGCGTCTATTGTGTGCTTCACAGATGCTGCCCATGCAAACACGTCTCAGGACACCACATGTTCAAACACATGGTCACTCAGAAAGCCCTGAATCTAAACTTCAGCGCGTTTATTCAATCCTTCACCCATATGCTAAGGCTGCTTTTTTCCCCATCACAGCAAGTCAGATAAAAACAATTCATCAACCACTTGTCTTCCTACAGCGTTCACCCCGCCCTCTGCGCACACGCAAACACACACATTTACAACCTAGTTGAGCACACTTTATATTCATTAAGTGTCAGGATGTTATAACAAATAGCTTGCAAGAAAGAGACACAGTATATCTTATTTAGGAATTATATGGCACTGAGGAGAGATGATCTATGAGTAGGCCTTGAAGGTAACATCCTTCCACACTATATAATAATAGAGTAGATGTGCTCTGAGCTTTTATTTAGGTTTACATTAAGTAGAATTGATTTCTCCAACCGTATATAATGCAGAATATGAGAATGTGAAAAAGAAGAACGATAGCTGCAGCATTTTGAGCGCTAACACTGCAAACATGTTTTAACTGACGCCCACAGTCTGTCATCATGCTAACAAGCTAAGCAGGTTTCATGTTAGCTTGATGGTAACTATGTTCGCCATCTTATTTTAGTGTGTTAGCATGCTAACATTTGGACAGAAAAAACAGGCTTTTTGAATGGGTGTGTATGTGACTTCCTGTGCCTCTACAGCCAGCCTCTAGTGGACACTCCAGGTACTGCAGGATGTTACACTTTGTAGGTTTTTAACGCTGTAGGTTGCAGCTTAATTTGGGCACGTGGAGTTGTTTTTTTCATCATTTTACCAGGAAGTCCAGCTGAGATAAAGAATATAATTTACGAGCGAGAACAAGCCAATATAGTAAAATCACAGAACACAATAAAAACTTCAATAACACAACATGGACAGATGTGTTCATGTCTATTAAAGGTTTCAGCTCAGTTTAAAATGTTGTTGGCAGTCTTTTCTAAGTTGATGTCCAACCAGCCAGAACCAAAGCACAGCATGGATAGTTTTCAAAATGACCTATAAAAGATAAAAGAAAAAACAGTGTTCACAGTTGATCCTGACAACGTCTCTGTTTGGACTACAAAAACACAACCTTTTGTAAAGAGCAAATTCTTGGTACCTTTGTTGGATCCGTCATTTTCAGTCTCTTCCCTAACTCTTACCCTTTCACACATGAGCTCTGTGTGATGCCTTTTTACACTATTACCGGCTCTAAGAAATGTTCTGTACATTAGATGGTACATTTTGGTTGTGCATCCTTGGTTCAAAATAAGCTCTAATGATAACACAGTGTCAGCATGCCTTTAACAGACCGGGCTCTGCAGAAGACAAATGGACAAACAGAATCAGTCGAGCCTTGGCTGGGAATCTGTCAGCCTGCTTGCTTTCTTTGCTTGGAGCAGGCATAAAAAACCTGCTGTAATGTTTTGGGTTTTTTTTAAACGCGTGGTTAATATTTTGAATATTTATGAAAAAGAAAGAGAGCACGGAGAACAACTGAATCAGGCAGACGCACAGCAGACTGATAAGCGTTTCCTACAGTTGGCTTGGCTTGCACATTCGAATCTGTCTCCAAAAGAAAAGTCAAGAGTTCAATTTCTGCAACAGCTTCATCGTTTCCCTGTGCAAAACAGTGCACATTGTTTCATTCCCACTTATTGTGACTCAATCTGGAACAACATTAACTGAATGTTAATTTTTTTCTGCAGCGCATCTCGTTAGAAGCTAAACCTATCATTTAGGGCTAATGCTTAAAAACACCATTGTTGCCATTTAATGGCTTGATGAGGATTTGTGTAATATATGATGAACCTGCAGAAACCTTTGCTTCCATGATTGCTTCTGTTCTGCAGCTCCAGCATGTTAATTGTGTTATTTTTCCTTCAAATACATTTAGATACATTTACACAAGTGAAGCAGCTCAGGTGAATGTGTAATGTGCGTGTGACATTATAATGTGAGAGTGGGTAAATGGTGTTACCATGGTAAGTGCAACAGAATGGCAGGGAACAGGTAGCAGCCGGGTGTCGACAGCATCCATTATGCCTCTGTGTGCACATTCTCCATTTAGCCTCTTCATGTGACTCTGCGGGGTTATGCATGTCTGCAGTTTGGTTGCTGTACTTGTAAACTATGCAATTTGCGTTTCATGCCACAGCAGGCATCAATTAGCACCTCTCTCACGCCTCTACATCTGAACTGCATCAAATTTGGATCTGTGCTGCTGGGAACACGATGCGAATTTGTCATGACTCGACTGAAAGGGAGGAAATGTTCAACGCCGAGGAGCTGTCTCATTCTGCTCACCTTGGGCTTTCAAATCAAGAATAATTATCATATATTGTGCTTAATGATTACAGACCGTGTGTGTTGCTAGATGATCTGAAAAGGGTCTGATAGAGAGAAGAGAAGCTATCTTGTCTGGAATGCACCTGGAGTTTTTTAATTACACAACACCTGTACAGCAAAGCCTTGTTTGAATAGTTTCACAGCATGAAAATGAATGAATTAGCGCTCTGGGGAACAAATTCACACAGGATAATGCAGTTAGGTGCAATAACAGATGCACAAATAAAAGGTCACAGTTTCAAACCATTTATTTCATTATCAATTGAGTTGAACATTTACAAATAATACTGAGAGTATCCGACTGCATGATGCTGGAGGTAATTTGCCCATTTCTATTAACTCACAAGTCTCACATAGCACGGCTTCAGATATGATCAGAATCAACAAATCGCCAAACTCAGTATGGTAATATTAGCCTCAGGTAAAAGCAACGCTAGACTTACCCACTGGAACAACACAAATGGGTATTTCATGTGGAGAACTGGCTTCATTTACAAGGTGAGAATTTCCTGCAGATAGGATAAGATCATTTTGTCCAAAAGTTTTAGAGAGCCATGTCATAGACCTTTAAAGGTCACATATTACCCAGAATCCTCTCCTCCATGTTCCTCTAACTCTAACATGTGTCTTTAGTCTGTCTACAAACCCCCCCCCCCCCCCCCCAAAAGTCCATCCTCTCAGTCTTCTGCCCCAGAAAATGTGTTTGTAGATTTTCCCTTCATGACATCACAAAGGGCAGTAGCCCCTCCCCCTGGTGGGGGGAAGTAGAGGGGTTTATAGGCATGATCAAATACAGGATATGATGTACTGCTTTGTCCATGGAGGCGTTAAAATCCAAACAAACCGAAAGTTACTTACAGAAGATGACACTAATCCATATCCTCATCATTTGGATTAAAGATGAAAACCTCTGCCATCATAAACAGACGGCCTCGTTTTTCATTTAGGTAGCCTATCGGAGTGTTTGGAAATATTCCCTACAGAAATAGAGAGCTCAGCAGCAAACTCAGCAGAAGCGCCTGGGTGCGGTGCAAGACACTGATCGTCCTTCAGGCTGGGGTCTAATCATGTTTGCTTTGCTCCAATTAGATAAGGGAGGAGCGTCGTCAACACACAAGCTCTCGTGTCTCCTCTGACGCTCCCCGTGCTCTCCCTCCCGCTCACCAAATGGCAGCAGTGGGAGGCAAAGGATGGTCAGCGTTCACACCCGGCTAAGTCATTTCACGCTGGAATACATCCATCAGAATTAGGATCATAAAAAGCCAAGACGAGACTGACAATGGAAACTGAGAAGTGAAATCTGAGAGAAAAGGCGGCAGCGGGCAGCATATGGCTGAGGAAAACCATACGTTGACAGTTTATAAAAGGCGGCAGCTGGTTACGTTTCGTGGCTGGGATTAATATTGAATGACCACACAGTATATTCTTTACTCTGGACCAGATTAAACAGCACAAGTCATGTTGATACAGCAGCAAAAAAGCCACAGTTGGCACCACAGTCTGCAGCCACACTTGTTCCCACTATCATATTTCAACCATAATTCACAATGGACTGACAATATTTGCATAAGCTTCCCCTGTGTGTCTTCATGGATCTTTTGTTTCCTTCTTCTGTCTTGGCCTTGGCGGATCATGACAGACACTTGAACACAATCTGTGCTTTAGTCATTTGAAGAAAGTGCAAAAAGAAAAGTGATCAAACAGGCTCAGAAAGACATCTGTGCTAACACGCAGCCCAAACGGTCAATATATTCCATCTGTAATGCAGGACACAATCTGATACCACAGCTAATCACAAACAGTGTCCTCTCTCTCGCTGCCGGCGCTCTAATCATATCGAGATACGCTGTTTAACATCGAATTATGATAATTTCAGCAGCGAGATGCGCTCTGCTTGCTTTGAAACCTCGACATGCCCGGACGCTGTGCAAATAACAAAAGACAATGACCTCATCCTGATGTTGACTCACGGCACTGTCAATAATGTAATCCCTATGATTTAGTTAGGAATCACATCTGCCACATCCAGGTGAAGGCCACTTTGTCTGCTACATATTCATGGGCCACAC
Organism: Symphodus melops; assembly: GCF_947650265.1. Taxonomy (NCBI): domain Eukaryota; kingdom Metazoa; phylum Chordata; class Actinopteri; order Labriformes; family Labridae; genus Symphodus; species Symphodus melops. The sequence goes on along the minus strand of NC_136699.1, from coordinate 321,342 downwards.
TATTGACTAAATGTCTTGTCTGGCTAAGTATACAAAGGGAAGTGTGAAAGAAGAGGATCAGTTAGTGTGAAAATAAGCAGAGCAGAAATGCATACAGGAGATTCAGGGATTAGATGTGAAGGCTAGTATGCTAACGCAGCCGGCTAGCTCAGGTCTGGACATTGACGGACTTGGTGCAGCAGACCTTTAGCGTTTGACGGGGCGTTCGGAGGTGAATAACTTTGTGAGGATGAAGGAGTTTAAAAGACTTTAAAGTGTCACATGCTGGTCAAACGGAAGTTTAATCTCTGAAGACTTCACGCAGTAAATCATACCTGTAGCCACAAGCTAACCCGCGGCTACAGTAGTGCTAAGCGGAGGAGGTCAATAACTACGGAACGACACGTTTACAAAGTCTTTGTGTTCCCAGAGTGACAATAGAATCTCATTGTCAGGTGTTTAGTCAGATAAGGTCGCACACCCGCAGGGATTAGCGTCTGCTTTTCATCAATGTAATGCTTTAAAAAACAGGTTTAACAAACGTGCCGCGGATCAACCAATTTAAATGCTAAACCTCTTTCTCCGTCAGAAGATTGGGGCCAGGGGCTAAACACATACAGATAAACAAATCAACCTCGCCGTAAGGACTCGGAGCCGGGGAAAACAAATGAGTGACCCTCACACCTTTATTTGTACAGGGAGTACTGGGGAAATAGTGATATAGCTGGCAAAGTGTTGAGGTGAGAGGCTGGCTCGCTTGTTTGCTGTGATAATACTCGCAGTGTGGACTTCCTTTGCTGGATACAGACATCCTGAGGCTCTGCATCCGATGCTAAATATGCAGACAAGCCTTCTGGAGGTGGTGGGAACAGCAGGAGGAGGGGATTCAGAAATGTCACAGGTTCTGGTTCAACCCAACATCGCTGTACGTACAGTAAGATTATGCACCGCCGCTGCTCACATGCTACAACGCAGCAGTGGTTGAATTAGCAGCTGGCCAGATCACGCTGGGAAGTGACATTACTCTTTGAGAGCAGCATAATGATCTCTATCAATCTCTTCATTGTCGAGTCACATTAGTGAAATATCAGGGAGGAGTACTGGAAGGGGGTAGGAGACCGCCAAGCGACAGCCCCCACTATGGCGGCGTGGCAGTGCATTAATCACAGCGCCGGGACCCGAAGACTCCCACACCACAGAGACGCTTCCACTGTTGTGTCCCCCATTCATTGGCCGTCATCTTTCTGCCACATGTAAATGTCACAACTTTCTCATTTCATATTAACTTCTTATTCTGAGGCCACTTTAAACTGTCACTGTTGATATTGTCAGCCATCTTTTTTTTTCTCACCACCACAGGCAGGGAGAAGAAAACGTCCTTATTTCATGTTCAGCCAGGCTCAACAAAGGTTTCCAGTCGCACATGTTCAGCTCTGCCATTCTGAATGCAATAACAAGCAGCGCAGAAGTCGTATTTAAAGCTGTAATATAGCTATAATAGCACATCCTACATGCACCATGAACCAGCTGCATGGATGCTTCATGACTTTCAGAGCTCATATAAAGAGCAATCTCAGAGAACTGGCAAAGATCTCATCCATTAAGTCCATCAATCTGAGTTTGCTCCATCGGTTTCAGTTAGAGTCGACTGTCTCAGCAAGTCAGAGAGCGGCTACAAGTGCCCTCTCCAGGAGGAACATTTTACCAAGTGAAACTTTTTTTTTCCTTTAGTCTTTCCGTCTACTGTAGCAGCACACATGTCATAGTCAAGTGGTTTATGAAACCACCCTCTCCTCGACTCCTCTGCTGCCATCTAAATAATGAATACTCTGCCACTTGCAGTAATCCTCCAGCAGCCAGCCCCAGAAATAGAACAAAGTCAGACAGAGCCCTGGTTCTCTTCGCCTTCACTTTTCAAAACAAATACGGCTGATTCCTGGAAAAAACACATTTCAAATTGCTGCCACTCCATTCATACCGCACGTTAATGATGTGCAGCTCTCAGTGTCTGCAAACAAAACATTTACTGAACCGATGGGCTCGCTGGGGGTGCTCCCACATTCTCGGCCACATCTAGGTCGCGACTTCAAAGTTTTGCTTAGTAGCTATTTGAAGGCAACATGAAAGCGTGGGTAAGCTGATGATTTCAAAAGGCATCAAGAGCTCACCAAAGAAGTACAGTAACTGCAAAGGGCACCTTTGGGCTTCCTATGACGGATGATAAGAAAGAGGAAAGACAGAGGGGGAGCGATGCAGCAGGGAGAGAGAGAGGTAGAAAAGATGGGTAAAAAAAGAGAAATTAGCCAGTGAGAAAGGTGAGCTCATATGAAAGGTATCCTTAATTAGATGGAAGTTTGCCCTCTTCCACACATTCCTTCATGCAGTGCCAGGAAAAAAAGACCAAAGCCGATGAGTCTGGGGAGAACGATCTGCCTAAGTGGCCTTTTATTGAGGGATAAAAAGCTCCTCTTCGCCTCTGTTCCCATCCACTGCCCCTGATTACGAAAGACGTGAAGGCGGATGAAAGGAGGGGCCAAGGAAGTCTGACATGTCCAATTGTATGCAAATGCAATGACAAGCATGGCATTTGGCAGATGGAACCTTCTGAGAGCTCAGCCGGATACGTCAGGAAAAAGAAAACAAAGGGAGGTTGCAGGAATCTCTTAACAATATCTGATATTTACTTCATATGGATAACATCATTAAAGCCCCTTTCACAAAATGTCACCCCCTTCTCTTTGCTGATCCTGTCCTGCATGTCTGAATGTGTCACGTTACACATATATACAGCAGGAATGAAATACATCCTGTGTGAATGTGTGTGTGAGTCCTGACTGTCTCCAGTGAGGGAGAAGCTGGAGTCCTGCTGGCTGTGTTGTTGTCAGAGCTGTGTTTACATGGACGGGACGGCCGGCTCCTCCCCTTGTGTATAAAAGCTGTTTGAGTCAAGAAGAAGAAGAACATACTCACTGATTATTAGGATGAAGAGTTTTAAGATCAGTCTGTGTCAGTTTACATGAAGCTACCAGCTAGCTAAAGAGAGCTAACATTAGCATGCTAACATAATGCAGGACACAGGTGATTGAAGCTACCAGCTAACTGAAGAGCGCTAACATTGGCATGCTAGCACAACAATGCAGCACACAGATGACAGCAGCTCGAGCAGAAGATACTTTTGTTCATGACTTGCACTTAATGATGCTTAATTATGATGCTTTCCATTTGAGAATTCCTTCTTATAAAAGGTGTGTGTGTGTGTGGGGGGGGGGGGGGGTGCATCGCTGGAGGAGAGCGGAGGTTTCAGTACGGCGAAGGTTTCAGGTATTAAAAAAACTAAACACAAATAGTACATCTTTATGCAAATGGTCTTGTTTGCTTTCTAATCTCCTGAAAAGACATTAATATTAATTTCAGCTCGCTTCATAACCAGCTTAAAACCTCGTCAAGCGAGCGTTAAGATTTAAATCCCTGTTAATACCTGCTATGGGAAGCCAGACCTCTGATCCAGATAACTGTTTTAACCACGCTCGTCTTTGCATACATAAATATAAATATAAATATCATGAATGCATCTCTATCTCTCGTGTTTTTGTTCCAAACTCAGGTCAGAATAAAGACACAGAGATGAACAGTGTAAATCAGATCTGAAGAGCAGGGAGACCATGCGTCTTAAACTCAGGACCAAGAGAGGCCTGATGACTATGTTCATGTTGAATAAGGTAAGTGCTTAACAAGCAGCCACAATGCTTCTAATTAGCATGCTAACAAGCAGCTAGTTAATGGTGAATATTGTGACTTTCATTTAAAATGCTACTGGAGCTTTATACGTCATTATTATGTTAATATTATCTTCAGCCTGTAGCGGTCCCTGGTCCCTGGAAGGTTTGGGAAGCCCTGAGCTCGATTTCTTCCAGGTGTGCACGAGCTGAAATCTCAAATCACAACTTGCACGCAGACACACGTCAGATTCTAAAATGTGTATGAGGGCTCTCAGATCGAGAGTTACAACACAAGTCATCGTTGAGTTTTGAAAAGTCTTTAACACCCACAGACAGAAATCTGTCGGTACGACAGCTTGTGTCTGCAGTCAAACTTTGGCAATAACGTCACAGCGCTGTCAGCTGTGCTCCAATCCGGATCCAGAAGAGTTCAGTTCTCTTTGGATTATTACGGCTAAGCAGACTAATCTTGAGACGGCTTACAGTCAACCCTTCTTATCTGAACAGGTCCAACTGGAAGATCGGAGGGACTTTGTCCTGTGAGCTGAAGAAACAAAATGAGTCAGTAGAGTCACATTTCTGTCAGATATGTTTCCTTTCGTAAGATGGACAACGTAAAGGTTGTTATAGAAGCATATCTGAAAAGTCCACGTACATTATCCCTTCAGTTCATCTGCATTACGTAACATTTAGCTGAGCCAAAAGTTTGTCTTATAGCAACATCCAGTTCTGTAAAGTATTTCACCATCACAGGAAGAAAAGTTTTCCTTGACAGTGAGACAGTTTGCTCCAACTCTGCAGACGAACCCTGTAACGTAAAGTCACACTCGTGTCAGCAGTGCAGCTCGCTCATCTGAATTCATATTAAACGTCAATTAAGGAAGACACCAGGGCAACAACAGTTAGCATCCAAACCGGCTTCATGATCGTGTTCCTTCATCTAAAAATGTGCCAAACTTTGACACTGGCAGCACTGTTGACTGATCAAGTGGCGGGCTAATGAAAGCTGTGGGACTGAGGCAGATTAGATGGCTGCTAAGCTTTGACCCTGGATGTGAAAAACAGCGAGGGCCGGGGATTGCTATCATAAAGCTGCTAAATGGCTTATTTCACCTCCAGCTCTGGTAGCCACCCACCGGCATCCCTGTTTGGATAATGATAGCAGTAAACAGCTGAGGCATCGGGGCTCTGGCCCTTCACCATCAGCGGTACATGGCGAGGATGATCATTACCTCGTGGAGGCTGTCTGCGTAACAAGGCGACCGCACACAAACACAACCCAGACAGACCCAGATTAAAACAACTCTGACTGTCCTGCAGCTTGAAAGACATTTTTTTAAAGATGTTTTCTAAACTGGTTTTTAGGCCGAACGAGCCGAATGTCCTCAGCCTAAAGCTTCCAAACACAAGTTAAACAGGATGGAAATCAAACGTCAGAAAAATCACTTTCATTAAGCTTTCAGAACGAATACTGACGTGTTCGAGTCAACGTGGGAGCAGGAGACAGCACAACGTGTTTTTCACTACTCTGCACAGTGACCTCAGCGTCTCACAGTGTCCTCCTGGTCTTTTAGTGTCCTGTGTCCTTGTGTCCTTGTGTCTTGTGTCCTTGTGTCCTGTGTCATGTGTGTCTTGTATACTGCTACTGGACGCTTTGAAAAAATAAACATCTGTCTTCTTATAGTGTCCTCGGTGTCTAAGTGTCCTCGCTGCTTGCATGTCCTTCAGGTCTTTCAGCGTCCTCGTCTCTAACTAATTCAGCGTGATTATATTTTAACTCCAACACGAGTTTAAAGACATATTTTAATATTTAAAACATTAAATTCATTTGAGGATGAAATGAATCAAAAGTAAATGAAGTAGCTTAACAGAACAATGCTATATTCACATTAAATAATGATCAGCTGCTAATTAGAAATATTACTACAATAACATGTGAAGCACCTTTTACTGATGTGAGATGAAATGTGCTCATTCCTCAGACACACTGACTTTAATTACACTGTCTTTGACTTGTAATGCTCCACACTATTTCAACTCTGTAAAGTCAAGGATGGGAAAACTTTCTTTGGCAGCGAGACCTGTAAAATAAATGACTTTAATCTTTTCAAAAATAAAGTCGTTACATGTTTAATGCCGCTTCTTTTTAAGCCTGTTAAAATGTGTGCTTCTGCATCACGGCTCCTTTCACAGCCTCACACTCGCGTTACTCCATCTGTCCACTCTTTTCTGCTTCAGCTCAGGTTTTGGATTCGCTGTTGGATCATGTTCCTGAAGTCCAGCCTTGATTTTCTGACAAACAAAATGGGAGAGCTTCTTCTGATACCGAAAGAATCGATCAGTAAAATCTAGTTAAAGAAGAATTCTGTCAAAACACAAAAACTTTACCGACATAAAAACTGTTCCGTCTTTTTATATTTCATTTATTTCTAAATTGTACACTTACTCATTGTAATCACATTTTAATTAGCTTCTTTCCCTCACACCTTTCAGGTGTGCTGATGTCTCCTCCACTTTATTCCAGTTTTAATTAAAAACCAGGGCTCACTGTCTCCCTCATGACATCACTCTGTGGACAAGTTCCCCAAACCTTATTAAGATCTTATCACAAGTGGATCTGAGGAGAATGAATAAAAATGATGTCAGGTTTATTCTTCCTGCAGACGCATCTTTGAATCACTGAGGCTGAGTGATCCTCATGCAGAGGTCATGAATATTATGGGATGCATGTACATTCTGTGCATGCTAACGGATAGCAGGGCCTGAAGCGCTGCGTGGCCTTGGGCTGGGAACCGGAGAGTCGCCCATTCAAGTTCCACGACGAACACAACTGTCTCTACTTTTCAACAAAAACTCTGAAGCCCCCCCCCCCCCCCCGCTCTCGGCCTAATCACGATGTCTGTCACATGATCGTCTTTACGGCGCCGCTCGACGTCCTCAAGTCCTTTCTGTCCTTCCAGAGCGAGTCCCTCATTTTAAGCATCAGGTGTTTTATCTCTGCCACCATGAACTGTGTGTGTGTGTGTGTGTGTGTGTGTGTGTGTGTGTGTGTGTGTGAGTGTGAGTGACTGATTTCAATGATTTGACTTCTTCATGACTGTGGAAACCTTTTTTGTTGGATGCTGTTTTTTTACCCTCGGTATAAATCACCTGTAACAACATAAAATAAAAAGATAGAAATATAAATCTTTTTATTTATTTTTATAAATAAAATTGCTCCCGCACAGGATCCTGTGTGTGTGTGTGTGTGTGTGTGTGTGTGTGTGTGTGTGTGTGTGTGTGTGTGTGTGTGCAGCTCTTGCTAATGGAATTAAATACTAAATAAACAACATTGGTGCTAAAAAGTGAATTCTGAACCTTTTAGGAATCTTTTCAAATATGACAGATAAAAATGTCTTCATGTGTCGTTTTGAGGGGCGTCGGTGCAAATCCTCGTCCTCTGTTTGATTTAGAGCTGAAGGGATTTCTGCCTGATGTGGTTCAGGAGCGGATGTTAGTGCAGAGAACATAAACTAAATATCCTCATTCAGACATCAATTAAACAACAGTTCATCCGTTCAGTACATGAATTATGGAAGAGTTCATTCACAAACCGCACCATAATGCACAAAAGCCTTTTGTTGTGGAGGGCTCAGGTCGGCCCTGAAGACCTGACCAGTGTTTGCCGGTAAGGCTGAGAGCAGAGCCGCGCGCTGAAACATGAGAGAAGAAAATTAAACATTTCTCAGACCTGAGCGTTAATGTGAATGCCGAGCAGCGTCCGTCCACAGAGAAAACAAAAAGCATCAGCCCATTATGATTTATCTTATTAAAGTTATTATTCCTGTTCTGATTGCAAATGTGCTGAGTGTCACCATTAAAACTTCCCCACCCTCCGTCCTCCAGCCGTTAGCACTCAGTATGTATGGAAGTACATTCGCCTTTTTCTCCAGGGACAAAAACCCACTTTTTCAATTTAATTACCACTGACACATATAAAGATGGCTGGATCACAATATATCCACCTCCTCTGCAGCACGCCCACCCCTTCAATTACCCCCTCCTCGCCGCTCTGCAGGCAAAAAAAAAAAACGTCCACATCCCCGCTACCGCTGAGTCTAATAGAAGCACGAGGCTGCAGCTTTGGAATTATACAAGTGATGGGTGTTCAAATGAACAAATAAACGTGCAATGCAATTTATCATTTGGCTCTCACTCAGGCAGCTAAAAATACAGCCGGCTTCCTGCAGCAGTCACCTTACGGCCCGCGGGATAATTCATCCTGACGCCTCGGAAGGTGCAACGCCGGCGGAGGAAAAGCCTCATTGCATTTACCTGCTGGTATTTACCTGTCACCTGTAAATGTATGTGGGTGTGCCTCGGTGTGACCCGCTCCGACACTCAGACTTATTCCTGTGTTGATGCATCTGCTCTGCTTACATTGGCCACCGCTGGCTACACAACAATTACTCTCTGTCTTTGTAGCCACTGGTCCGCTAAGCGCCTCGATCCATCTCTGTCTCGCAGGCCGTGACGTCAGCCCCCAATGATTAATCAAAGCCAAGTCAACACCCGAAAGCAGCACCTAGGGTTCCCGTGTTTGCATACATTACCCATCATACATTGCGGATGTCATAGTAAATACAGAGAGGACGCTAAAGAGGAGTTTCTTGTTCAAGTTGAACGTGTTATCGCTCTGTTGCTGCTCGGAAAGCTTCAGGCAATTTACGCTAATATTGAATGTCATACAATATTAAAACCCCTTTCTTTTTTCATTTGTTCCACATTAGCAGGCAGTGCTCTGCATGAGATGAGAGCCACTGTACTCATTAGACCTCGTGTGTTAATGTAAAACAGCAATCAAATTCTCCACTAATTCGCTCATTGCATGACCGCAGAGCAACTCGGACATGCTGGAGTCCGAAATGAGCTTCCCCTCGCTCGTAAAGGTAAATATTTAAACACTTGTGGAGGTTTAGTGTGCAAGTGCAGTAGATTATCAATAAGCACATGTGAGTCTGCAGTAAAACCGTTTTAAACACACACACACACACACACACACACACACACCGCCCCCTCAGAAGAAGAAAAGAAGATGCATGTGAAGGGGCTACAATAGACGTGAGCTTAGTGCAGTGAAGAACGAGGCCTGGGCTAACACCAGCTCACATGCTGCCTCACATTATTTCATCATAGTTGTTGACAGATGCACTTGATGCTCCAGCAGCAAAACAAGATCAGCCCGTCAAAAATACTGTAACAATCCAGACACTTGAAACAGAAGCCAGATTAGAACGCAGGTTCATTTTCTGCCTTCATTATTCCAAGATGAATCAAAACAGAAGAAGTTGGTGTTTTACCTGAGAGAACGCCTGCAGCAGTTTCCCACTGAAGCTGGAGTGTGTCTGTAAGGTCCACTTCTCACGCTGTGATGCTGCTTTGTATTGCATTTACAAACGTTCCAGATCTCCTCCTCCTCCTCCTCCTCCTCTTCCTCTCCCTGCTGCCAGACGAGCCACGCGCTGCACGAGAACGCTGAGCCACTGACACATGGACGCCACTCAAGCGATGTCAAAAGGGTTAAAACCTAGCGGAGCGGAAAGTCACACCAGCATCGTTCTAGTTTGCCAGCCGCCGCTGCTGCCGCACTCTCCGGCAGCTCTCCTCCTCCTCCTCCCTTTTCTCTCTTATCTTTTTTTAAACTCAACCGATCTCACGGGCTTCTCCCCCCTCTCCTCGTGCGAGATGGTAGACGAAAGCGCCGGGCGATTTGCACCACTCTATCATGGATCGTGTTACGCTGTCTGGCTGTAGCGGCGGTCACAGATGATAGGCTGAGGAGCTTTGTGTGTGTGTTTACCCCTCAAAAAGAAGAAGTAGCGGGAGAGGAGAGGAGAGGAGAAAAGGGAGGGAGGGGAGGATGTGAGGAGAGGTAGACTGCTACCTTTAAAACAACAATTTGGGACGGGATTGAAAAAAATGAAAGAGCTACGTGACGAGCTTTTGGATAAAGCCCGACGTGGACTGATGAGGTACAGTATGCAGACGGCTTCAACACAGCCCTTTGTCTCTTTTCTATCATGTCAGTGTTCATGTGACACACACTGCTGCGCACACAATCTGAATAATCACACCTGAGTTTGTACATTGAATGAAAGCGTGCTAACAGTGTGAAGAAGGAGAACAAACGCCATCCTCTCCGTGTTCGGATCGCCTCCCGTCGGCTGACTGTCAGCGCCGTTTGTTTACTTTGACAGTATTTTATAAAGAAGGCAGAATATGTGAGTGGCCACACACACACACACACACACACACACACACACACACACACACACACACACACACACACACACACACACACACACACACACACACACACACACACACACACACACACACACACACACACACACACACACACACACACACACACACACACACACACACACACACACACACACACACACACACACACACACACACACACACACACACACACCGTGTGAAATGGCTGCAGCCTCATTTTGCTTTTTAAAAAGGAGAGCAGGGTCTTTTTTTAAATGAAGGGGTTAATGATGAAAACCTGAACAGGGTTTTTTTAATTTAAAGCAACAGAAGAAGAACTTTCAGTGAAGACACGGACAGAACCAACGCCCCACCTCATAAATAAAAAAGGATGTCTTTGATTGGCTGTGCAGGACTTTTAATGTGCCTGAATGAAAAAATGATTTTTGTTTGTATTTTTGGATAAATCCTTTCTAGGTTTGCACGTTTCTTGAAGCTCCGCCCTCTATTGGCCCGTTCCAAAATTAGAGTTTATTTCTGGAGCTGGGAGCGCGTTCTTCATTCAGTCTCATATAAGAGAATACCTCTCTGCATCATGTCTGCTTTAACATCACGCACGTCACATTACAAACTAAACATGTGAGCTGCAGACTCCACGTCTCACCGGAGAGCTGTCACTGCTCCTTTTCCCACTTCATTCAAATATCCCACTCTGTGAGCACAAACCTCCGGCTCAGCTTTTTACTTCCTTTTTTTTTTTTTCTTCCAACAGACGGAGAATCCTTTTGAGGAATAAACTGAATTTCAGGGATGATTTTTTTCCACTACAGGGAAGTGAGATCAATAAATTGTTGATGAAAGTCTCAGCAGATCAGCGTTGGAGAGGAGACAGGAAACAGTGAGCGGCCGGTAAACATGAACCCTCGAGCAATAAACAACCTGAAGGACGATTTATTCAAACACATCCGTTTTTAATACAGATGTCAGAGAGTCGAACAGCAGAGGATCCTGCGTAAATTACATTTAAAACACATTTTAATAAATATACAAACTGCACTTTCATCAAACGTCTGATAAATCATGTCCAGGTGCTTCACATGTAAATTAGCTTCTTGCTAACGCTAACGGTGGCTGACGAGTGCAAAGCTAAATTCAACATCACAAAGTGAGCACAGTGAGCCCTGACTTCCTGCTCCGTTCCCTTCCTGTCCATGTTTCACATTAGTACATTAGTTTATGGAAATGTAGAAATAAATGAAGGACATTTAGATTTGAAAATCAGCTTCAGTAATAAAGCAGATTTTTTAAAACAGAAAATAAGGAAATTAAAGGACATGCAGCTGCATGTTCAAAAAAAAAAAGAAGGAAGAAGCTAGCTTGTGTTTACCTTCCACTTTTATCTAACTGTGACATGTCTGCTGTTTACTCCGTCAAGGTCCAATCATTTCTCCAGAGAGATCAGAGTTTAATCATTGGAGGAAATTAATCCAGGAAACAAAAAACTGAAACTAAACATATTTGAAAAAGGACAGAAAGCAGATTTATTTATAATCAAATCAACCTCTTAAACATTTGTCCCTTTTCAAACTGAATTCATATTTAAACTTTCTTTAATTATTACAGGTAGATGTGCACATGCTTTCCTCTCCTTCTTAAATTATATATTACTGTCTCTTATTTGTTTTTAGCTTTGTACATAATTAAAATCCACTATATCCATGAATTTTAATGTTTGTAATTTTAGAAATAAATCCTTTGTGTGCATTATAGCTAACATTGCTAACTGTTCTCATGGCCTGTTTCTGCATGGTGCATATTGTAGGTACACACCTCAGCACAGTATATCATCAGCCGGTTTAGAGCTCCTATGTTGGACCTGAGAGTGCAGCCATCATAAACTCTCATCCCGTGTTTTCACACAGGACGACTTCTGGATTTCTGCATTTCCTGAAAATCATAATTTTCTTTATATTTGAGAGACAATTTATTTAAATCTTGGCCAGCTCTTCTGAGATAATCTTCAACTGTTGGAGGTTTTCTCCTTCACAAAATATATTTGTGTCATCTGCAAAAATAACAAATTTCATGAAATGTTTTTCAAAATGTAAATTTGTCTCAAATATTGTAAATATTTCACACTGTTATTTTGCTTTGCACGTCCCACAAAAACAGGTACAGATCTAAATCTCCTTCTGTTGATTCAGTAACACCTCAGGTCACCTCTCTCTGTCTCTATATATAATTATATATATATATAATTATGGTCCTGATTATTAAAGCAGTTGTTGATTTATTCAGCGCTCGCTCCCTTTATTCTTATATTTATTTATGAAAGTCATCCAGTTTTTTTAAACGCACGTACGTCTAAGTTCTGATAATATAATATCACAATATTTTAACTGCTTCCTGACACTTTGTACAAAATATATGGAAGCTACTTTGTGTAATAAATCTTCATGAAGGTGTTTTTAATCGACATGTTTGATGTTTCTGATTTAATTGTTTCAGTCGTCGCTGTAACGCTTCATTTCTCCGTCGTGGGACGGATGAAGGTTCGTCTACGATACGATGCATTTATCGTCCCAGGAGGAGCTTTGATTCAAACAGCTGCTTCATTTGGAGACAACAAATAAAATAAATGTAAAAAACCACATTGACACAGAAACACCGATACAGACCAACATATATATAACACGTCTTTCAAACAGCCTGTTTGTCTGATTCATCGTGCCGACGATCTGACTTTTTGTTGCAGTTGTAAATAAATAATTTTACTGGCGTTGTGAAGTTTAAAATGCTGCTTTTATCACAAAGTGTAAAACAATTAAATTAAATTATACATTTGTGTTTTTAAAAATGTGAAGGAAAAAAAATGAATTTCTTCTGAATAAAATAGTCCTTCACACGAGGCTGCAGAGCCGACGAGGACGTTATTAGAGCGCGCAGCAGTCTGTGATGACTCGGCTTTCATTAATGACCATCAGCTAAAACAGCAGAGGATGATGATGAGAGTGCTTTGAAGGTGGACATCAAAAGTGACGCCTCTGGGGCCGAGAACAAGAGACAGCTTCTTTGACATTTCCCCAGTGAAAGCACACATTGAGTCAGAGAGCCTCGTCACGCCCCTGGGCTCCACAGGGGGAAATATGTTACGAGTTTGGACCGCAGCGCTTGAAATCCAGGAGCGCCGCAGATCCAGGCGGCTTGAGTGAAATGCAGATGGACTGAGATTCATCATCCGTCCTGAAGAAAGGCTCTCCTTCATCCAGTGTGGATGACTATTTTAAGATGGAAGCTTTTCTCCATTAGTCATTTTACCTCCGAGATGATGTCGATTCTTATTCTAATGGGAATAACAAACGGCCTCATTAGACGTCCCTCATGGTTCCCTTCAGTAAGACAAAAAGACACATGGTCACGTTAACGTCCTATCAGAATGCAGGAGAACTCGTCCTGCATTAGATTTCCACACTGTGTCTTTCTAAAGCCTGAGACAGAGGTCACAGTGTGCTGTGGTGATGGACACCGGGGCGCAGTGGGAATAAAGCGTGCGGCTTGATTGTGTACACGCGGCTCGGTCAGATCACAGTAATTGGGGTTGGGAGTGGTAGTGGGCTCTGGTTTGGTCTGTTCAGGGAATAAATATGAGTCTGTTGGAAAATAATACCTGCCTGGGTTTATCCACACACCGTCAACATAGGATTACCCCCAAAGTCCCCCCCCCCCCCCCCCCCCCCCCCGATATTGAACCACCTACAGCCAAGTAGCTCATTTTCCCTACAGCAGCGTGTGCAAACAAAGACGGAGGGGGAAGAAAAAAAAAGTGTCTGCGCTGACAGAGGCGCTGCAGTAAATTTCAACCCAAGTAAACAATAAGGGAAATAGGCCAGGATCTTCTTCACATAATATGCTTAATAGACTCCACTAAAGGGCTGTTGGTAAATGAAGGCTATTCAGCACGGTTTCACTTTGGACATGCCAAAGCTGTCTGAGGTTTTGGGAAATGGGATGTGGGCGGGGGCGCGAGGTCTCTTAGCCTTCCTTTTGCTCCATAGTCCCAGTCCAGCTGGTCTTTAGAATATGGATTATGTGTTGCCTCGGCCAGGCTCTCTCACTCCATGGGGGGCTAGACTTGGTGCCCGGCTTCAGCGGACTCCCCACCGAGACCCCTGGGTGAGAGGACGCTGAGAGCCCCCTTGGTTCTCAAGGCTAGATCATTGAGAATGCAGCGGGTCCTTCTCCACAGCAGCACCATACGTCAGTGTGTGAAAGAACACTAGCAACATTTCAAAAACAGGCGGAGAAAAGGGGATAGTGGGTGGGTCGACGGGGGCGGGGGGGGCAGCGAGGAAGAAGCAGAAGCAACAACAGTGATTGTGGCACAACTGCGACATCACTGCCAATCACAAATCCTGCTACGCTGGAGAAAAAGAAAAGGATAATAAAGAAGAGAAAAGGAGCCTGGGAGTGCAGCTGTGCAGCAGATTTACCTTTCAAAAAGTCTGGGGCGATAATAAGTATCCAAATGACAGCTCTGTGCCGCCGCATCCCCGACTAAAGTTAACCAGAGGTCCTGGAGTCGAGACACAACGGTCTGAGCGGCGGGGCGCCCAGGCAGCTAGCACACCACAGCTAAATGGGGCAGGTGATTTCCCATCTCCTCCACTGCCCTCCAGGCACAGCCAATCACTGCCGGGGAAGAGTGGCGCCCCAGCCTGCGAGCCATGCAGCCAGTGAGCGGAAGGACTAGAGAGGGAGCTGGAGTCTATCTGGGACCATGCATTATTCACGGGCACCGCTACGGCACTAAGACCTCCACAAAAGAAAGGCCTCAGGTTCCATCAGCGCCGACTTGTTTCCAATCTATTATTGATGGCAACACTACACCCAATACTTTTCCCTGATTTACTGGATTCTATCATTGTTTCTATAATAAATTCCATTTCCAGTAAAGTCAGAACAAATGAGGGGAATATTTCCAAGTACGATGCCAGTGGGTGGAAGCACGTGCTCCAGCTTCTGTACGGATCTCAACCATCATCAGTCATGTCACTGGGAAGTTTCCGTGCTAAATTAAATTCAGCATGAAGACCTCCAGCCTGACCGAAGTGAAATAAACGAGCTCTCCAACGAGCACATGACGACCACATCTGGTCACACTTTGTTTCTTTACCGTCCTTCATCAGGATAGCTAAAGGTCAAAGAGCCTGGTGATGCTGCATGGACACAGAGAGCTAGCTTACCTCTCTTCTTGCTAACACGTGAGCGTGCACTCAGAGATACATTACAAACTTTATACACATAAATCCTGTTTTACACGCTGACAGGCTGCATCAGAAGTTCATTGTAACAGCGTTCAGGTCACATCGGACGTGTGGCTGCCGACTCTACCACTGAGCCACAGCCGCCCCTGTCTCTGCTGTGAACAAAGAGAAGGACAAACATGGACACATTAGCATGTTCTTGATGTTATTTCACAGCAGTCTACTGGTGTCCATCACCTGCAGCCCTGACTCATTCTAACTTTAATACACACTGTATCTGATGTTAGCATTAGCATCCTCTGCTAAAGAGCTCCACATTATTACCATGCACACATCAAAGCTGTGCAGGAAACACGATCAATCTGCTCAGTATGCACGGCCGGGACAGCAGGCCATCTCTCCCTTTGAGGGTGTCGACGCGTTTGACCGATGTGGAGTCGATCCCCCAGATTGTGGCTAATCATCATTACGGGCTGCTGAAACAATGACTTTCCTTCAGCCTGCCCGGCTTCAAGAAGGACACGGGGGATCTGCTGCTTTTTCTTATGCTGGCTTAACACTTGAGTCTGGATTTGAGGAATTAAGGCAGACTTGGACACAACAAAATGTACGCTGTGATCATCCGTCTGAGTTATCCGCTCCGCCTCGGCTCGCACTGTGAAATCTGTCTCATCGAAATTCAACTGAAGGTGATGTGGGGTTTTTTTTTTTTTTAAAAACGGGTTCTGTTGAGGGAATTTCATTTGCAGCCAGAAAACAAATGATGACTGCAGCAGATTCCTAAAAAGAAATAAAAAATATGAAACAATAGCAGGGAAATGAGGACAGATGCATAGAAGGCGGGAGTTGGGGAATTCTCCAAAATGGACAGCAGATTATGAAAAACGACTTCTTCCTTACAGTGCTTAAAGGTTAGGGCTCTATTACACAGAGAGCAAAATGTCAGCAGTATCCCCTGAAAGAGTGGACTCTGATATTAATGGAGAGTCCAGGGAACGGGCTTCCCCTCACTGAGCTTCCCCTCTTCCAGACACATTATTCATGGCGTTGTCAGCCAGCACCTGGCGCATGTAACACTAACATCTACAAACTAAATGATGGAGAGAATACGGCCCGCCCTGCTAGGCAGCCAGTGCTGAAATGAACGCTGCTCACCGAGGATAATGGAGGGTAAAGAAGTGCTACTAGATAATCGAAAAGCTCTTCTCCTGCTCTGCTGACGTCGTCGCCCAGGACGCTATTAGCATAATGCTCCATTTTCCAGCTAACGTGGCTCTTAGCTCTAAGCTAGCTCCCAGACTCTGAGGACTAACAAGGCACAGGACGTAAGGAGCTGTAGAAGTGTCACATCTCCAGCACATCACTCACCAGCCAATCAGACATCACACAGGGAGACGAGACGCCTCCGTGTGTATCGTTTCATATTTAGTTCTAACGGCGGAGGGCCTCATCGAGTTTCTCCGAGCAATCATCGAGGCGTTCCTCCGGTGTAATCGACCCCTGAGAACACAGGAGGCGGTGTCGTATGGAAGCGTGATGGACCCGGACAGTCTGACAACAGGCTTTAACGTGGAACAGGAGGACTCATCGGTCACATCGCCGTCACTTTATTGAAGATGCAAAATGGCTTCAGCGCCAGGCAGACTGCAGGAGTGGATTATTTGTGAGTAATATTCCTCCGCCGTGGTAAATATATTGTGTCATGCAGCAGAGGGGTGGAAGAAAAATTCTCCCCCAGTCTGTTTTTTAATGAAGTCCCAAATGTCATCCTCGAAAACTTCTTTCAAGAGAGAACTCCAAGAAGCTGCTGCAGAAGGCCGAGCGTCGCTCAGTGAGCCTTCAAACCCTGTGACAACAACACGAGCGGCTTCAGACGAGACGAGCCGGCTGCGGAAGGAGCTGAAAGGTCAGCACTGAACACACACGCTTTCTGATTGGACACTTTTGATGAACTGTTGTGGCGGCGCGGCGCTCTGATTAGCGTTAGCTGTGACTCATTTAATAAAAGAATAAAAAGGCTGATAGAAAAAAGAGATTTCATCGGAGCAACGTTATAAAAAATAAATAATTCTGATGTAATTCTGTGTTTGTGTAAGTGGCTGAGGGGGGGGCATCCAATTACTGAAGAGCTGTGTGTGTGTGTGTGTGTGTGTGTGTGTGTGTGTGTGTGTGTATAGGTGTGTGTGTGTATAGGTGTGTGTGTGTTTAGGTGTGTGTGTGTGTGTGTGTTTGTGTGTGTGTGTGTGTGTGTGTGTTTAGGTGTGTGTGTGTGTGTGTGTTTGTGTGTGTGTGTGTGTGTCGTCTCGTCGTATTAAAACACACCAGAGGTAAAAGCTAATGATTGAGCCGCTGAGAGTTGCAGCTGTTGTTCTCGGGGACGAGTGAGTCACTCTCACACAGACGACTCGATCGGGTGTCAATATGTCTGTTTGACAACTTGTCATCCTGCGTTTAGTCAGTGTTTGTGCTGCAGAGTGTGTGGCTGCTCTCTCTCCTCCTCCTCCCTCCTGTGTTCTTCACTTCAGTCAGAGACATGTGACACAGACTGTCGGCGGCGAGCTGGTCACTTCTCACCTCACGGATCAGACCGTGTTGGGTTCACTTCAGCCTGGAGAGCAGGGAACACCGTACAGGAAGTCACGAAGCTGCACATTTGTTTTGTGTTGTGTCAGCTTGTGAGAGATATTTCTGTATATATATATATGTGTGTGTGTGTGTGTGTGTGTGTGTGTGTGTGTGTGTGTGTGTATATATATATACACACCTGTGTATTACTGGCATCCTGATGATTTGAATTTCAGTCTCAAGGTCACAAAAAGCAAAATTAAAATCATTTAGACAAACAGGGTGAGCAGCCTGTTCCCCTCTCTGCACCTTTAGAGCCGCCATGCTGGTGTGCAGGCTGATCCTCGGGGTAATGCGGGAGAAGACAATAGGTGGAAACTGCTCTAACCTATTTGCCAAATGGTCTGTCATCTAATGCCCCGCCGCTGCTCTGTTGTCTAATCCTGCTGCTGAGGCCTCTAAAAGGATACAGCCGACTAATAAGATGAATGGGCTCTGACCCTGGAGCTGCTAAAAGCCAACCTGGCCAATTTATCTGAGTGACCTCTACTCTTGGCAGAGACGGCCCTCACCTCTCCTGGAAGCCTTCAGGCAGGATCAATATCACGAGAGGCACAACTCTCCAAAAACTACGCCTGCTTGGAAGTTTAGCATCAACAGCTGCTTTCTGACGACCCTGGATGAGAAACCGGAGCCGAAGATCAGCGTCTGACTTCTCCGTTTCTGATCTCTGCTGTTCTGCCAAAACTCAAACAAATCTGCACTCTGCAAGACGGGGTCACTTTATTCAGAAACACGTTTCAACAACGAGCGAGCGCCCGACATCACAAGAAATCACAGAGAAGCATTCCTCTTCACTCACATCATGTTTTAAATGCTTTCTTCCTTCTTCCACCTTTAACCGGACGTTCTGACCCGTGTTCATCCACAGACACTCAAACACCTGACACAGCACCACGCTGCACTCACCACACCTCTGTCTCAGGATTCATGTTTTCATGCAGCTGCTTGTTAGTACAGTTTGACCTCTTCTTACAAGCTGCT
The DNA here is from genome assembly GCF_947650265.1 of Symphodus melops. NCBI lineage: Eukaryota > Metazoa > Chordata > Actinopteri > Labriformes > Labridae > Symphodus > Symphodus melops. The sequence goes on along the minus strand of NC_136699.1, from coordinate 302,507 downwards.
GACGCTCACCGTCTTATTTTAACTGCTTCACCATCAGTCACTTTTACACAACATCCTCTGCATCTCCACGACCTTCAGATCCCGGACTGACATGAAGGACTGACAGGATGCGTATTTTTACGTTCTGCACGCAGAACCTCGACTGCCACCTCTGGACAGGAAGTGACTGCAGTGATTTATGATGCTTTCTTAAATCTGCCCTGATCCAATCGAGCCGTCGAACGTAGAGAGCGAAGAAAAGACTCAAACCGCCATGACGGCTGCTCCAACATGGAGAGGAGCGTTTTGAGGGGGAAACAAGATTTTGCCGGCTAAATGAAGGATTGTGTTTCATGTTGTGTTTGTTGGCGTTGGGTCGTGTTCGAGATAAAAGGCCAGGCAGGACTACAAAGACGGGAGGCGATTACAAGAGAAGCAGCTTCCTCTCTTTGAGTCGCTTTCCTCCGTATACAATATCAATCGTTGGCCTCAAATCTATATCTGCAAAGTGCTTAGCTTAGCATCGGTGATTAGATGAATTGCACTGAGAACAGTCTGTTACTTGAGCATCCCTTCATAGCGCTGATACCTAATGCCCCCCCCCCCTGAAGTGACCACAGTCTCAGGATGCTCTGCTCCAGGCGCTCGGCCAGAAAGCTTTATGTATTCTGATACCATTCATTTTTAATCAGGACCAGAATATCCTTCCCCGCCCTCCTGCGAGCTCCTGCAGCGACAACACGCCCGCTCGCTCCTCTCCACGCCGTCGCCTCACAGGATGATTTTAAATGTTGGGAACTGTTGTTGTGTTGTTCCTGCTTTTAGCTTAAATTAAAAGTTTTGTATGAAATTATTTTTTAAATGTTTTTATTAGAAATGTTTCTGTGTTTAGTTTCCTTTTAATTCTAATGTAATTTAGGAACAGAGTGCAGCCACTTAGCAGCACAGTTAGCTGTAAGCTAATTCACGTTAGCCGCCATTTTTCATCCATCAAGAATTAAAAGTTTCTCACTTCTTTCCCATTTCCTGTTTTTTCTTTTTTTTTTAATCCAAATTAAATATTTCTCTTCTCCCTCTCACGATCAAGCGACTGACATGTTTCACTTCCACCTGAACGTGGCGTGCACTGAAACATGGCGCCGCTGGGGGGGGGGGGGCCTTCTTCTTCTTCTTCTGTGGTATAATGAGTTTGACAATGAAAGTGACACGGTGTCCTCTCTGGACCTCGCTGTGTGATCAATCATAACAATGGCTCACCATTTCCTCCTCCGGATACTGACCTTTCTTCCCTGTGTGTGTGTGTGTGTGTGTGTGTGTGTGTGTGTGTGTGTGTGTGTGTGTGTCTCAGTCCTTCTAGCGTCCTTTAAAGGGGAACCTTATTTCCCCCCAGAAAGGAGGAAACACTGATCTCTCTTAAATTCACAGTTTTCATTTATTTTAAGCTCGGATAAAACGCGGCGACTTTTTGGGCGACTTGAGGCTTAAATATTTTAAATCCCGTCACCTGAACAGCTTACAAGGTGATGCCGTTTACTCCACTTCGGATAAGTGCCACGAATTCATGCAAACAGCAGAGTAAGATGATTTCACTGTGTGTGTAAATGTACACTGACAGGAGTGACAAGTGGGAAAAGGAAGGCTGTGATTTTAAAGCGACCTCGCGGCGTGCGAGCCTCGCTGCCCTCGTCTCATCAGCAGCGCTGCTTCCTGTATCCACGCCTCTTCATGTGTGTGAGCTCAGCTGCTTAAATCAAACACTCCAAATAAATCTGAACATATCGCTGCTATCAAAATCCTCTTAATGTGCTTCCGCCACAAAAGTCCCACGTTGCCAATAAGGCGTCCTGGCACGGTTTTATTGCCGGTTTTTATGGTACACTTAATTGTTGGTTTATCTGCGCAGCAGTGGTACAAATACACAACATCTCATCAGCACGTCACCTCGTGTGGAGAAACACTGATTTACAGTCAGGCGATGTTTAATGATGCTAACTTTAACGACACTTTACATTTAGAGCGCTCTGATTGGAGAGAATGTTTTTAGGGTCCTGCTTATGTTGCATGCTGATCACTTACTGGATGTTTTTACTGCTGAGATGAGTCCTGCAGAGCTCCATGCTGCATGTCAAGCCTTCATGCTGTGTGAGGCCTGAGAGGCGAGACCCAACCAAGGTTTCTGATTGGTTCCCTTCCAGAGCGTTAGCTTGTGCTTTAAGTCAAAGTCAGACGAGCGACACGTCTCTTAAACCCGGACGCTGAGTCGCTCTAGAAACACAAAACAAAACGACACACACACTTTTCTTTACCACGGCCTGAGATCTGTGTACATCCACCTCATTAACTGGGCCGTTATTGGAGGCCGATTGGCAGAAGTAAAGTGAGAGTGAAACTCTTTGATTTGTGCCATTGTTTGAGCTGCGATGAAACGCTCACATGACGAAAACTCTCTGAAATCCCGACTGAAGTCGAAGCCTTCTAATGAAACATTTATTCGTGACAAAGACACATTTCCACTGCCAATGAAAAGATCCGGCGATATCGTTTGCAGTCAAAATGTGCTTTTAATTGTACGTGTCACAAAGGAAATTAGAGCAGCCCTTTCCAATTAGGACTAAACATTTGAGCACATATTTTGCTCATTACACTCAGTCAATTATTAGGGAACATTAAAAAGCCTGGCGTTGGCCCTGTTCGTTGATTAAACTATTCTGATGTTGCTTTTTTAACCTGCTGCAGACCAAAGCGTGTGTTTGAAATGCATCTATATTTAATGCATACATGTGGACGAGCCAATCAGTGCAAACAAGCTTCATCAGCAACAGAAGAATCACCTCGACCTCCCACCTGTTCTTATTGCAAACACTGAGCAGCACACAGGTCTGCCTGCAGACACGTCGCTGCGTCCCCAGACAGCGGAGAGAGAGGAGCTGCTTAAAGGAAGGAGACATGAATCCAAAGAGATTGGTGGCTTGGTGCGAGTCCGGGGAAACACCGAGGAAAGACATAGACCCAGATACTGCAGTCGAGTCTCACTTTGAAAACACTCCTTCTCTTCCAAATTAAACATTTAACACTTCACGTCTATCACTGTCGTGCAAAACAAGAAGAAGCTTGATTATCTGCACAGCAAGCAATCACAGTGACATCTCCCTGTTTTCCTCTCCAGAGACTCATGAAGGATCTTTTTGGTTAAGAAAACGTCGATGCTTCCCGAGGAGATCCCCCCACCCCCCCCGACCCGACATGTAATTACCAACAACACAATTGGCCCAACATGCTAATCTGTGTCTCTTCCATTGATATTCATAGAATCGAAAATGGCTTCCTGACTATTTCCGTATCGCGAGGTAATACAATCACTCAATTAGGCCGTGTGATGAAGTGAAATGAGCCTTTTTCTCTTGAGGACGGTAAATAGTGCCCCCCCCTGCCCCCCCCCTCTAATTGACAACTGCAGAGTAATTCCTGATCGTAATGACAAGTCCTGCAGCCTGGGACTAAACCGGGCCAGGCTCAGTCCTGCACACAGCCGTCACGGACGCTCTGCAAAAAACAGGAAACTCTGGGGGGAGGTGGAGTCAGGCGGGGGAAGTGTTGACGTTCAGTGAAAATAGATAAAAGATAATCAGACTTCACAAATTGACGGCCATGTTTCTTGTTTGTTTCGAGGGACGTTCGAATGTCAGTGACCCCCCCCCCCCCCTCCTGTGGGGCTTCTGTTCACAACACTGATGAGCACGACACCTCGCCATGTCACAGACACCCCCAGCTCCAACAATGTGCACACTTAGCTGGTGACGGCGAAGTGATGACAATAAATGATGGCAATGGAAGCCCCGCCTCCTCTTTGAGCGTCCTGGACACACCTCCCCAGCTCCGATTCGCTGGATGATGAAACAGATTTTTCTCGACCGCGAACTTGAAAAAAGCCGTCACAGAAGGGCGAAGATAAAAACGCTCTGATGTGATTTTTTCTTTTGGAGCTCGTCGTGTGACGTACTGAATTATGAAAGTGGCGAGGGAGGGTTTCCTGCCTGCGACCAGCAATAGGCCGATTCCACTGTCACAACACGACACGCCGAGTTTGACAGACGGCGTGTCACCTTCCTCAGCGTGACGTCCCCGTGTGTGTGTGTGTGTGTGTGTGTGTGTGTGTGTGTGTGTGTCTCTGTGTGTGTGTGTGTGTGTGTGTGTGTGTGTGTGCATGAGTGAAGATTTGTGGTTTTTTTCTAAACTTGACTTGAGGGCATACAGCCTTTGGTGCTGCAGCACACTTTGCTGTGACTCCTCCACTGATTTCATTAACCTTTCACTGGAACCACAATGACTCTACAGTCAACGACACGAGTCTGACTGCAGAGACCTGTGACTCGCAAATAGGACATTTGAAAAGTCCCTGAGAAAACAGGAAGACGGCACAGAAGACACAAAGGGGGACGTGGTCTTGGTCCCCCGCAGAAGGACTCTGGACGGACGGGGCGAGCGGCCCCTTCCTCCTCAGCAGAGGCTCGTCCCCCATGTGATGCTTTACACGGCCGCGCGGCGCCGTCACAAGGTGCTGCAGAGCTTTTTCACACCCTGTTAGGAATACAAGTGAAGTGGGCCGGGCCGTGTTTGTGTGCAGGCGTTCATGTTTTATGAAGGGGAGAATATTGATTCTGGAGTCAACATGAGGGAAGAGCGGGAAAAAAGGGCTGGATGTTCACTTCTACAGCGCAGCTATAGGTTGACCTCACAGCTTGAAATATGTATATATCATAACAACACTTGAACCTGAGCTATATTAATGTATTAATAAAACATTAAGAATGCATGTCAGGAAAGCTGCACGGTGGCAGAGAGCCGCCGCCGCACGCTCGCCCTTGTTTACAAAGTGATTTAAAGTCTTTCTGAAAAAAGGACTTTTTTTTGTCCTCATGTAAAATTCATCTCTCCTGTTTTTGTGACGAGGACTGGAAGCACAGCTGAAGACGAGTTTCAGACTTCAACTCTTTTCAAATGAAAGGCTTGATTAAAGTGCATGCAGCCTTTTACAGAGGAGAAGAAGAAGAAGAGCAAAGCTTCCTCCCATTCTCCATTTGAATTCCTGCTCGATGCTTCCACAGATTCCACACACCTCACTCACATCTGCTCCGCCTGCGTCGACCTGAACCACCCAGGGACGCCGCTGACCCACATTCTCACCCGAGCAGATCCAACGTTTGCACAATGTTTGTATTTTTAAAGCTCTAACTCAGAAGGAGACCAAGGTCACCTCTTCCAGCCACGTCGGTGTCGAGGCGTCTGCACGCGCGTTTTAAATATATCATTCTCTTTTCATTTTGTGACTCATGAAAAGGCAGCAAACTATTTAAAAAGCAATCTTAGAAAAAGCGAACAGCACAACCTGTGATTGTGTGACTCAATGTAAACACTTTTCCCACCATGCAGCAGCGCCGAATCAATTACACAAAGTAACAATGTAAAACTTGAGCTACATCAAGAGCGGCTGTTGTTTGAATTATTCTCATAACCTTCATCTTATGCACTTTCTAAAATCCTGCTGAGAAAAATAAACCTATTCATGGAAGCTGCTTCTGGCCTTACTTACATGAGAAGTGCTCTTCATTTATCAGCGTGGGTCATTTCAGATCCTTTTATTCAGGATGTTTAAACTGTCTTTAGGTCCTGACAGACATTAATAACTCAGGTTCTCTGAAAAAGGAACAAAGTAAATCCATCATCTGTATCAGTTTGTAAGTCTGTAAAAACTTCAACCAATGTCTGCCACGAGGTACCAATCTGATGAACCAATCACACGCCTCCCTGTCTCCCTGCTCTCTGATGAACCAATCACAGGCCTCCCTGTCTCCCTGCTCTCTGATGAACCAATCACAGGCCTCCCTGTCTCCCTGCTCTCTGATGAACCAATCACAGGCCTCCCTGTCTCCCTGCTCTCTGATGAACCAATCACAGCCTCCCTGTCTCCCTGCTCTCTGATGAACCAATCACAGCCTCCCTGTCTCCCTGCTCTCTGATGAACCAATCACAGCCTCCCTGTCTCCCTGCTCTCTGATGAACCAATCACAGGCCTCCCTGTCTCCCTGCTCTCTGATGAACCAATCACAGCCTCCCTGCTCTCTGATGAACCAATCACAGCCTCCCCGTCTCCCTGCTCTCTGATGAGACATGAGACCACGTAGTTGTTGGGTGTTATTAGATATTTATTGATTGATTGATTTATTCATTCTTTGGGCTCTGTGAAATTAGGATGAGACACTTTTAAGACAAATTGTTTTTGATCATAAAATGAATATGTAGAGAAATGAACCAATCAAAAAAGCCTCCCGCAGCCCTTAATGACATGCACAGCTTTTTTTTTTTCTTCAATAAGAGAAGTGAAGGAATCTTCTGAAGGTGAAGATGAAGGGTTGTGTTTGTGTAGCTGACAGCATGGATTCATGGACTGAGATATGCAAAGACTGATCTGGATCACTTGGCCTTTCCTGCAGGGGGGGAAACCAATAAAACGGACGCTGCAATCCATGGATTTTGTTTTCAAGGGATTGTGTGGTGGCAGGGGATTACGTTAAGTGCAAAATCAATGAAGGTTGCTTAAGAGAATCAGACTCCACGTTTATTCCACAACTTTGTCATTGAGAGGAAAACAGGCCGTCCACGTTGGCTCATAAACACTCGGTAATGACTGAGGAGAGCTTTTTAAAAATATAGGTCACATGTTGTATTTTAAAGAGAAAGCTCTGCTGCAGCTGGCTCAGCGCACTCTGCTGCAGAGAGATTGAAAACTACACTTCAGTTATTGGAGCTGTGACTTCAGAGAGCAGCCCTCTTCCTCCTCTCTCTGCGGCGGCGCTCGAAGGATCATTGAAAACCGACAAATGGACAAGATGACCACTCTGGTTTCATCTCATAGAGGGGCACCCGTCTCTCTCTTCGGGCTGGCAGAGGTTAACGTGTGCAGATGCAGCGCTGGGCGAACGTGCCGAGGCTCCGGCACTCGTCTGCGTGGCACACTCAGTCGAACAGAGCAAATTAGAATGAAATATTGAGTTCATTTATGAATAAGTGGGGCTGAACGGCCCCTCGTCGGAGCTTCTGCACGCAGATTCAGTTGATGGAAACCTTTGGATGGGTCATTTCTCCTTGCTGCTTCATTAAATAGTGAAAGTCAAAAGTGCAATGCCTCCTAACAAAAAAAAAAAAAAGAGGATCTATAGAGGTAGAGCCGAGGAGGCTCCGGCTCAAAATCTAGATAAAGTTAGAAAAAAAAAAAAAAAAAAGCCCTTTGAATCCAGAAGTAGTTCAACAAAGCGGGGTCAGAATTTTTAATGACACCACGTCTCACATTATTCTTCCGACAGAGCGGCCTGTGCATACAGAGTGAAGAGGACAGCACGTAGGAGCTCTGGGCTGCTTCTTTACTCTTTATAGTAAGAAAAAGAAAAAGGCTCGGCACCTGGGACAAAGATCCAGCTCACATGTTTATTTCCCCTTTAATGAAACTAATTGAGACAATAGTGAGTTAGATAAAGTCTCAGCAGGACGCTGTGCTACAGAGCCAATCAGAGTCAGCTCCTTAAGAAGTCTAATGGAAACTCCAGAGGAGGTATGCTAAAGGGGTGTGTGTGTGTGTGTGTGTGTGTGTGTGTGTGTGCTAATGCAGTCGAAGTGGTGGAGGGCAGGTGCAATCGAAGCTCAATAGAGAAGCTGTTGTGCAGAATGGAGCTGGATGGAGATATGGTTTCGTGCTCGGCATGTAAGGCAACAAATACAAAGTGGAGGCGAGCGCTCAGGAGGTCGAGGTTAGCCGCACCTCTGTGGTTAGCTGCAGCTTTTAGTAGCTCATGAATGTACACAGAGGATCAGACCCAAAGCACGAGGCCAGACACTGGAAACAAACATGTTTCTGAATTCTGAGGCCGTCGGTAAAAAAGAGACTTCCCCCCCCCCCCGAGACAAGCTCACTATGATGAATACTGCCATTAAGAAAATGACTTGTCTCAAAATGTCAGGCTGAAGCCAATGTTTGCAGAATCAAAATTGATGAACATGAGACATTTTGTCTTTTTGTCTTCTTGACTTGCTCGCTTTAATGTTCATGCCGGGGGAAAGTGTAATCAAGTCTAATTATTTTAACCGCCTGCCACTCTTTGACATCGTCACTTTCTTTAAAAATAATAATTAGAGCGTTACGTTGAAACGTGTCGTCACTTTGACAGTTCACGCCGTGACATTTTAGGACTGAAACAGAAATCAGAGCAGTCTGAGGAAGCTCCGTGTTTTTAAAATACGACCAACATGGAGAAAAATAAACAGGTGAGCAGGAGACAAAGCAGGAGAACCTGCTGCAGCCGTGGAAAGCTAACGAGCACGCAGACATGCTGCTGTCTCATGAGTGCATTGCAATCCAATTGACGCAACAAAGATTTCCCCTCTTCAAACAAGAGCAGCGCCACACTGCGTCTCAGGTTTCCAGCATGAACACATTTGCACTTCAAACCATGGTAGCCATTTAATCAGCCATTGTGCACGCCCAGTCAACCGCTGCAGCGTCTCCAAGCACAATCTGAGGCCGAGGCACACAAAGCTATCTTTGATTATACGCTAGCCCGTGGGGAAACTTTATCAAACTCCTCCGCTTCCTGTGGAGAGCGACCAGGTGACGAGCAACCGCTCAATCGGAAGGCCACATTCTTTTTCTTTTTTTGTTGGCCGAGGAATCACGCCTTTGATCCAATGAAAGGCAGCTGCAAGTGCCTCTCCAGATACAGGCCCCAACCAATCACGCCTCCACTTCCTTCCACCAATCAGGGCCTTGTCTCCAGCGCCCAACCGTAATCCGACCTACTGCTGCTGTTTCTACAGCGTGATCCCCCTCCTTTGAAAAAAGGATGCAAGCGTGAGCCGCAAACAAACCAGCCTTTGAGAGGATAAAAGAATGCAAAGTGCGCCCTACTCACCCATCTCGTTGTCCGATTTATTGTCCATTTCCGTGTCAGTGAGCGTGAGCGCCGAGTTAGAGCGGCTGGAGAGGCATGAATTCTGCCCAGACTTTGCCCCCGATCCCCAAAGAGTCATGGTACGTTCCGGTGATACAGGTTCATGGTTTTCTGTGGCGCCCGGTCCTCGGGAGTAGCTGCTGAGCGGGTGGGAGAGGCCCGTCTCGGGGCAGAGCGCCAAGCCCCTCCGAGGCGGCGGCGGCTCACAGATCCCGAGCTGCCTCAGTGAGAACGTGTGTCCTGTGAATGACAGGAGCCGTAAAGTTAACAGAGCGAGCAACAACACAGTTAATGTTCAAGAGCCGGGCGACTGGAAAACACGCTAAACCTGAGAGCAGGGAGGCGGGGCTTAAATCAAAGCTTTAAGAACGACCTCGCGACCTGCTCCACACTCAACAACATCGTCTCAAACCACGTGCTCCCATCAAGACGACCTGTCGGACAGTTGAAGCTAAGGTGTTAGCTAGCACCTTTCCTAAAGAGAAAATAATAAAATGAAGATGCAAGAAAAAAACCGTCAGCGCCTCCAAAGGACGATCGGTTCTGCAGAGCGGCTCGATCGATGATCGATTTTTAATTTACAATAAACTGTTGGATAAATCTGCCTCTCTATCGTCTCATTAAAGGGCTCCTTTATTTGTCTTCAGGCTTGATGCACATTTCATGCTGCTAATAAATAAACATACAAGAGATTTTTTTTTACAGTGAAAAATAGCCTGAAACTCAGAAATGAACAATTATGAATAAAAAGATATAAAATAAATATTCAACATTAAGATCATTATATCAGCACAGATGAAATAATAATAATCTGCTCACACGGCCGATATTACCGAGCACACGATGTGAGCAGAGGAGCAGAAACAGTGTTTGAGTCTTGTTGCCATGGTATCGGTTCCTCGCCGGCTGCTCCTGACCGAACATCGTGAAAAACGACTTCGAGGTTTTTAAAAAACTGAACTGACGTTCTTGATGAATTATCGAAACAGGTTTGAAAAATGTAAAAAATGTTGATCGTAGATATTCAGCTTCGACTCACTCAGGGAGACTTTTTAATTCAAACGCTTTTTTAAAAATGTTTTTTTAGATTTTTTTTTTGCACGGCGTTGCGTATGAGCTCCGTGTTTTCTGAATATTTAAAACACTTTAATTTAAAGCTATAAAATGTAAAATGATGGTCGTGATGGTTTAAATGAATCACACATATTTTATGGCCATATAAGAGAAAAATGTGTTTTTAATTTTACAGCTGCTGGGAATTATTAAAAAACGTTTAAATAAAAAAACATTAAGATAAAAATCTTCACAAATTGAAATGATTGTTTCAGAGTTTTGATGGTCACAATAAACGGGGGGGGGGGGGGGGGGGGATTTACAGTTTCACATTTAAAGATTAATTTTGGATGCCTCACACTGTGTTTTTTTATTATTTTGAAAAAATGTACAATTTCGATTTTATTTGACCGTTTCAGACCAATCAGAGAGGAGGTGTTGATGATGTCATCGGACAGGTGAAGCTGCAGGTGTGAAAGTTTAATCAGGCTGTCAGGTTAATATCACGATGTGAATAATATATTATTATTATTATTATTATTATTATTAATATAATATATGATGATGGAACAGACACAGAAACAACTCATTACATTTAATGAATCATATTTAAACTCTTTTCAAACAACAACATTAATTTAACATGAGGTTTTATTTCCTGTGACCCGAGTCAGCTTCTCCTCCAATCACGTGAGAGCTAGCTTTAGCACTTAGCAGGGAGTGGCTGATTAACACACACACACACACACACACACACACACACACACACACACACACACACACACACACACACACACACACACACACACACACACACACACACACACACACACACACACACACACACACACACACACACACAGTGTGAAGTGTGTGTAAGGTGACATTTCCCTGTGATGATGTAAGAAAGGCTCGTTAACGTTAAATTCCAGATTAAAAAAAGGAAATAAAGAAACTTCCTGATGTCATTAATTCCAGAACAGGCACCAATTAGCAGGCAGAAGATGGAAGGGGCCCGGAGAGCTCCATAAAACAGGATCAACCGCTCCAACTTTTTAATTACAGCATATCTGAGCACTTTCTAACAGCCAATTAAAGCACAGGCTTATTTACTGATGGCCCCTCTCTATTATTGTGAACGTCGTCCTGCAGGGGGGGGAACGCTCCAGAAGGTCAGAGCGCCCCGCTGGATCCAGACAAATGTTAGTTTTCTCTGTAAATGTAGAAACTTTGTTTGATTTGATTTAATTGTGTTTACTGCTGTCTGGCACCTCGGCGAACAGCGCGGCTAATTCTTGTCAAACTTGCAGAGATTAAGTAGAAGCTGAAAAAAACTTAGCAAACACAGCGACAAGAAGAAAAAGTCCCTGCATGTGTGTTCATTTTCTGATAACTGTTAAAACACCGGAGAGAGAGAGAGCAAAGAGGCAGCTGCAGCGAGTGGAGCGTCTGATCCACCCTCACATTTCCTCTTTCACAATAAGAGCGCTAAAACAACCACATGCGTTTTTCAGCCTTGGTCATCAGACTGGACAGAGAGACGGGACTGTCTCCTGCAGCTTGATGAACCGCACACAGACGGACGGCCTCTGCTAAATGTTTGGCTAACCTGGCCTGCTGTACTCTGCACTCTCCTTGTGCACCATCTCCTTGACTCTGCCTCCGAACAGCATCCGCGAGGGGTCATGGTCGAAGGCCTGGAGCGTCTCGCTGGAGCTGTAGGATTTCTGAGTGGGCACGCGGCAGGCTCCCTCCTCCCGCTCGGCCGAGGAGGCGGTGTAGCGTCGCTCTCGATCCTCTCGCTCGCAGAATCTCTCGCGCTCTCTCTGGCTCTTGGACAGCGAGCAGAAAGGCCGCTGCTCCCTCACCCGTTCCATGCTGCCTGCATGCTGGGTATCCAACTCCCTCCCCTTCACCACCGACGCTCTCCTGAGACGCTCGCCACTGGATTATTATTGCACCCCCTCCTCGTGCACAGATTTCTCCCCCGCCGGTCACTTCTCTAGTCCGCTCGGCCGTCTGCTCGTTGGACCTGCAGGAGGAGAGACAGAGAGGAGGAAAGGAAGCAAGGAGCTCAGGAAACACTAATCCACCGGCTTCATCTTCAAAAGAACACACTTATCCCCCCCCCCCCCTGAAACCTCACCTGTGAACTCTTGTCATACATGACTTCCCTTCTATAAAGGAGACCCCCTCCTCATTCTGCCCCCTTAAACCTTCTCACATCAAGTTCATCTCAACACAGGCCGTTCTAAAGCCCTCGTCCTGCTCTTTGTTTTTACTTTCTCTCTCTGTGACAAATATTCAGCTTTTGAATTTTTCCCTCAAAAATTAAATCAGGATGATTGTTGAATGACAGATCAATGAATCCCCCATCAGGGCTGTGAGAGGGCGTTCATTCTCACATGATAATGCAGAGTCATGCCGAACACTCACAGATGACTGAATGTGAAGGGACAGAAATCTTTGACTACATTTGAAATGGAGGGGAAATAAAAGTGCAGTAAGTCATAGACTGTCGAGCAGCGGCGTCCTCGCTCCTGCTCTGACCTCAGCAGCCAGGAAGTGTTGACAACAGGACGGTGACCAACACAAAGGAGGAATCCTTCCATCTCCATCTTTCTTAACAGTGAGTCAGGTCTGTAACTCCTTCACACCTACACGCCCTCCCGGACCCTCCTCCACGCTCCTCACCACACTTCCTGCCCGCCAATCATCAGCAGGGTCTCCAGCCGTGCGGCCCCCCCGTCTCTCTCCCACAAACCATCTGTGACATCTCGTCTCTCCGCAGCTTCCAATCACAGCTCAAAACTCACCTTCTGAGATGAGCTCATTCTGTGTGACCACGCCCCTTTTTCTATTCCTGTTTTGATGTCGTCTGTAAGGTGACCTTCAGTGACGTGAAACACGCCCCTAAATGAAATCCATCATTATTATTATTATTTAGTTAAATTCCTCGAGAACGACTGACGCACCCGCCCAAATAAATAATCCCTGAACGCAGCGTGCAAAAAAAAAAATCATTTAAAGAGACGGAGTTCATTAATACACAGAAATTCATCTGATTCTGACCTGTTTCCATTCAACATTCATTAGGAAATAATCAATCAAAGTCTGGATCAATAATACATCAATAAAACAGAATAAACATTTTTGGCTCTCTCACGATTTAATTCATAAATTATTTAAAATTGATTTTGGATATTTTTGAATGAGTCCACACTTCAGGATCTCCTCCAGTCGTCTTTGCTCTTGTTGGTGATTTGCTGATTCAAAGAGCAGGAAGTGACTCTTAAGGATTAATCAAATATTTCTAAATATCACGATATGTCACGATATGTCACGATATGTCACGATATGTCAGGATATGTCACGATATGTCACGATATGTCACGATGCGCGTTGCTGTCAGTTAAATCTGATGCTGCTCAAACTCAGCAGACTCAAAGTGAGGAACCTTGATACCTGCTCCACACAGCAGAATCTTTAAATGAAGTCTTGTAAAGCTTGATAGAATTGATTTTTCCATTAGCAAGAAAAACTTCACACACAAACATATTCCAAACTAAAATTACATTTCACACACACACACACACAGCACGATTGTTTCCCGTCTCTTTATGCACTGAAACATCACGGTGCATTCGGCATGTAAACTCCGATTTGTTCGTGTTCAAATGTGGAAGTTGTGAAAGCAGCGAACGAGGTTGTGCAGGTGCAGACTCTACGACACGAGCAGGAGGAAGGAGAATGTGACTAATCCGCCAAAAAAAACCCTGGAGTGGAATGTGGATGGAAGCCCCGGTGTGTCAGGAGTGTTTATTACCAGCCATTTTCCACTGCCTCCTGACACACACACACTCACACACACACACACTAGTTTCATTTCTCTCCTGGCTGAGCTGTAAGACTAGAGTATCAGACTCCTTCTTCCCCCAAATGAGATCCACTTCGTTTCACATCGAGCATCAAAACCTTCCAATGAAGCCAGGACAGCGTGCAGGAAAGCAGCTCCGGCCCCGCTGAGACCTCCCGAAAAACTGAGGCGGTCGCCGGTGGAGTGCGGGATGCAGGGATAATGAAAATTGTAAGCTGTTCTCGGCCTCTTCAACTTATTTTTTTCCTCCCCACTTCTCTCCCAGAGTTGCTGGATATCATTGTGTTCCCCCCGATGGGCTGAGATGCAATCAGTGACACGCTCTCTTGTAACCCTGACACTCAGCTCTCGACACTACCCCCAACACACACACACACACACACACACTCACTGACTTTACGATGCCACAGGACATCTCACTCACATCTCATCACTTTCAGGAAATTGAGCGCAGCCTGTCCAGATTGGCAGATTAATGTACAGGATGAGTGCGAGCAGACACGCCCAGAAGCCTCCCTGATTACGATCCCCGTCTTCTTTATGGACTTGTAAAAGGATCTGCTGTCTGAAAAACAGCTAATGCTACAAGTCTTAGCCGCTGAGCCGCGAGCCCCCCCGCTACACCAGGAATTAGATTTGTGTCCTAATCAGCTATAAGCCCTTGAGTGTCCCCGTATCAACATTTACGGAGGTGCCATCTCTTTTCCTTTTTTTCCACAGCTCATCAAAGTGTCCGGCTGGTGCACAGGCGCTGCTCACATGGGGACGATATCAGGATACAAGGGAGACATTCATGGTAGTTTACATTTTGTACAAAAGGTCACGGAGGCTCTGGAGGGGATTCCTTTGTGTTTGTGCAGGCTTTACATTTCAAAGGTTTGAACTACAGCACGAAGCAGAAGAAGAGGCAGGACACACTTCTTTACTGAAGGAGAAGCACAGACTCTTCAGAGTTTCATTCACTCACTGTGCCGAGATGTTCTTACAGGACTAAAGAGTTAAAGTAGCCACCATTTCACTGGAATGTTTTTAAGCTAAACTTCATATTTCAGAGACTTTTTATGATGCTATGAATAATAACTTTCCTTCACACATGCATGTGATCATATCATGATCATGCAGTATTCTTCTTTCTGTGGTCACATTTTAACAATGCATATATATATATATATATATATATATATATATATATATAAATAACCAGTGAGTCACAACAGCATTCAACGTTGTAAAGTAAAAGATTTTCATTCACTAGAATGTCAATGGAATTTCTTCGATATGATACCTCAGTATGACTGAGGCACAGATTCATTTCAAATCAAATAAGCAAAAACTGCAAGTAAGCCTTTTCACACTGATTATATTTTACATGTACAAAATGTTGTGTAATTTAGAGTCTCATCAATCCCCAAACATGGACTTTAGACTCATTTAAAAATGTTCTTTCTAAAGTATCGCTCATAATCTCGTTTAATGGTCCTGTGAATGAAAATGGATCCTCGCTGCTTCAGCTGTTCACTTCATAAAAAACACAGGTTGTATACTTTAGAACATGTCGTATTAAAAACCTTTTGACAACCTTCAGGCAGCAGACATTTTAAACGCTCTCACAAACGCTTTCTAACATCCCGTCTCTGCAGCTTCCCTCTACGAGCTGAATGTGAACTGAAAAAAGGGCCAGGCGTGATGGTTTGTCTGTCAGTAAAACTGTGTGAATATCTCTTATTCTGAGTTCTGGTTTAGTTTACACTATCCCTCACTTCCTCGTTCCCTTTACACCTTTGATCAGGCAGTGGAATAAGGACAGCCGCTCAGCCGTGACCGCTCAGTGGAACAGTCGACACTGCAGAATTAGAGTCACACAGAGATCCTCTGGCGAGCCACTGAGGCACGGACAAAGACGGTTCATGATCTACGCCGAGCTGCTCCACACACGTCCCAACGACTCCCATGCCAGTGGAGAACGGCCCCCCTGACACTTGGTACTGTCCTACACCTCTGCACTCCTCTGAAGCATGAACTATAAACCATCTGTATAATACGGCGTGAAGAAGTGCGTCCAAGTCAATTGGCTCTTCAGGGGCGGCTGGAGAGGTTTCAAGGATCGAAGTGAGAGTTTCTTGTTTCATGTCTGACATACAGTTATTCATCAAGGGTGAGAGTCGCTGGCTTTTATGCTTCACCATCAAGAGGTGGGGGGGGGGGGGCATGTCTCCTATTTCCTGGAACCAACAAGTTAGAATGAATGAAATAAGTAATGACGTGTAGCGTCAAACAAAGATGGCTGCATGTGGAGACGAGTAACTTTCCAATCAGTGCAGAGTCAGTAAGTCAGCTGATAAGTGATGCAATACATTTAAAAATATCCCGTTGTTCAATTTAAAAAAACAAATTCCTTTTTTTAATTGAGGCTTTTATTTGACATCATGAGACAGAAAGTGTCCTTTGATATTGTGGTGCCCCGTGTGAGACATCACGCGGCCCCAGTTTATGTATAATATAACTAAGTCCCGCCCACTTTAAACAAAGCAGAGCAGCAAATAGGAGGACGGACATAAGTGGTGTCTTTACGCCGAGGGAGTGTTCGAGTATGAAGAGGAAATGAAATGTGCTTTTAAAGGGTCAATAAACTTTGAGGCAACATTTGCATCAAAGCTTCTTATCTGTAAAAATAAAAATATTTTATTTGTCTCAGTAAATTAAAAAATATGTTTTTCTTGATTTCTTTCCCAATAAAACAAAAAAAACAGGTAGATTGCTGACCTTTGACTACAGGGAAATGTTTTTGGGTATGTTCATATTTTCTGATTGTTCAGTTGGAGTGCTGTCATGACACTTCACACATGCAGGTCGGCGCTCCAGTCAGTGGCCTCCATCTCTCTGACAGGATCCATAGAAAGTTCAGACCCCCTGTACTTGGGGCATGCAACATTACCGCTAGGCTAAGTACTAAAAATATTGACAACCTTATCAGGTGTTGGATAATATTTATATACGAGACAATAGCTCCAAGCCGCTTTCTCTTCACAACACTAAGTGAACAAACAAATAGAGCCCGGTGGCCCCCGCCTCAGACTTCAGCACACAAGCAGTTTGCAGAATTGGAGCGGCCACCGCTGACCAGAATGCTGAGATGGCATCTCGTCACCGAGCCTTTGTTCGGTAATTATATTTCCGCGGGGGCGGCTGAACGAGCCGGCTCAGATCTCCCTGTCGGTGACCTCTGTAAATAACGGTAATAAAGAGCACACTTGTCGTGGGCCGGTGTGTCCCTCCAAGACAATCCACCTGTCACCAAGTGGCCTGCCTCTCCCTCTCTCTCTTCCTCATCCTGTTGTTGGCCATTTTCCGGAGCACAGAGCAGACGCCGCTCAGCCACGGGGAGCGGTGAGAGTGGTTGATGGAGCTGCTGAAGATCACGGCTGCCTTCCTTTAACACAGCCAGCACCTCCAACAATAGCCGCCTCTGACAGCTTTGCATAATTCATATTGTGGAGTCTCTCTCCCTTTTCCTCCTTGATGCTCCTCTCTCTCTCTCTCTCTCTCGCTGCTCGGGGAGAGAGAGGGAGAAGCGGGGCAGTGTTCCATCAGACGCTGCCTGTTTCCCCCTGACACCACTGATTTTTTGGAGACAAACAAGTGTTTGTCTGCCGCACGCCGCCCAGACCCTGTGAATCCTGGACGCCATCTGAACCAGATTGTGTTGGTTCTTTATTGAGGCTTAAAGCCTTAATCCGCTCACTGCAACATGAGGTGTGCAACTATTTCCCCAAAATACTCAAGACGATCGATTATTGATCGTCTATTTGTTTTATTGTGACTCTGAAGACTAAGGGTTGATTATAGGAGTTGTAAGGCCCTGGAACATGTATAAAAAAGCATGTTTCAGACTTCTTTACGTTTAATCTTTTACATGTCAGACTCTCATTCTCTGATCCTGTTGAGATGGATCTTAAATAAAAATGGAATAATACTTCATTTCTTCAGCAGCGAAAGTCTCAGGCTTTAATAAAGATGAACATTTGATGATGATGCCAAAACATTAGTGTAAAACAGAGAGGGGCTGGTGCTGGAGTTTTATGTGTTTGCTCATCATTTAAAGCCCTCGTCTTCGCGTATGGTTACATAAATATATCTGTAGTAAAATAAAGTAAAACAACTACTGCTGTAACATTAGTTTAAATCTTTATTCTTTTTTTTATTAATTAGGGACAGATGTAAAAAATACCAGATTATAGTCGAAGTTCTAGTTTCCATCTGTTGTCCAGAGACATTACAAATAAAATACAAAGGCACAAGTGACACAAGAATGATAATAATGATAATAATGATAATACATGTCCAGGTCATAATCCTGGTTAAAATGATACTAAATGAAAGTGTAACAGCTCGAGAGATATCTGAAGCATCCTGACAGAAAAAAACAACTAAAAGAGTTAAAGGGTTAAATATGCACAGAAATGAGAAGAAGACAGAAGGTCAACAGACGAAGACATCACACAGCATTTAGCAGTAATTACACATCAGCGGTATCTTTAGCAGACACGGTGACGGATGAGCTAATAACACAAAGTGAGACTCGCAGGGCCGATGATGAAATCCTGAAGTCTGAGTGTCTCATGCAGAATATTCACAAGTGGAGTAAAGTGATGAAAACCTCTGATACAGCCCCTTCACATCATTCCACGCACACGGAGCTCGGAGCTTCACGATCCCTCCGAGTTTCAGGACACTTAGTCGACAAACAGACGACGAGAGAATCAGCACAAACAGAGCTGAACTCTGCGTTTCCTTCTCTCGTGTGTCGTCAGTAAATAACAGCGGTCAACGTCTAATCCCAACCTTCTATTGTCACAGAGAATTTAATCAGGAGAGAGCCAGGATGTAACATAATAAGCTGCACATGGATGTTTACAAATGCCCTAAATAAGCCTTTAACAGTGACAGAGAGAGTTATGTATTCATGGGGGGGGGGGGGGGGGGGGGGGGGGGGGGGACCGCCTGCACAGCCAAATGCAGTCTTTAAATGTGATTGTGAGGTGTGCAGACAATTGCAATGAAAAAGCCCCCCCAAGGTTTTGTGAGGTTTCTCCTGCAGTATCTTCCCCCATCTCGAGCGCTAATAGCAGGTTATTCAGTGCATTCATACACACAGGCACGGCGTTTATCTGTATCCAAGGCTACTAGTATTGAACCAAGCTCTTATCCAAACACCCAATTACACCACACCGCCTTAATTCAATGGCCCGCCGTTTGCTATTTTCTCAATTTGGTATCTCTGCCGTGTTATTTCACAGCGGGGGATCTGAGGACGTAACGATGATCATGTACATTCGCTTAATTGAGAATCTCGCACGACGGTGTCAACAATTGTGGCCTCGCGCTCGCTTGTAATGAATTGACTCCACGGCGTGCAAAAAAATAAAATCAACCGCACAGACCTGTGGCGAATTACAGACAAGTCCATGATCGAGCCATTGTGACGGAAATAGATTAAATTGAGGCAATACAGAGTCTGCATAGTAATGAAGCTGCAGAGCCAGAACAACGCCACTGAGGGTGATTGGAAGACATTTCTGTCCACATCTGGTAAACAAACGAATATATCCAGAGGAATTCAAGAGTTGTTGCAGGTGTCTCATTTTGTTCAGCTCAACAATGGTGAATTGCTTTTTTTACAAATAATCAAATATCGGTCGAGCACGACATCTGGAGACGCCGTTGTTTTACGGCTGCAGCCTTTCAGCACATTACTCAAAGTACAGTCAAAGGCTGCGTGCACACCAAGCTGGAAACCAGATTAGAAGTCAAAGTGCTGACTCCAGGTGTCATTCAAACGCACCTCACGTGATGGTGCCACAAACAAAGCCCCGCCCGGGGGGGGGGGGGGGGGGCGCTTGGAGTGAAGCTGTGACTGCTGGGAAGATTCAAACTGGCTGCTCATGAACCCGTGCATTAACTGAATTGTTACAAAGGGAATCAAAACACTCACTTTAATGAGGTGAAATTAGAGGAAATACAAATTGCTTGCACACAATGAACATATTTTGCACTTAACAGAGAATAATATATGGAGTGTGTTTTCTCTTTCGGCATATGGTGCCACATAAAAAAGGAAAAAAAAACACCATCCATAAAGAAACTGGAGGGTTTTATTCTCCAGTTGTCAGCGTTTTAAGGAGTATGTAGGTCATGATGGTACACCATCAGAATACTGAGAGACTGCAGGCCTTATTAAAGAAACATCAATCTGAACATTCACCAACATCACACCGGCTCCTCCGCTTCCAGGGGTGAGACCCCGAGTCCAGCTTCCGAAAGGCACACGGCTCTCGGCAGGAAGTGAAAGACTGCTGACCTGTGTGTCATCACACTGACTCCGAGGGGCCAGTTTCACACTCTTCAGTGGTCTGCTTCTTCTTCAGCCGGCTGACAATAAAAAAGATGCAGGGGAGGCCTGTTGCTGACAGGCTGCCTCCGCCTCGTCCCCTTCGCCCCTCTCCGTCACCCGCCATGCAGCGTCACACACATCCTGTCAACCATTCAGGCTGCAAGCAGCTCCATCCACAAGCAAAGCTGACGCCCAACTTCCAGCTGGGCTGTCCAGGGGCCACAAAAGAGCGACCTGGGGGCCCTTGGCGGGTTGAAGCTATTCTGAGAAAAACCTCCTCCGGGCACGGCTTAGTGCAACAAAGCTGAAGAATTCATCCCGAGCATTTTGGAGATTTTAAAAGACCATGAAGTTTTAAAAAAAAAAAAAAGTTCAACCAGTGAAAAGTCCTCCTTAATTCTGAACACAAGCCGGGTGAAAATCACGGTGATAATCATGAGTTGTGAGGCGAAAGGTTTGTGTGTCTTTGTAGCGTCCTTTAAATATGTCCGACTTCCTGTCTTTGAATATAATGCCAGTATTTCACAGGCCTCGAGACGGCGCAGGTATTCATTCACCCAGAGCAATTTTCACAACAGAGAGCACAATGCTTTTCTCTTTTGCTCTCCCTGTGACTGAACTAAGCCCATTTCTGTGGCAGTGTCTCCCCGCCAGGCTCAGCAGCGGCGTGCACACGCAGGGGGAGAGTTGTACTGCTACAAAGTGAGGCCCACTCCTCAATCCTGCCACTTGGTCTTGACCCAGAAAGTCCAACGGAGCATGCTGGGCCATAAATGTTAATCTGGAGGTTACGACAGTGTGGAGCGCCGGAGCAGCAGGACGCCATCCTGCGGCCTGGCTCGCAGGTGCCTTTCATCTCAGTCTGCTTTGGCCAGCGGTGAATGTTCCAAAACAATCCAAGAGCTGTCACGCTTTAAATCGTCTTCATGGAAGTCACACAAACACGGCTAAAGAAAAACAACCAGCGGCGTCCGTGAACAGCTACGCAGGGTCCGTCACCCTCCCGTGCAATTTGCACAAACATATGTGCACAATAGGTTTGAGGGAGGACAACACACGGGGTCACACGGGGAGCCCACAGTAACCACGAGGCGGGTATAGCACCCGAACCCTTGAGAGCGCTCGCCATGCAGCGGCAGGTCTACCAGCGCTCACACTCACTATGTAAATATTTCTTTAAGTTAATATAAAAGTCTATTTACATTCCTCTGCTTCACTCAATGAAGTGACACATTTATTCATTTAATGTGGAGGTATAAATGTAATAAAAGATGTTGGAGGAATCTCACTGTGTTCTATGTTTGGACATTAAAAACAGACGGACCCAGAAAACAAGATGTTTTCCTGCGTGCAGAATACGATGTAGTTAAGGACCACAGAGGTAATGCATCAAGTGCTGTCACTAAATATCCCTTCTCTAAGCACATTTCAAGAGCGTGTAATCCCCCCCCCACCCCCCGCCCCCCCCAACAACAAAAAAAAAGAAAATCCAAGGGTGACTTTCAGCAATTATTTGGCAACTTGCATTTTTTTTTTCAGGGTAAACTCTGCTGCACGAGTCACATCGTCTGCACCGAACCCAAATAATCCTCTGACTTAAGGTCATCAAAAGCAAACGTGTGTGTGTGTGTGTGTGTGTGTGTGTGTGTGTGTGTGTGTGTGTGTGTGTGTGTGTGTGTGTGTGTGTGTGTGTGTGTGTGTGTGTGTGTGTGTGTGTGCGCGCTCTGATAGAGGTTTCTTCGTGGCATGCTTTATTTTCAGGCCAACTATTTATCATTGTGTCTGGCTTTCCTCGTGGGAGGGAAAACGCACTGCGAGAGAAAACAGGTGAAAGAGAGCGCCGGAGACAATGGCGGACGCGGGCCGGCTGGCTGTGTGTTAATAGTAACAGATTAGAGGGCGGCAATTATGTAAAGTAAATATGACATGGAGCCGATCCGCGGAGCCCGGGGAACTGTGGCCAGTTTGTCAGGCTGCATTAACCTTCACGTGTTTGCTCTGATGTGTTGGAACAGGCCGTGCGGTTTGACATATCAAATGTTATAATTCATAAGGTCATCTTCCAAGCCCCCGTCAGCATCAACAAGTAATAAGGTGAGAGATTACACACTCTCACATCTTGGGGGAGTCTTTTTTTTTTTTTTGGTTCAGACGGAGAGGAGTCATCTTGATTGCCCCTTCACGATCTATAAAACAGTTTAGGGCCAGGCATTATCCCTGAAGCAGGCAGCTCTCATCACACACAATATTAAATTCTCCACAGGAATAATGAAAGGGGAAATTACTTAAGGATAGGAACATGGAGTGGCAGTGTTGTGTACACACATCTTGTAATATTCCTGAATTAATTAGAGGATTTTAAGCTTCCAGCCGGCTAAAAAAAATCACCTGGAGAATTTCCTGCTCAGAAATTGCAGTCACCTGCTTTGATTAGAGGGATTAGAGAGCGATGAAGTTTGAAGCAGAGGCATTAGACTAAAGCCTCGATAAGGGGTCGCGGCAGCACGCTTAAATGTCTCACTGCTCGGTGTGCAATCATCTGCTACATTAAGGCTCAGCGTACACTTCTGTGGGTTAGTGCGGCTCGCCGAAGGGCCGTGCTGAAATGTGTCCAAAGCCTAGAAACGCTTCTCTTTCTGGAAAGATTAAAAACGTTGGTGCCAAAGACTGTGACAGGAATCTATTCAAGGAAGTGCCTTTAAATGATCACCAGTGTCTTGGAGGAGAAAGAAGCATTACACCAGCTAATGTTCTGGTGCCCTGCTACAAAACCACATGTTCAATATCCCCTCAATAAGTGTCAGTGTAATGCCGTTACAAGCTTCTCTGCCAGTTTGGGGCTGCTCCTCTGTTCGTGTGCGACCCACAACAAGCCCTTCAGCGTGCATCCGTCACTGCTCGGGCCTTTAAGTGTTGAAGATCCGTTTCAGTCCCTGCCAGACGACCACTATGCATGAAACAGAAGACGGCCTCAGCTGCAGCAGCTCCTCAGCAGCACTCCAGACAATAAGCATAAATCAGTGTAGCCGGACGGACGTCCTCGTCCTTCAGGGCTGTCATGTGGACACAGATGTGTCTGTTTAAAGCTCCATGGCATGCAGGAACACGTCAGTGTGTTGTGTTTAATGAACAGCTCTTCTTAAAGACTCACACGGACGCTCCTCAGCCGTGAGTCCTAAACACAACATCTTTCCTCCAGAGCTCACCGTCCTACAGGCCTCACTCATCCCGCTCCTCTCTCCCCTACCTGAGGCTGAGAGCTCAGATTTGGTCCATTTCAGAGTGGCAGAGTGTAAGCTCGTGGACTCTTGAGTTATTAGTGGATTGAGCGGTTTATCTCTGCAGGTGATTGACACCCCAGCGAGCCTTTCAGGGCTTTTAGAGAACATTTTATGTGCAGATAAATTCACTTATTGGAGCAAAGTGAGCCTCCTGGTTAGGTGTGTTGGGGTGATGCAGGTGATGCAGACTGGGAGCTCACCTTGTCATCACGAAAGGATTTCAATAGATGCGTAAAGCAATACAAGATTCTCCACGTGCTATTTTTAACATTTGAAGAGACCGTGTAACTCTTCATCGTTTGACTTGTACACATTAAAGTCCTTCTGAAGGTTCAACTTTATTATTTGAAAAAAAAAAAAAATTAAAAAGAGACCGTTAGAATAAATGTGAAATTCGTCTTGAATAAAATCCTCCGGGTCTAATCACAGTGTGATATAAAGCATTAAGACTCAGTGAGCAGGTCTCGGCTCCACATCTTGTCACTGCAACAGAGCGCACTGACACACTTCGAGTCCTTTCTGAAACAAGGAGCTCCGCTCGGGCCGTTTACTGAGATCCGGTTAAAGGGAGGAGAATGGTTAAAATGACTGACCTGCATGTGGATTCATGGAGCCTGTCCGAGACGAGAGGCGCTGAAACTTCCAGCGGTGCGCTTTTAGTCCAAACTTGCGACCGACGTCGCGCGCGTGCTGCCGCTGCTGCTTTCCTCACAATCGCAGCGCGTGCAATTTGGCACAGTTGCAAATGTGCTCGTAGATGTCTCCAGTCCCCTCCTGGCTCGTTAACACCGACTGTGCTCGGAGTAAAAGACCAGCGCGAGGCTGCAGCAGACGAGCGGCTGCTCCGCGCGAGACGCGTCTCGTCCCACAGTCCTCCAGCAGCAGACACTTCCGACTATGTACTTGTCCCCAAGACGTAGCTGATTAACTTAGGTCTCCCGTCGCAGCAGCAGTGCATGATGTGTGTTTTAAAACGCACAGTAAAGACTGCGGAGCCGCAGCAGCCGCTCAGCTGCTCTATTGTCCGCTGCGCTTGTCAGCTGATAAACTGCGCATCCCGTCGCTTTTCCTCCGCGTCGCATCTGCTCTGCCTATCAGCTCCTGTGTGCTGCTGTGGGCCGGGGACAAAAAAACACAGGGTCAAGAGTGATCATGCAAACAGCTGCACGTGTCAACGAAATGAGTTCAATTAGTGTTAAAAATGCTGAAGAATCCTGCATATGGTCACCTACCACCTGAGTTAAGGTTCATTATAAATGCCAGAAAAAAAACCCTATAAATCCAACAGAGAAGTTGTTTTCCTCTTCTCTTATTATATTCTCAAGCTGCTCATTAAATCTTACCTGGCGAGCTGCCACATAATTGGCCACCTCTAAAAATCTCAAAAATCTCAAAAATCTCACCTTCACTCTGACAAAAGGAAGAAAAACAAATGAAGGATAATAAAAAGTCAGACTGATGTAAATAAATGTGTGATTTCTCACAGCAGCGAAGGGTTATTGGAGCTGTTAATGAAACTGTTAGATAAACAAGAAGGGTTTGACTGGAGCTGCAGACAGGCAGCAGCGTGCAGTCACTTCTGTTTTATCTGCACGGAAACAGAAAGAAGTGATCGGCTTGTTGGTGCATTATTATCACTTGACCTTCTTTGAGTTACATTAAAACACAATAGAATCCAAGTGTGAGCCTTCTGACGTCTTTAAGCATTCTGTCAGAGTGATGAGCTCCAAACAGAGAAGTACGCCTGCCTTCAGGCCATTCTCCATCTTTTTTTTTTCTTTTTTTTTAAACTTTGAATTAGCTTTGTGATTGAAGAAAAAACAGGAGACCCTATCTCATCCAGGCTTCAAATGATAGCATTTAGAGGATGGAGCGTGGAAAGCAGAGTTTCATTAATTACAAAAGCAACGGCGCACTAATCCCACTAGAAAGGCCGAGACGTTTTGATTCTGAGAGGAGAGAAAGACTAACAATACCAGTGGTAGATCACAGACCTTCCAGCTCTGGTCTGCAGGCCCCACAGGCTCCATAGGGGGGCCGGCTTCTGCAGCTCTGACTGGGCAGATTTTTTTTTAAATCCCTTTCCTGAATTTAGCCCGCGTCGGACCACATGCAGTGATGAAGTTATCACTGAGGACAGCTTTTCTTCAAGCAAAATCAGCCCTGGCCTTCTTTGCTTGATTCTTCTATTATAGCCGGAGCACATCAAAAACTCGCCTCCATCAAATGGCATTATCTGCATGAAAGGCAACTGCGTAACAATCTATCTCCAACTCTGCCATTCAATCTTCAGTCAAGGGCGAGCCAAAAGAGGGGCAAAGAATGAAAGGACATTAAAAAAAGGAGATTTCTTTTTTTCCTGCTGAAGCCGACCCCCCCCCCCCTCCCGCTCCCCTCCACACTGCTCCTCAAACTTTTTCCCTTTTCTTGGGGGCTTTTTCACTTCGACTGTACGTGCATGGCAGTTACTAAGCAACATATTCACACGTCTCAGCCACACGAAGGTTCTTTCAAGTTTGCCACACCAGAGGGTTAATGACAGATTAACAGTCCTTCACTTCCTGGAACCAGACTCATTCTGCTCGCCCATCTCCTCTCTCTCCTGCTCCTCCTCACTCTGCATCCTTCATCCCGAGCTCCTCTTCTTCATTCTTTCAGGGCGACGCTCTCTCGCCTCGCGCGTCCAAGCAGTCAACTGTGCCCTCTATTGGAGGCCGGTCCCTTTCAGTGTGAGGGCTGTGCAAACAGCCAGCTGATGAGGGGCTTTAAAGGTACGACGTGCACATGATGGAGATGAAACACACACGTGCACAAATAAGCTTTGTCGGCCCGTGGTCACGCTATAGATGAAGCGTTTTATCAGTGTGAACATGCGGGGCTTGATTCCTGCTTCCTGTAGTGTTTCAGATGAAAGTCAGTGAAATGTAACGCAGGTACATTCCACCTTATGATTCGCTTCCCTGCAGCTCGCACAGAACATGAACCAGAAACTTCAGCGTGAAAGCCCAGGAGGCCGGCATACATTAAAGAAGAGAAGGCCGTGTTTACACATGTTCAGTATCAGCAGAGAAAACAGATGGGCGGCACCGCGGGGACGCACAGACCTGTGGACAGCAGACAAAAAGCAACATTGACAAATTATGCATATGTCCTCTTACTCTGTGTGTGTGCAGGAATGTGTCCCCGAGGGGTCAGACAGCAGGTCGCCAGCGTCCCACACCGTGTCTTGTCTTGTTTGATGTATGTTAAAAAGAGGAACAATGGCTGTGCCATGTGTACGTGCAGCGCTTTCTCCTCACACTGTAAGGCTGTTGCCTTTTCTTATTCTTGCATTGTGTAAGGCCAAACTAAACGGACATGTTTAAAAGGATTGGACTGTACTTCTCTTTTCATGTGGAAATGAAGCTCCTCCACGGGGGACAAAACAGCTTTCACCCCACGTTACACACTCGGGATGTTTTCAGGAAGCACCTCTTTTCTTTCCTTTACATATAAGAGGGGAAAGGAAGGGGAAACAAATCCGAAAGAAAGTTAAGGTCCAGCCGACTTAACGATTTCTAATAAAGAGGAATATTTGGAGACAAAAAGGACGTGTTGGTGTTCGGAGGCTCAGAACCTTCAACAGTCGCCTACAGTAACGGAGGAGATGGATGCCTCTCTGCCAAGTCTGGAAATCTCCGAGGAGACTTTGAAACGAGGTGGGAGGGCCTTTGGTTCCTCCTCTGAACATGTCTATCGATTGTAGCTTCTGAGAGGGAGAGCGAGAGAAGCCGAGGAAGCTGACAGCGAGAACACAAACTTCAGACCAGCCAAAGGTGATTTAAAAAAACTCCTACTGGGCAGATCAAAAATGTCCTCTTGCATAATCTTCAACATGGGGGGGTTACCTTGAACATAAATACATTTCCTTTCCTCTCCATCTCGAAGGCCACGCTCCTTTTATTCTTCTTCTCAACCTTGAACTCACAAAAAAAGCTATTTTGGTTTTGACTTTTTTTTTCAGATAAAAAAAAAAAGGATTGAAAATCTTTTAAAGAGTTTGGTGTCATTAAAAAAGTCCAGCTTCCTTACTGAAAGAAATGAGCTTTGCTCGGTAAAATGAGACACCTTTTGAAATATCAAACGGACTCGGTGTCACTCGGCGTTTTTCACATGGATGGACGGACTCAAAGGACGGAGACGTGTGCTAAATCAAAGCCAGCGGTGGGAGACCTCTTGAACTGCACACACTGAATGTGAAGAGCTTAACAGGAGAGCAGAGCTAAACACACACACGTCTACACACCTGCTACATGAAACACACACACATCTCAACCGATGGCAGGAAGTGACCTGTTGGAGTGACGGCCCACGCGGTTTGTGTTGGCGTCCCGTTCACATTCTGTCGACAGTAAACGTGTTTGAGGAGAACAGTTTCACATCTTCAAAATGTCTTTCAGCTTTTCAAATGTAAAAATGCCTTTTTTTAAAAACCTAAATTTGTCTCCAGCTTTGTCAAAGTTTTTCACACTTGCTAATTTATTTTTGCACTTCCCAGCCACCGTAGTACAGTCGTGTTTTTATCGTCTATCTGAGCAGATGTTTGACTGCTGTAAAACATGACGAAGAGAGAAGCGTTTCTTTTGGTTCCCTCCACAGAGGAGGAAAGAGAACAATGTTTGATTCTTTGTGTGCTTAATTATGCGGCGTGAGCATTACACTCCTCGGAAATTACATTTGTTGATGCAGAACGGCTCATTGCTTTGTAAGGAGGTTTCAAATATAATAGTTTTAAAATGTCATTTTTCTCTCCGTGTTTGGAGCCGTGCAATTAAAGGCGTGTCAGAGGCAGAGTGATGGTGCAGCAGAGTGTGCAAACACACAAGACTTTTCTACACATCGTTAAAAGGAGGGGAAGGAAGCACGTCTGGAGCTCGCCGCTCGTCATCCAGGGTGCACGCACGTCCCCTCCTGTCGGCGTGTAAACAACACAGACACGCTAACAGACACTGAACAGCTGCCCGTGTCGGTCAGCCATGTTTTTATTCCAGCCATCAGCTCTCTACAATCGTCTCCATGATGACGTTTGACTTTGTGGAGGTTACGGTGCAAACTTCACTTCCTGTGAGCGCCCGAGCGCTTCGTATGACCACGAGGCTTCTGTTTCCTGATGGACTCAACTCTCACCTCATGAACCTGAACCCCCCCCCCCCCCCCCCCCCTTCATATTAATGCTTCTACAGAAAGCTGCTACTGGCTCCTCTCCATACTGGACCAGTTTCCAGCCTTGGTCTGCTCTGGGATTTGAACCACTGACCCGAGCTCCAGATGATCAAACATGTTGATGGCAGAATTAACGCAGTAAAAATGTCTGAAAGGGAAATAAAAGATCGATTGAATTTAAAAAGCAATAATCCATAATCTGATTTCATCTGATTTCATGTGATCGGTGTTTCAGAGTGAGTCACATGTTGGTGAAGTTCCTCCAGAAGAAAAAGGTTTGATGCTCCATCAGCGTGTCCCACAGAGACGGCCGTCTGAGGACGTCTTTGTTAAAACATGGACGTCCTTTAACAGGACATGAGACGTCTCACACATGCAGGTCCTCACGTCCTGCAGGACATGAGCCTGTGTATGTCCCACACATGCAGGACATGAGACTGTGTATGTCCCACACATGCAGGACATGAGCCTGTGTATGTCCCACACATGCAGGACATGAGACTGTGTATGTCCCACACATGCAGGACATGAGACTGTGTATGTCCCACACATGCAGGACATGAGCCACACACACACACACACACACACACACTCACACTCACACACACACACTCTCACACACACACACACACACACACACACACACACACACACACACACACACACACACACACACACACTCTCACACACACACACACACACACACACACACACACACTCAGACTCTTGCAGAGATTTTTCTCGTTCTTCTTCCTGCTGGCTGAAAAACTCTTTTGGAAGCAGAAGCTGTTTTTTTTTTGTTTTTTTTAATTGGCTCTCGAAGTCAGAAAAACGAACTCCTCGGGAAACAACACCTGTGGTTTGTTTCCTCTCTGAGAAAGCAACGTCTCCTTTGTTAGCTTTGTTATAGTAACTGATTTACAGCATCAATGTTCCTGATTAGAACAAACAGTGTGCAGAGGGAGGAGAGCAGCTAAAGGCTAAACAGCCTCTGCACATGTGTCGTCTTTAACAGGAGCTAAATAAACCTCCCCACAACAATGAACACATCAGGCCTCACTCTCACACACTCCCTCAATTATCCTGTCAGAAGGAAAAGAGAGGGACGAGGGACAGAGGCCGGAGTGTGCTGTGGGTGTGTTGGCTTTACATGACATCTCCAGGAGGTCTTGGAATGACATGTGTATATGAATTAACCCTTCGTGTCAGGGTTACATAAAACACGTCCTAAATATAGCTCGTGTTGCAGGGGAACAAAAGGCCCAAATAAAACAGACCCAATAAAAGCCTCCTTTACCTAAACAGCTGCTGCTCCGCTGAATTCCTCCTGCTGTAGTAAAAGTGATTCTGATGTTAGCTAAGCACACCATCATGCCCTCCCTCGCTGCTTGTTGCACTTAGAGCAATAAGCAGTAACATCCACTCAGAGAGGACTTGTTTAAACGTGGGGAACTTTTGTGTGCTAAAAGTGCCAGGGTAAGAAAACAGCCGAGCGTTTATCAAAGCCGGGATGCACGCTACTGTACTCCAACACGGGGCTAATGAAGAGATATGTCCTCCATTACGGGGCCATATTCCTGCAGCAGCGATTAGAAACGTCTCCAGAGGGGCTCCATCACACGCTTTCATCGAGTCCAGACCTTTGCAAATCTTCATATCCTGCACAATTTTCATAAATTGAAGTCTAATGAGCGCAGTTGACATAACTATGATTTATCGTCTCACATGGTTACCAATTTCAGCACTGCACCGCAAATTATGAATGCCAAGGGTTTAATCATATTCACAGGGCCTCTCAGCGAGGGGAATAGGATGTGTCACGTGAGTAACAGGGCCTAAATGCCTCCCTCTCTTTTTATTGTAGGTGTGTTATCATAACACTTGCTAACACGCAGAGTGCTAACAAGCTCCCTGAGGTGGCCTGATATTGTTGACGGCGAGCGCAGAGCAATATCTTTGCAGGGATCTCTCTGGGACAGCCTTCAGTGTGCTGCTATGTAACGATTGGCCGGCCTACTAAGACCTCATTAGCATATCAGCACTGTTCATGTTCTGCGCCTAATTTCTAGGTTAGTATCGACAAAGTGATTAGATGATTGATTTGTAATTTTATTTCATTAAGAGCGTAATCAGGACTCGTGTTTGTGTTGAGCTGCTGAAGCTCGACCGTTCTTTAAATGATGGTCATCAAGGTCGTCTTTTATTCAGGGTTGACGGCGGCGAGATTGAGAGAGCACTTTTTAAGATTGAGCTCCTCATGCTGGTCAACACGGTTTCCCTTCATTAATAGCTTTACATCTTCTTCCAGATCTACACGAGGACTGCTCAATCTTTTCAATTAGCCTCCTGCGTCCCCTCGTCTTCGACCCAGGGGGTTTGCTTGACGTCTGTTTCGTTTTTTCCCCGATGGATGACGTACAGCGGACCTACAGCGCTCGGCCTTCGTGAGAGCAAAGCAAGCATCGATGAGAAGCGGGAGAACTATTGACATTATAACGTCTCAGTCAGCCGGGCCGCTGTAGCACCGAGCTGCAATAAATTGAGACGAATGATCAGTCGATGACAATTTCCATAATCGTTATACCTTCCGTAATTCATCAAGGTAATGATACCCGCGTCCCTAATGTCACATTTATTCCATTTTGTGAACAGTGGCAGGCGCAGAGCGAGCGCGATCCCCCGCCTCCCCCCACCTCCTCCTCGCTCCCCATCCAGAAGGATTGATTACACACCAACTGTTTTTTTGCTGCTGCTTCTGAGTGGAAGAGCAATGTGTTATTTGACCAAAAATAACAATGATGGGGATGAGAAACGCAATCTAAGTCCGCTCATTCACCTCCCTCTCTCTCCTCGGGTGACGGGCGAGCAGGAGGCCGTTACAGTTCAGCGCTGGCATCAAACCAGAGGAGAGAGCTCTCAGGAACACATCGAGCTCCATCATTACCACGTCTCCCGTCCCCTCCGCTCATTAATGACATGCTTTCTCTTTGACAATTATTCGTCATTATTGCCACAGGATAGCAGCGCCAACCGGCGCCGTGATTCAATTACAGACGCAGCCGTCCAACATTTACTTCTCTGCCGCCGCACCGTGACGAAAACAACAACTTCAATCAGAGAGGAGGCATCCTCCGGACGGTTCCCACACTCTGCAGCGTCTCGTGCCTGCAGTCAGCATCGTGCCACGCCGCTGTTCAACATCCTGTTTTCAGTGACTGAGCGTTGGTCTGCCTGTAACAGCGACGGGGCGCCTTCATTGACAGTCACAGTCGGCCGTCAATAAAAACCACCGCTGTTTGGAATTTATTAAGCCTGCACACACGACGGCCATGTGGAAATAATCGAGGCTGACATAATAAAGTCATTAAATTGTAATCTGGTTACATTAATACTGGCATTTGGAGAAATCTAATTGAACTGCTTGACTTAATCTGAGATTAATAGAGCCGCTGTGGGAAGTCAACATTTCCGTGCAGGTTATTACAGCAGGGACAGAAAAGGGTTGTCAGGCGTTAGCGCTCCTGGTGGCTAGCTTAACACTTTGAGCCAAATATGAATGAAGAGTGAAGAGTGTTTCTGGGATAGGGCAAAGGTCACAGAGACAGTGACCTCTGCAGGATTCTGCTCTGCAGCATTTACTTCATGTTTCAAGAGCGGAGGCTGCTGATTGGTTAAAACCAACTATTCAGATGTGTGTTATCTGTCACACTGAACCATCAGACTGAGACACAAATGCACAACTCTCAAAAACACTTCATCAGGTCATTACTCAAGAAGCCAGAGAGAGGCAGAGGTAAGACAGGTCAACCTTCAAAAAGGAGACTGAATACTCAAAGACAATTAGACACAGGTGAGACACATCAGGTCGTCACAGACGGAGGACAGGAAGCAACAGAGAGAAGAGAGACAGGCTGAGTATCAACGTAAACAAGGAAGTACAAAACATAAAGATGAGACCAAGAGAAGACATCACTCTTCTGTCCTGCAATGTTCTACTGTTCCTTCACTGAACTCTCAGCTGAACAGCGTCCTTCCACCTCCTTCTCCTCGACCTCCATTTTCTCCTGCATTTGTTTCTTCCATCATCCCGTCTCCTGCGTCACATGACTTCACTCTGCAGAGATGTGAAACACGACAGGTCACAGAGGGAGCAACTGTGCCTTTGACTCGAGAGTCATGCTATCTTTATTGGCTTGGTGTGTGTGTGTGTGTGTGTGTGTGTGTGTGTGTGTGTGTGTGTGTGTGTGTGTGTGTGTGTGTGTGTGTGTGTGTGTGTGTGTGTGTCCATCCCCTAAGGCTTCAGATCCCTTGAACACTTGATTGACGTATCGACTGGACTCTTAGAATCCAAAGACAAACTGTCAATGCAAACGTGTCGGTGCGAGCTCGCCAGGATCCGGCGTGGATGGTGACGGACACGTTTTGGGATTCTGTGGACACATTTCAGATGAGTCAACATTCCCGTTAAGAAAACAGCCGAGCACCAGGAACTTAAGTTTAGCATTAAGAAATGTAATTATCTCAACATCTTTCAAAGATGAGAAGAAGTTTGGCAGCAGCTCGGTTGAGAGCGCGAGCAGCGGGGAGTGGATATAATTGAGCTGAAATTGGTCTCCCATGGCAATGACACTTTGTTCAATCTAACGCTCTGCTGTGATTGGCCAATCGGCTCTCTCGTTCCTTCTCTTGAAGAGCGGCCCATCCATTAGGCTGCCTACCATCAAATCTTTGATACAGGACATCTTTCCTGCCTTCAGGGATAACTAGATGTTGCTGGTGAAGACACAGAGCTTGATGTTTTAAATATGATCTTTATTTTAACTAACGCAGCTCTTTCATTCATGTTGAACATTTCATGAATATGTCCTGGAAGGCTTCACTGCAGCACAGCAAATGTTCCTACCAGAAGCTCAAAATCCAACATGTTTTTATTTTCTGACCTGAAACAGTGTTGGAGGAGAATAATCAATTCCTCATGCATCTCTTTGGGATCAATATGAACTCGTGGGAGACGAGAGAGTGCAGCTCCTCGGGTGATGCATTCAAAAGAGAGAGAAACAAAAACACAGAGATCTTCATCAGTTTGATTTGTGACGGTTTGTAACAGAGACTCGACTTCATTCATCATATTTACAAGCTGTGATGGAGTTAAATACAAACGTGCAGCAGTAACCATAATGACTTCATAAATGTTATAATCTGGATTTAAAGGATTATTAACCCCTTCACACCCGCCCCCCCCTTTAGAACCTGTCACATTATTTCCATGTTTCCATATGACTGGAGCATGCTGGGAGTTAATCTGTCCACTAATCCACTGTAGGTGCTGCAGCCTACTTAAAAAAACAACATGGATTCATTGATTTTATATTTCTACTCCGTTTACCAGAACAAACACGACGAGGTGAACGTGAGCATCTGCTGAGAGACGACCACGAGGGGAGGAAGGAGGTACCACGACGGGAGGAAGGAGGTACCACGACGGGAGGAAGGAGGTACCACGACGAGAGGAAGGAGGTACCACGAGGGGAGGAAGGAGGTACCACGAGGGGAGGAAGGAGGTACCACGAGGGGAGGAAGGAGGTACCACGAGGGGAGGAAGGAGGTACCACAACGGGAGGAAGGAGGTACCACGAGGGGAGGAAGGAGGTACCACAACGGGAGGAAGGAGGTACCACGACGGGAGGAAGGAGGTACCACGAGGGGAGGAAGGAGGTACCACAACGGGAGGAAGGAGGTACCACGAGGGGAGGAAGGAGGTACCACAACGGGAGGAAGGAGGTACCACGAGGGGAGGAAGGAGGTACCACAACGGGAGGAAGGAGGTACCACAACGGGAGGAAGGAGGTACCACGAGGGGAGGAAGGAGGTACCACAACGGGAGGAAGGAGGTACCACAACGGGAGGAAGGAGGTACCAGGACGGGAGGAAGGAGGTACCAGGACGGGAGGACGGGAGGAAGGAGGTACCACGACGAGAGGAAGGAGGTACCACGACGGGAGGAAGGAGGTACCACAACGGGAGGAAGGAGGTACCACAACGGGAGGAAGGAGGTACCAGGACGGGAGGACGGGAGGAAGGAGGTACCAGGACGGGAGGACGGGAGGAAGGAGGTACCACGACGAGAGGAAGGAGGTACCACGACGGGAGGAAGGAGGTACCAGGACGGGAGGAAGGAGGTACCAGGACGGGAGGAAGGAGGTACCACGAGGGGAGGAAGGAGGTACCACGAGGGGAGGAAGGAGGTACCAGGACGGGAGGAAGGAGGTACCACGAGGGGAGGAAGGAGGTACCACGAGGGGAGGAAGGAGGTACCACGAGGGGAGGAAGGAGGTACCAGGACGGGAGGACGGGAGGAAGGAGGTACCAGGACGGGAGGAAGGAGGTACCAGGACAGAGGAAGGAGGTACCACGACGGGAGGAAGGAGGTACCACGACGAGAGGAAGGAGGTACCACGACGGGAGGAAGGAGGTACCAGGACAGAGGAAGGAGGTACCAGGACGGGAGGAAGGAGGTACCACGACGAGAGGAAGGAGGTACCACGACGGGAGGAAGGAGGTACCACGACGGGAGGAAGGAGGTACCACGAGGGGAGGAAGGAGGTTGGTCTTTTATCACATCAGTCGAGCAAGTCTCAAGTCCAGGACTCGAGTTCTTCCCTAGTACAAAATGTGACCCTCAAAATGTTGAGGCTTAAGTCCATAGACTGTCGCCATATTGGAAATGTTGACACCGACTAAGTTTTGGTCGAACCATCTAACGAGCTCGAAAGATTTGCACATCTGAACACACAACTGCTAAACACAGACAACACGAGGATTCTGCTCCAGCTAACCAAATCTCTGCAGCGTGACACGCAGAGGAAACCATCCTCCAGATTCTCCCCATGTGATAACATCATAATAATAATAATACCAGAATGATGAGTAAAGTAGTTCTGATTCTGATGTTCTGGTGCTTACCAGAGAAAGTGTTTTAGCCCCAAGTTTTCAAAAATCCAAATCAGGAGAAACCAGACTTCTTTGCTTGTGCCAAAAGCACATTGAAAACCTCAAGCTGCCATTGCAACAACTTGAATTCCTGACCTGTAGCTTTGGCAGCAGAGAAAATAGAAGTCTTTCATAATCATGTTGTTTGATGCAATGGGTTTTTTTATGCGCCAGGGAAAAGGTAAAACATGCCGATGAAATATTGGCAGATATGCTGCTGAGTCTGTGGCTCCACTGAGTGACACGTCTCATGATAAATTCATGCCGGTGACAAGGCTGAGTGACTCCTGGGCCGTGGGTTAATTTGTCAGGAGGCCGCCTGTGCTACGAGTGGCGGCACTATGACAGAGCACGATGTCACCAGTCCATTGTGTAAGAGAGAGAGGGAGAAATAGGCCGTGAAATGGCTGACTTCTTTTAGCCTGGCGTACATGATACCAGAGATATGCCATGTTCACCAAGCCGTGTCTGAGACAGTTTGGGTTCATCTCAATTCATTTTCCACTGCCATCGCTGCAGTCGTCTGCTGAGCCACGACCCAACACTTCAGTGTGTCTCCGTGTGTGTTTGAGCGGGGAAGTAGAAGTTCTTTCTTGGAGGCCACACATGATGATGTTTCAGGACAGCTGCACAGAACACTTTGCAGGCTTTGTGTGTGTGTGTGTGTGTGTGTGTGTGTGCAGACTTACATCTTGCCTCCTCAGAGAGGAATAATGTACTCCGCTGCATGAGGCCAGCTCTTCAGATTTTTTATCAAGATGTACGATTATTGCAGAATACCTGGCAGCCACTAATTATGACGGGGGGGAAACAGGGACTTCTGGATCCGGCCTGGGAAAAGGATGTGTGATTATAGCTGGAAATAAAAGCTCAAAGTGTGTCATGACTTCCAGCTGTACGAGTAACTTTGCATGTGTCGGTTAGCTGGATGTAATTCATTCTCTGTGTCTCAGTCTGTCTGCACATCCCTCTCCCTCGTCTCTCACTGTCTGGGCCCGAGCCCGTCCAAGCAGAGAGTCTGGTTCTGCCTTTCGACTTTCCTCTCTATTCAAATATTTGTTTCCCTTGGTTCTGTTGCCAGGTGCTTCCTCATTGGTGGACTAGAACATGTGCTAAAACACTGAAATCAACACATCTGGTCC
Organism: Symphodus melops; assembly: GCF_947650265.1. NCBI lineage: Eukaryota > Metazoa > Chordata > Actinopteri > Labriformes > Labridae > Symphodus > Symphodus melops. The sequence continues at coordinate 265,593 of NC_136699.1, read as the reverse complement.
AATGGAATTACTCTGTCTACATAAATAAATAAATATATAAACATTATAAAAATAAAGATAAAAAAAATAAACTTTAGATAATCATCACAATGTTTGTTCTCTTCACACTGCAGCCTGTTTCCATCAAGCGATCCGGTCTGGTTCAGTACAGTTTGGCCCGGTCTGGTTCAGTACATTTTGGCCCGGTCTGGTTCAGTACATTTTGGTCCGTTCTGGTTCAGTACAGTTTGGTCCGGTCTGGTTCAGGCTGGTTCAGTACAGTTTGGTCCATTCTGGTTCAGTATAGTTTGGACCGGTCTGGTTCAGTACAGTTTGGCCCGGTCTGGTTCAGTACAGTTTGGACCGGTCTGGTTCCGGCTGGTTCAGTAAAGTTTGGTCTGGTCTGGTTCAGTACAGTTTGGCCCGGTCTGGTTCAGTACAGTTTGGCCCGGTCTGGTTCAGTACAGTTTGGCCCGGTCTGGTTCAGTACAGTTTGGACCGGTCTGGTTCCGGCTGTAGCACAGAAGTGAAATGATGTGTCTGAAAGAGGTCTGAAGTGTAGAACTCCTCGACTCTCCCACTTAACCTTCACACATCGATCTCTTTGACCTTCAAGGCTCGGTCTGAATCTCTTTAGAACGAGCATCAATGCATCTTGAACCTGGCGTCTTATTTACAGAGCCGGTACCAGGTACTGATGAACGGACAATAACTGGATATATTTCTCTTTAACACTCAAGAGAAAAAAAACAGCTGCCATCTTCAGCTTTTCACTGAAATGGACAGAAAAGATTCAACACATTCACAGCTCCAGTCCGAGCTGCTCAGTCCACGGCATCCCTCAGCTTCTCATAACGACGGACACTTAACATTTTAAAATGACATTTTTCAATCTCCATAAAAGCCTTCGACAAACAATTGTGTCTTTGTTGTAACCCGCTCTGGTCATTGAACTTTCTGTGAGACATTTCTCAGAAGCACTTGAGTCTTTATTGTGTCGTGCCACCGTCGCCATGATACATTAACCATGAGCTGTTACGCTGATGAGGCTGAACATGACCCGTTATGTCAATGATGTCATTAATTAGGCCGATAAATTTACATTTTAATTAGTGGATATTTCAGTCATTGTGCTCGTCCTCACCTGGGTGGAGATAAAACGAGCTGGAGGGAGAAAACTCCCCGCTGAGTGACATCACCTGATATTAACTGTGAGTGTCATCAGCTCCTTAGTCTCTGCTCCAAACACATGCACAACTATACTTTCTCTTGTCTATTTTTATTTTGAACACTATTTTCCCCCCATTTAGTTGCTTGGCAACCAGGATCTCAAAGCGTATACTACATTGTGCTCCTTGTATACCCGATGAGCCGTCTCTATTACCAGTGATCCTCTCTGTGCGTCTTGTATTCAAGCAGGACAGAGACTGAGTCCTGTTTGATCTCAGCGTTAGCTTGAACTTACATTCTGGAGCCGCTGTCCTTTTTCCACTTACTGCTGGCGTTTCACCTCCATTAGGCCGGGTCAAAAAGAAGGCGCTTCGAGCAGAGCGCCTTCTAAATTGAACGTTGAGTCACAACCCATAAAGCACAGGGCCGCGGCGTCGTGTAGTGTGCTTCACTGTGATGGCTCATCCCGCTCATCTCGGACACACATACTGGAGCGGACCCGATCTCCTGCTTGTTCTCAATTAGCCGTATCACCACACGCCAGGTTGCCACCGTCTTGTACAAGCTGCCCACCTACCACCGCCCCGTTCCTGCCGCCATATGTCAGGTGTTGCCCCGCTGCTCCATACCGGAACAGCGTATCTCCACTTCCACCCAAGAGCACAGCCCTCCTCGGACAAAGGTTTTAATCCAAACTCTGTCCAAATGCAGAATAGCCTCCTCGGAGGAATGTTCTGGACAGATAACAGACACTGGTTTCCAAGCCTCCAGTGGAAACCTCCTGACCTTAACAGAATTTGATTTTACAGCGTCAGTCAACCATGTGATTGGTCAGCCAATGGACTGTATGTGTGCAGTTCACTTCACTATTGATCACAATCACAATCAATTATGGCAAGAACGCCCAATCACCCTGCATGAGCTTATCAAAGAGTATGTTTTGCATGCTCTGCAACTTTGAAATTGATAAATGTATTAGAGGTACAATATTTTCCTCAAGCGTGTTGAGGAATTAAAGCATGTCGCCTTATGACAAATATCCAGTAATGCAACATTGCACTTAACACAAGTTCTCCAAAGCCGACATCTTGAGGTGAGAAAAAGTTGAAAGGATTTAAAACTCAACATGTGCTGAGCCAAACGGAAATTTGGACAGGCGTTGGGTTACGTTAATAGTTTAACCTGTGGGTTGTCACGATAACAAAACTTGGAAATGAGAGTTATTTAAACGACAACAACGCTTTGATACCAAAGACGCCAAAATGGAAGGTCAAGGCATAAAGTCTTTAAACACGTACAGTTTGTAAACTCCACCACCAGGAGGCGCTCATTAAAAACAATAACAAAAGAGGACGTCGAGGCTGGCGGGGAATCATGGGAGTGATTTTCTCTGGTTCTTCCAACCCAGGATGAAAACAAGCCGACCTGAGGATGAGAACGTTTACAGACGAGTATAATCTACGTAACGTTTTTATAACAGCAGCACAAACAGCGACAGGACGCCAACTCATAAACATTTTGTGTCCATCACGATGTCTACGTGTCTAAGACACGAGGCGTAAAAGACGTGAAAGGCGTCACAACTGTTGAATTAAAGGCAGGGTTGGTAACTAGCATGATTTTGAAAGTAGCATCCTTTCCGTTCTACATCTTCACTCGCTCCCTCCCCTTAAAGCCACACCCCCTCTGTGCTCCCCCTAAAGCCACGCCCCCTCTCTGCTCCCCCTAAAGCCACACCCCCTCTGTGCTCCCCCTAAAGCCACGCCCCCTCTCTGCTCCCCCTAAAGCCACACCCCCTCTGTGCTCCCCCTAAAGCCACGCCCCCTCTCTGCTCCCCCTAAAGCCACGCCCCATTGGTGCTACCCTAAAGCCACGCCCCCTCTGTGCTCCCTCTAAAGCCACACCCCTCCCCTATGTGCTCCCTCTAAAGCCACGCCCCCTCTGTGCTCCCTCTAAAGCCACGCCCCCTCACTTACATGCATTGGTCCTTTGGTCCAAAGGGGGTTTCAGCTCATGCTCTGAGTGTGGGCTCGTGCATGCATGGGGGAGAGAGGTTTGATTGGTTTAATAAAATGTGGTCGACTGCAGACATTTTAATTAATTTAGACATTTTACCTTTACCTTTCTTTAACAAAGAAAAAAACCTGCACGTGTTCTTAATTAGATAAAAACATCGACGACGATTTGGAGCTGAAATGTTGCCTTGTTTAATAAAGTGCTGCCTCTCTTTGCCAGCTTAGTGTTAAACATAGGAATCAGTTTATACATGTCCAATGTCTCATTTCAGACATGAGGTCAGTGATCAACGCTGATGAACTGTTTGGACCAGGAACTTTATTTTGAAGCTCTGTTGAGAGCAGTTCTTCAGTGATGCTCACAAAGACAGATTACTCTGAAATGAATGTGTGCCGAGGGGCCGACCGTGGTGGGTCGACATAATCGAGGCACATCATGAAAGACAAACCCTGCAGGGTTCAACAAGTCATGTTTGGGACTTGGAGGTTCACGAGATGAAATGCAGCATCAAAGTGAACTTCAGCATGGTGGCACTTTCTAATTACTGCACACTCACACTGAGCGGAAGGGTCAAACGCCCTGTTCAGGGACACACTGACGCTCAGGACGTGTGAATGAACAAAGGCTTAAAGAGGCTAACGTTACAGTTTGTTCCTGATGAAATGCACACAAAGCAAGCGCCGTCATTTCTGCTGTTGTTTCTCCGATAATGACTCGAACAATGCGGGTTGAGTCTCTCTGAGACACGAGACTGTCTCCTTACTGCTCATCAAAAGAAGTCGTGACACATTGAATCCTACTAATCCATCTTCACACGGGTTCAGAGAGCTGTGCTGCCATGTGCAGGGCACTGAGTCCTCGCTGGGGAAAACAGAGCAGAGTGAGAGTGCAGTGATTAGGATGTAAAGGAAAATGTGGAGGTAAGGGCCCTCCCCGGAGTCGGAGCTGTGAAACCTGACAATATATAATCTATATATATATATATATATATATATATATATATATATATATATAATGTATTAGAGAGGGGGCTGTCGATATGCTTTTGTGGTATTTAAGTACCCATCGCGGTAAGCCCAGAGGCCGAGCAGTGTTCACTACTTTCAAATAAAAAAAGAAATCAGCACAACTAGACGTGATGAAATATCTGAAGATTAAATTTCATGTTCTATTAACGCCTCCATCGACCAATCCCCCCTCAGTCCCCTCCAGGGTCCCTAAAACATCAGCTCGTGGCCTCGGCGCTGCAGAGACGGCTCACAGTGCGTCACTGTCACAGATGAACCACCTGTACGGCGTGCTGCACTCCCCTCCCACTCAGCCTCGTCCAAACAGCATATTTTTAGGACAGGTTTTCGGCTCGTTAATCCAAATCCTCACATTCATTTAGAAATCCTTTGCTCTGTTCATTATTTCCGCTCTGTCGGCTCCTGCGTGCGTGTTTGAACACCTGCAACAATGATGTAAAATGTGAAAAAACACGATAAAACAAGCAACCCTGAAATATAAAAACACGGAGAGGAGGGAAGGCGTGAAAGCCAGCTGTTTCCCCCCTTTCAATTCATCAATTACCAATGAAGCGAGACGCCGTCGTTGTTCAGGTGAGAGGTTGTGACGAGGTTATTCAAGTTTGTTTTTTAAAAACGGGGAGGGAAAAGAGACGAGGACAATTAGAGGGAGGATCAGTAAGCAGCAGCTTTTAGAGAGACACCTGCAACCAAACAGCAGGTTTATTTCTGAATCAATGAAAATCACCTTTTTCTCCTGAGCGGCTTCGGAGCACATAAAAGGAAGCTGATGTAGCGACACTTTCAAGTCGTTAATCGAGTTAGCTGTGATCACGTCAGCGCCTGTTCTCCTTTTCCTGGTCGTCTATACGCCAGGCTGTTGTTGCATATGTACCGTATACAGTAGGACATTCTTGTTTGCTATTGGACGACGCTACAGGCTTCAATCCAGCCGCTATTCTCTTCCTCCCACGCATGCACACACATTGATTATGATTATATAGTGATTATGCATTCTGCATGCCAGCCACGCTGCAGCAGAGTGGATGGGGGAAGCATTAAGGGGCTTGGCGACTGTGGGACCCCCTGCTGAGATGAGAGGGGAGGTAAGAGCCAAGCAGAGGGGAGTGTGGAGAAGGCTAACCAATCGGCTGTGTGCTGGGAACGGGACCAATCATGGCTACAGCTCGGGGGTCTCTGTTGCTCCCGCTCTCTCTGTAAATCTGTCTTTTTTTTTTTCTCATCTCGTCTTAGTTACTCCTCTCATCCTAATCGGAACGCTTCTTCTTCAACGCCATCTGCCTCGTGTGATGGGGCCGACGACACCTCCCCGAGTCGGACCGTAACCTTTTTCACTCCCGAGTACAACCCTCCAATTTCCCCCGCTTCACCCCCCCCCCCCCCCCACCCCCCACCCCCACCCCCACCTCCCCCCGTTCAGTGGCCACCCTGCTTTTACACAGTCCACTCCCCTCTGTCAGATTATTATTCTGTCTGCAGTCACTAAGGAGATGCACACACCATCCATCACAATGTACAAATTCTCAGTGCGCGGATTCGGTCGGGTCCTAATTAAAAAGCCTTTCCACTCGTTTTCTTCAGAGATAATTAGACTTTCATCTCACCAGGATGCCACATCCATAGATCCATTCTCTTCTTCCAGGAAGCCTATAGGAGAAGAAATAAATTCAAGGGTCTTTAACCACTCTCCTCCAGGGCACACAGTCAATAATTAAAGATGTCTCGCATTACAGAAAAGTCAGCCCTGAGACGCAAAGAAAGGAACAGGACTAATACCTCCGATTGGTGGAGACAATGAGCGAGCGGCTTTGAGAATGGTTCTGGATGAGGACGATGTTTTTCAATAAAGGTCGAGGTCATACTGAGGCTTCGTATAGCAGCTTAAGACATTGATTTTCATGTAAGAACACTGCAGCGTGGGTTCACTCATAGTTGGCCCACGCTCTGCCTGGAGTGCGTCTCGGAGGCCGTGCAGCTCTGGGCCTGATACCAGACAGCTGGAAGGGTTGAATTATTGAAGAGCACGGACCGGCTCTGAAACACGGGCCGTGTCCTCCCAGCTGCTCCGTGTGCTGAAGCCGACACTTCAGCAGTCGTCAGACGTGTGCAGTTAACAGGGTCCATCTGTTATTGAGGCGTAACGAACACAGTGAGAGAATGAATCTCTGCCACTTTATTAGCATGCTACAATAGCAATGATTGTGCCACGCGTGCAGCCGCAACGGTAATAATTATGATATCTGTGATTATAATGATGATTAGGATGCAGATGATGGCAGCGGAGATGATGAGGACGATAATGAAGGTGATGTGTGTCTGCTATGAGGAGGACGATGACGGTGCACAAAAAAAAAAAAAGAAAACATCAGGCTCGGAAAAATCAACATGGTGTCAAATTTTCCATTTATGCTCATTATGCATGCATGAAACAAAAATGATTTGCATATCTGAGCCGGGCGCCAGGACCTGCAGGGACCCGCAGAACGAGCAACAACAGAACATTAAAGTTATGGTGGCTGTAATTGTTGACAGTCTCATGTAAACACCTGGCACACTGAGAAGTCATCAACCTAATGTAGAACAGACATGCACGAGCCTGACCTCCAAAATCAATAAGCAGCCTGCCTTTCATTACATCAGTGAAATCTGTATTCATCTCACAGATATATATTTATCCCACTTATACCCTTGGCTCAGCTGCAGATTCATTTAGTAAAGATTACCTGACTCAGGTAAAACCAATTTCCATTCACTTGTTACCCTGAGTCGGTGACAAGGGCGCGGCCACGGTCACTTTTCAGCAAATTTTGGTTGCAAGCGCGCTATCAGCACTTGATGTCATTGACTTGTGTGCGTGCGTGTGCGTGTGTGCGTGCGTGCGTGTCTGTGTGCGTGTGTGCGTGCGTGCGTGCGTGTGTGCGTGTGCGTGTGCGTGTGTGCGTGTGTGCGTGTCTGTGTGCGTGTGTGTGCGTGTGTGTGTGTCTGTGTGCGTGTGTGCGTGCGTGCGTGCGCGTGTTGCAATGACACAAACGGAGGAAGTGCATCTCGGCTTCAGTCCTTAGCTTGAAGGCTGTCAGCGAGGCTGTGTGGGCGTTCAGCAGGCTCACTCCCCTCGAGAACTGCATTCAGACAGAAATACTCGAACCACTCCTCCACGCCGAAGGGCTCGTGGTGTATGTGCAATATGTTTCCACCTGAAACTTGGATGAGTGCAGAAAAAGTAGCTGTTTCCTAAAAGGAGGGAAAAGTGCTTGATTTAAGAATACACATTAACGCTCCACAGCCAGGAGACGGCGAGGTTATTTCTGTCAACATGAAACGATTCAGCCCAAAGGCACACACCATCACTTCCTGTCATTTTCATTTTCTTTATTCACCTCCAGACAAGTTTCCCCACTGCAGGTAGAGAGAGAGAGGAGGCTTCCTGGGTTCAGAGAAATGTCCTCATGTCTTTAGCGTGTGCGTCTGGAGGACAGTGTGCTCGAGTGCTGCAGGAGTACGCACCACACTTTTCAGATGACGCTGAGTGCAAATAGTTTATAGAATAGAGGGACATAGATGTGTGATGAAGAATCAGAGGCTCGACATGAACTGGTGAAACTCTTAGATTGTATTTTAGCTGCTGGCTGATTTGCCTTCAAGCTGCAGAGAGACAGGAAGTAGAGCAGGTGGATGACGTGAGGCAAAGCGTCGGGCTCAGTTTCCAATAGATGGCAGCTGTGACGCTGGACCACAACCTCCGTACGATGGAGTGCACAACACAACCGCCGGGCCACCTGACCCACTCAGGCGTCATTTGGGGGGGGGGGGGGGGGATTCCTTCAAATCATGTGGACGTTATCTCCTGTAATAAGTCACTTCCTGTATTCTCTCCTAAGTATAGACGTCTCTGAATGAATGACGCTTCCTGCTCGACTCTGTGAAAACTTAAATAGCAAATCAATATATTTATGTATTCATAATGAACTGCAGTATTAGAAGCAGTGGTGAATTCCTCACACTTAATTGGAAATGTTGTAAACGGCGACTTGTGACCTCGTTGACATCCATTACACCCGGCGCTGCAGCTCGCCTCCAACAACAACAATCCAAACAAAAGAGCGAGCCAGACAAGGCAGCGAGCCAGCGGCAGGAACCCACAGGTTGGCTTCTCATTTAATCCGCACATATTCTCCGGCTGTCCAAACAGAACAGGAAGGGACCCGAGGGAACTCACATGTTAATACTGGTTCTGTTTTCATTCCATCGGAGGCGCTGAGGAGAAGCGTTCTGCTGTGTGAGCTGTTAGAAGAAGAAGAAGAAGGGGCTTCATGAAGTTTACTGAAGTCCTCGGGCTGGTCCCACATAGAAACAGGAAGCAGCTGCTCGCCGCCAGGAGACGTGGAAGGTCACAGATATGTTACGTTATTCACACTCTTGATTGGACACATGGTCCTCCTCCTGATTGGACACCTCCTGATTGGACACATGGTCCTCCTCCTGATTGGACACTTTGTCCTCCTCCTGATTGGACACATGGTCCTCCTCCTGATTGGACACTTGGTCCTCCTCCTGATTGGACACTTGGTCCTGCTCCTGATTGGACACTTGGTCCTGCTCCTGATTGGACACTTGGTCCTGCTCCTGATTGGACACTTGGTCCTGCTCCTGATTGGACACTTGGTCCTCCTCCTGATTGGACACATGGTCCTCCTCCTGATTGGACACTTGGTCCTGCTCCTGATTGGACACTTGGTCCTGCTCCTGATTGGACACTTGGTCCTGCTCCTGATTGGACACTTGGTCCTCCTCCTGATTGGACACATGGTCCTCCTCCTGATTGGACACTTGGTCCTCCTCCTGATTGGACACTTGGTCCTCCTCCTGATTGGACACATGGTCCTCCTCCTGATTGGACACTTGGTCCTCCTCCTGATTGGACACTTGGTCCTGCTCCTGATTGGACACTTGGTCCTCCTCCTGATTGGACACTTGGTCCTCCTCCTGATTGGACACATGGTCCTCCTCCTGATTGGACACTTGGTCCTCCTCCTGATTGGACACTTTGTCCTGCTCCTGATTGGACACTTGGTCCTCCTCCTGATTGGACACTTGGTCCTCCTCCTGATTGGACACATGGTCCTCCTCCTGATTGGACACTTGGTCCTCCTCCTGATTGGACACTTGGTCCTCCTCCTGATTGGACACTTGGTCCGAGCTGGCTCAGCTCAGAGAGCGTTTACACGTGTTCAGCAGACTTTCATCTTCGGACAGGTTGGCGTCTCGTTAGCGGCGCGTCGAGCTCATCGTGTGCTTGATCTCTATTAATTTACGTTACCTTTCTGAGGAGCGGCGCCTCGTACGCTTCGACTCGCATCATCGTCTTTTATATCATTTCAGTATGAAGCCTTTGAAGTTAACATCGTGTTTACAAGTCAACCGACAGCGGACGTGTTCCCCGTCTTTATTCAGATTACCTGTGGCCATGGTCTTGGCTTTCTAATTAGCAGCTCTGATAGAACAACAACGTCTTTGTGGCTCAGCGGGGGGTCGCCGGGGGCCGGACGGCGTCGAGCTACAAACCCTCGAAGTCGTGCTCGTCTGGAGGACTGCGTGTGACATACGTTTGTAACAGTCGGCGTGGAGGAGCGGCTGGTCGGCGTGTCAGACGTGCACCTTTCCTCGTGAGGACGACATGAATCAGGAACAGGCTGGATGTGCAGCGCGGCGCGCGTTAGCCTCTGCTTTGGATTCCTGTCCTGCTTCAGGGAGAGACGTTCAAAGCAAAACGCCGCCCGCTTTCAAAGACCCCCTGCTGCTGGTGTCAGAGCTGCAGCTTCTCTGTGCTCCATAAATTAAAGTTATCCCAAACGTCTTGTGGCATAAATGGAAGCCTCGTTAATTAGGACTGTAACAGCAGCTCTGTGTACTCCAAACAGAGACGCCTTCCTGCACTGTCCTCCACCACCTCGGATGATCTACAGCGGGTGAGAGAGGAGACAGTCAGCTGACTGCTGAAGCTGCTCCATCATCAGAAGGTTTCAAACACTGAAGCTGGTCTGTGAGCGAGCAGAAACACGGCAGCTTCATGTTTCTAAAGACGAGCAGGAGAGCAAGTTAACACACGGTGTTTGTTAAAGTCACAAAGACTGACCCACATGATGTCCCCCTGTTTGGCCCCAGAAGGATGTTTGTCTTCACTTCCTGTCACTCTTCTTCTCTTTTTATTTAATCAGCCTTCCACCAGTAAATCCTCCGAGGTATTTTAGTTTGATTTGAAATACTTGTGTTTGTATTTGATGTTAGTAATATTCTGTTGGTATTTTCCTCGTTTTATCATTTTATTGATCTCTAAAAACGTCTTTGTTGAAGAGAATATTGACGATAAACGGCGTCCCGCGGGGATATACATTATTGCATATTCCCACTCCACAAACCCCAGCGGTGAGAGCATTGATTACTTTTTCCTGTCTTCTCGCGGCCTAATTAACGATGTGAGGGACGGCCCCTCCTGGGAGGCTCCGCCGTTACATCTGCACGCCACGCCGTTACATCTGCACGCCACGCCGTTACATCTGCACGCCACGCCGCTACATCTGCACGCCACGCCGTTACATCTGCACGCCACGCCGTCGTCCTGCCTCGTACAACAACGCCTCTGGTACCTTCACACTGCAGCTCGTGTGAGGAACACACACACACACACACACACACACACACACACACACACACACACACACACACACACACACACACACACACACACACACACACACACACACACACACACACACACACACACACACACACACACACACACACACACACACACACACACACACACACACACACACACACACACACACACACACACAGAAATAACAGAGGAAGAGGAATTATCATAAACGCTTCCTACTCATTGACACGCCGCCACAATGAGACAGATGGCGACACTCGGGCGTGAGTCAGCTCCATTGATTGGGCGACAGGTGCCAATCACAGTGCGGCGGCGGACACTTTGATAGTGGCGGAGCGAGGAGTTAACATGCTTCATTATGCTTCCTCATTATTCGGAGTGACGCACACCGGCGAGTTTCCTCTCGCCTTGACAACAATCGTTTGAATCCCAGTCGATAATCTCTCGCTCCGGCCTGAAACAACGATCCGCACCAGGACGCTCAGGACGCCACGGGAGCTTTTTCTTTAGCTCCAACACAAATTGGCTCTTAATTTAATTTGGAAATCGGCAGGAAAAAAAAACACAATCTTTACCAGGCAAATGGGCGAACATGAAGTCAGCCGGGAGACGAGAGGTGGACGCTCTGCTGCCCGATAAACAAATCAATAGAGGAGCATTGATTAGTTATTTGTCTCAATCGGCCAAATAATCCCTCCTTCATTCATTCTCATTAACTTCTATTCAAATGGGAACAGTGGGAACAGTGGGAGCAGTGGGAACAGTGGGAGCAGATATCAAACCTAAGAGGGGAGGGGGGACAGCAGGTGTGTATTGTAACTAATGTCTTGTGTCCTGCCTGTCTGTATACTGATACTGGAGGCCTTGAATTTCCCTCAGGATCAATAAAGTATCTATCTATCTATCTATCCATCTATCTATCTATCTATCTATCTATCTATCCATCTATCTATCTATCTATCTATCTATCTATCTATCTATCTATCTTACACACAGCATGTGTGTTACAGCAGGGTGGATCTCTCTTCCTGTTTTCCTGTTTTTCCTGACTAACACGTCACCTCCGAACGCCACAGACAGTTAAACGCCTCGCCTGTCTCCGTGGTTGAAGGTAAGCAGAATGACCCGTCTGCTCAGTGGTCAGTTTAGTTTAGTCAGAAAGACAAGCGTTACAGCTCTATGGTGCACGTTTCTACATCTACAGCTCGGACTGACTCTTCCATTCCTCGGCTGCAGGGTTCCCAGTCTAAGTTGTCAGGAGTCCTGGCAAATTGCTTGATAAGCAGCCAATCAGAGAACAGCAGTGGTCATGGCTGATGGGCATCAGAAAGAACAGAGCAGCTCTGCCTGCGCCTTCCAGCAGCATTATGATCACTGCATGTACGCTGTCATGTGTTGACAGGGTTCAGCCTCGTCCTGCAGAAGGCCTCTGTCAGGGCTCACACACTTGTTATCCTCCCTGCTTTAAATCACTGCTCGCGTGCTGCTCGGTCACAGTTCAATATATCAGCAGGACTTGTCAGAACAATGAGCTCCGTCAGCCGTCAGCTGAAAACGACCTGTCACAAATGCAAATCAATGAAATCCTAAAAAATACCGAGTGGTAATCTTTCTTCTCACTTTTCCTGATACTTCTTTTCAGCCCCCCGAAATATTCAAATAAATGTTTTATACATTTCAAAAGATTCTCCGTGTGCTCGGCGGCCTGGTTTCCCTTTTCTCATAATTTAAACATTACATTCAGCGGGAACAAAGGTGAGCAGATGCACTTGCTTCAACACTTTCCGCTGATGCGTGCTGTGAACTACAATCAGCTTTTTGTTTGCTTTTTTTAGGATCTAGTATTGGACACTTTTGTTGGGTGTGCAGCTTGAACATGGGCCTTGTAGTTTTGGGCCTCTGCAGACAGAAAGGACCTGGCAGCTTTAAAGGACACATATTAGATGGCTCTACGCTGCCACTGCATGCATTGTTCTCACTAATTAGCACATTTTCTTGCATAATTTCCTCTCAGCAGGTTATTTACCAAGCTATTGACGGTCATTACGTTAGCAGCTTAATGAAGTGCAGGCTTTATAAGGCAGGACGGGGACTGAGGCAGATGCCACGTTTACGTCTCTTTAAGATGCTGCTGAACAGACGACTTAGTTAGAATTCATTTGGCTTCATTTACCGTTTATTTGCATTTATGGAAAAGTATGAATCAAGCGAACAGTTGCAGCACTGACAGCCTATAATAAGCTCATTTGCAAAGCATGCCCATATATGGGCGTTTAAAAATCATGAAGGATCAGCAACTAAAACACTGAAGAAAAAATAAACTCAACAGCAAGAAGGCAGAGAAGAGAATATAAAACATCATTTTACACATTAAGACTTTTGTTGCTGTTGTATTAAAGGACCAATCAGAGAGCTGCTCTCCTCCTCTGTGATCAGACATGAAGGAAACATGCAGCAGCCAGTATGTGACCTGCGTGAGCATCCAGAGAGGAGGGGGAGGAGCCAAATGTTATTCTGCGTTCAGACGTTATATGAAACATGACGTTGTAGAAGAGCCTCGTTTTGAGGCTGTGAAGACAGTCACATGACACGGCTGGACAGAGACAGTCACATGACACGGCTGGACAGAGACACGGCTGGACAGTGACAGTCACATGACATGGCTGGACAGAGACAGTCACATGACACAGCTGGACAGAGACAGTCACATGGCACGGCTGGACAGAGACAGTCACATGACACGGCTGGACAGAGACAGTCACATGACACGGCTGGACAGAGACACGGCTGGACAGTGACAGTCACATGACATGGCTGGACAGAGACAGTCACATGACACAGCTGGACAGAGACAGTCACATGGCACGGCTGGACAGAGACAGTCACATGACACGGCTGGACAGAGACACAGCTGGACAGAGACAGTCACATGACACGGCTGGACAGAGACAGTCACATGACACGGCTGGACAGAGACACAGCTGGACAGAGACAGTCACATGACACGGCTGGACAGAGACAGTCACATGACACGGCTGGACAGAGACACAGCTGGACAGAGACAGTCACATGACACGGCTGGACAGTGACAGTCACATGACACAGCGGCGTCACAGATATATCACTGCCACCTCATTGATTTGTAATCCATCAATCACGTGTCCCCGACAGATCAGGAGAGTATTGATGTTTCTTTCAGAGAGTCCCTGTGTGATGTGATCCCAGCGTCTTCTCTCTGCTGCTGCTGATAGGCCGACCCTGGGGACCAATAGCACGAGGCTCTGTGCACCGTCGTTGCTCTTCATGGGAAAATACAACATAATGAATGAAGTCCTGCTGCAACGTTCAAAACAACGCGAGAGAGCGAGCGACAGCCAGAGAAACCTCACATTTATCTGTTTGTACAAAGATATTTAAATTGGATGTACTTTTGCAATTATTTGATAACGATCCCTCGTCAGAAAAGTCTGTCGACAGCTCCTAAAATCCTTCAGGAATCAAACCGCCGTTTATCTTATTTTTAACCAATCCTCAAAGATGTATCGCCCGCAGACGGATCTTTGGGCCAAATTCTCCCCTGCTCCAAATTCATTTTGGCACTCGGAGGGTTCAAGAGTAATTTTGAGATAACTTCCCATATTAATAAAAGACATGATGACATAAGACCTGCGAAGCAATTATTTACTCATTAAATGGGTTAGCAGGTTGGCCTAAAGCTGCAAAGGCTAATTAATAAGCTAGCTGTCCCCGTCCCTGAAGGGAGCAGCACCGTGTTACCTCAGAGACAAACACAGACACCAAGTCTTTGACGAAGGCCCTTGACCCCGAATTCATGAAGGTGTGGCGTCTCCTGAAGGCCGCGCGGCGCTCACTGCTTCAGAGAGAGCACGGCGAGGAAACGATGAAACACACGAGGCGCAGGAGAGCGTTCTGTAAACTTTCTGCAGCTCATTAAGAGCTCTGACGTGAAGTCATCTTCAATGAATCTAATACTGAGAGGAGCGCTTCAATTAAACACCACAGCCCTCCAGATCAGCGCCAGGAGGGCGGCGTGTTCACGGCGTGTTCACGGCGTGTTCACGGCGAGGAAGACTCAACTTTGTATAAGAGAGTCGACTTAAAAGACCACAAGCAGAAAACATTATTAAAGAGTCTGTGAGGTTTCCAAAGAGACAGATTTAGATCTGACCTGTGGCTCCACTTCCTGTCTCTGAATAAACCCAGCCCCCCTCACGCAATAATTAACCTTTAAGCAAAGTGGCGGTGAGGCGTTTCCATAAACCTGCTCGATCCCACTGACACGCGGACGTGTCATGAGACCTGGTGGAGCTTCGTTTGGTTACCGTGTTTATAAGCTGTAAAGTACCCGGCGTGTGATTGGTGACACTCGGCGGCGCTCTGCTCGCTCGCAGGCAGCCTGATCTGGCATCATAAATACAAAGCGTGTTGGGCCGAGGTGTCGGTTTGAATCCGCCTGCCTGTCTTCAGCTGGAGGAGGCAAAAAGGCCCCAAAATAAATCTCAGTTTTTTATTCCTGATTTGAGTCCGAGGAGGCTGCAGCGCCGTCGTCTCGACGCGTCACACATAAGCCACGCCCACCTGTGACAGAAGGAAGATAAATATCTCATGGATGATACTGAGAATGTGTTCTGAAGCTGAAACACAGACAGACTGCAGCGTGTGGGTAACGTGAGGACTCGTCGGCTCGAGCATGTCGACAACACGGAGTCGACTCTTTCACAGGCAGCCAATGAGGACACGTCTGAATAACCTGTTTATTTATGATTTTTAATTCCACACCTGCTTCGTCACAGTGATCTGCTGTGTGACTGTGACAGGAAGCCTCTACGTTTAGAGACATGTCTCAGATGATAAAAGGAGACGAGCTGGGAGACGAGGAGGAGACGGGCTGAAGGATGAGGACAGGGACCAAAGGGTTCAGGATCACATTTATTCTCCTGGTTTGTTGAGTAGAGTAGAGCGCTGTGTCCAATATGAACATTAAAGAGTCAAATGTAGAAGATAAGAAGCTCTGTTTAGTCAGATAGAAACTTTAGACCCTCGGCCTGTTACTGTACCTTTAAGAAAGAGTGTGTGTGTGTGTGTGTGTGTGTTGTTGTCAGAGCTGTGTTTACATGGACGTCTCTAATGTCTCTTAATGATGGTGCTTTGTGTGAATGTGGGTGTAGAGGAGGCGTGTCTCTGGAGGAGTAAGAAGGGGGCGTGGCCAAACAGCAGTTTGTTGCTCGTGTTTAAGGGCGACGCCGTCGGTCAGAAGTCTGATTATTAAAGCAATGTGTGGTTATAATAAGTGATGGTTTCAAAGGGACTTGATGGTGGGAGATGTTGCAGCAGAGGACATTCAGTCATTGACACCGTGTTCTTCTTTCAGTAAAGAACTGCAGATTACATGACGTGTCCACGTGTCCCTCCTTGGACTCGGCCCTGCAGCAGCCGTGCAGACTGTCACTAATACAACAGCAGGAAGGATTTCATCCCTACAGCGTCACAACTTCAAAGACAACAGTCCCAGCGTAGCAACAGCAGGGAGTCCAGAAAATACAAAATAAACTGCTAATCAGCCACTCCATCAAACGATCGGAGTCCCACCTGGGCACGCCGGGCGACTCCTCTGCAGGTACTCCTGTTTCTTATCAGGACTTCTCAGGCAGCCGCGAACACAGACGGGTCCCTGCCAACGCCGGGAAAAGTGCCTCTTCTTGCTCTCTTATGCGTGAAGAGGAATTTAAATCTCCAAGGTAATACCTGTGGTTTTATGAGACATTCACAGAGACATTTTCTCTTTCAAAGGACGTCTCAGAAACATCTTTCTCACCATGTTTGGGGATCAGCTTTTGCAGGATTTGGATCCGGAGCAGTGGAAGAATTCTTTCTTCTTTTTCTCTTCGGTCGCTCTGAATTTTCAGGAGAACAGCTGAACATCTGCCCCATTATTGTTTGGTATCATGATGTTATTGTGACTTCTTTAGAAGGCCGGCAGCTGCAGCCGTGTCCCCTCAGCTCTGCTTTAAGAGGAGCTGCAGAGTCTGACTCGAGTCCTGAAGAGCAGCTCTGTGTGCTTAATGCTTCAGCCCCATCCTCTGGAGCTCAGGCACAATTACATTGTGATTGACTTAGCAGCTCCTGGTCTAAACAGCAGAGTGACTTTAATAGAGCTGCAGGATGTGGAGTGTATCTGAAGACGTTTAAGTGATGTGACAGGAGGGAGGTGGTGAGGAGGGAACAGAAAGAAGGAGCCTTGTCCTGTGTCTGTTAATGGCTTTTATTTTCTCTTCCATTCATGTGCTCCAGGGCTCTCTTTCTTCAACTATTCAAATTGATTCCCCAGAGATGAATCTGCTTTACAGTAAGTGGAAGAAGAATAAATAGGAGTAATTTCCTTTACCCATTTTTCATGTACTCTAAAGAAACTACAGTGTACCGCATTTATTTTTCACAAGACTGCAGCCTGTAAAAGAGCATACATTAAACGTTATATAAGAGTGAAAGGGCAAACACGCTGCCCATAGGGGGACATTATGCAGCGTCCTGTGACAGATGTAGCCGTGATTATGGAAAATAAAGAGCCAGCAGACGCGTCAGAGAGAAACATGTCGACCGCACGTTGTCTGAAACAGCGTCAAGAGATGATTGGACCAAGAACAGATCCGGGCAAAAGCTTCCGTCTCAGATGTTGAAAGTCATGCAAAGGGAGGCGTGGGTAGCCCGGAGGCTAAGTCTCATAGCCCATGTACAGAGTCATTGTCTCTCTCCTCCCAACATTAACCTGAACAAGCCAATAAAAGGCTTTAAAAAAAGCCTTTTGATACACTTCAGTTCAAATCAGATACGAAGTGTAAAGAGCTGGCATCATGACAAGCCATGGATCATGGTTTATATACAGGTGTAACAGAAAGTAAAGTTAGAAAGTCCCATGTTAGCTTTACCTTGAGTCAGGCTTGAAAGCAGCGTACACTTCACCGCCTGCTGCACTCACATAAAACGCCTCTTTCATTCCTTCACTATTGAGTTTTTCTAAAACAAGATGGAACGTACAGCCGGTTCTGAGTTCCTCCGGAGCATTCATCCTCCCACAGACGGGCCGGGATCAGGACAACAAACCAGGAGATGTTCCTCACTGTTCTTTGCGATGAAACCTTGTTGCTTTTCCCCGTGGAGCTGCAGCGGCACAGTGCACATGACTTCTAACTGGGCCCTGCCTCCCCGCTTGTTAGAAGTCTGACTGTTACTTCCAAAGTGCATGCATGGATTTGCTTTTAATCCGGCATGTCTGACAGTCTGTTCAGCAGGCTTCAGCTAAATGAAAAAGCAAACACTGAATGGCCTCAAATCCTAGTTCTGCAGGAGCTTCGAACATTCAATCACAAATAATACAGCTGTCTCTAAGCTCCTGGAGCCGCCGTCGACATGGATGACTGACTATGCAGATTTGCTAACATGATCTCAAGAGCTGACATGACGGCATGTTACAAAAACAAAGATCGGTTTAAACAATCCGTCCAAATGAGGTCTTGTTATCGGAGGACTTATGTGACTATAGAGAAAACTTTGTAACATCACGTCGAGTTTCCTGGTTTTAATTTGTCTTTTTAAAGTCTCTGTTTGCACTTAAACCTGATTTCAGAAACTGGGATAAGCCCTTGAAAATGCCCACTGAGCCGTGTGTGTGTGTGTGTGTGTGTGTGTGTGTGTGTGTGTGTGTGTGTGTGTGTGTGTGTGTGTGTGTGTGTGTGTGTGTGTGTGTGTGTGTGTGTGTGTGTGTGTGTGTGTGTGTGTGTGTGTGTGTGTGTGTAAAAGAAATCACAGAAATGTGTTTGACTTTCTTTCAGACTAACTTTTTGTAGGAAGCATCTAAGTGATGTAATTATCTATAAACCCCTCTATTTCAGCCCTGCTCAGAACAGGCTGTTTCTGTCGCTTTAAATATGTAAATGAGCTGTGTCTGACCACGCCCCCTCTCTGGAAGGGCTCGGGTGTACTCGCTGCTTTCTGGCTCCATGTCCTATTGTTTACGGTGAGAAGGCAGACTCAGAGGGCAGAACAAACACCTAGCTGTGGGAGTGTCACCCACCTGGGGGAGGGGCTACTGCCCTTTGTGATGTCATGAAGGGAAAAGTGGAGTAGGCAGAAGACAGAGAGGATGGAATTTTCTCATGATTGGGGGGTTTGTAGACAGACATGTTAGAGGAACATGAGGAGAGGATTTAGTTTCATCTTCATCGTGAGTAAATGAGTGAAAAGTTCACTGATAAACACGATTCTGTAAATGAGGGGACATTCAAAGCTCCTCCGTTAGAGAACGTGAACAGCACAGTTGGTCATTAAATGAGGAGGAGTATCTATAAATTAGCAGTCAGCTAACTAAGAGGGATTCCTTTAAAGAGCTTGGATCACCGTCTCTCTCTGAAGACGGATCTGTTCAGTCGGGTTTGTCTTCCTGTGCCAGCCGTTAGCCGTTCTGGTGGCTGACAGCTGGTGCTAGCTTACCTAGCTGCCAGTTCGCCCTTTTTCTGCCCTTTGAAAGTCAAATCGGTCTTTCAGCAGACCTGTCGATCCGCTCGTCTGAACTTCTCTGTTTGCAACTGTGTTACAAAGTCCAGCGATTGGACGGACCTTCGAACCATCTGTTTAGGAGAGCACGAAGAAGACGCAGGAAAAAAAGGAGCTAATTGACATCGCTGGCATTCAAGATAAGGCGGAGCAAAGCGTCTATTTGTGTGCTCAGAGGACGGACTCACAAACGCTGACGCTGTAAAAAAGAGAAAAACTGTGAATGGATAAAGTTTCCCTGAGATGTGTGAATCATGAGCGGCCTGCAGACAAGTTTAACATCAGGATGAAGAAGAAATGACATCATGCTCTGCATTTGTTCCCAATGAAAGCAGCTTCAATTTCTGCTCAAACCACAGAAGGACGATGGCGCCTCATTCAGCCGCGAAATAAAAAAAAAACTCTAAGCAGCATCTCGAACTCAAAGTTCATCCGTCTCTAACGGACGTAAAACGCTCCAAATGTCAAAAGATCGTTTTTTAGTGTCTGATATTTGAAGAAAAAAGGGAGAATGATTTATTTTTAAAGGTACAGTACGTAGAATTATATAACAATGTTTACACTAAAATATCTAAATTACATTTAAAATGGACTAAACATGTTCATTATATTTTTGTTCACCTGAAATATTTCCAACAGTCGTCAAACTCAGAGGAATCTGTCACTTTGTGTAACGGGACATGCGGCCGCCATGACGGACAGAATGTTTATCGTTGCCGTGGAAACGGCGGCTGTTGCATCACAGCTCGCTGCACGATGAAGCGTGAGCTGCAATCAATCAACAGTAGAAGTTATATTTTCATGCTTTTTATAAACGCTCTCTATGAGTTCATGTTGATGTTGGTCATGTATGAAACTGCTGCTTCATTATTTCTTTGTATTATTTTGTGGTTTGTGGATCTTCATGACTCCTGCAGCTGCAGTGTGTGCACGCGTGGTTCCTCTGTGACTGTCATGAAAGGTGAACAACACTTCTCAAAGGAACATCAAAGATGGATGAAGTGATTATTTTAAAGATATTCTCTGAGCTCCTTCATTCTCATCCATAACATCAGGGAGACAAATAATCCTCCATTTCATCGTCCTCCATTTCTGCTCCGTGCCAAAACTCACACGAGGACTTCTCATTGTTTAAGGAAAAACCAATGAATAAAATATAAGTGAAAATTGTGTTTTTCATATGAATAATGTAAAAGAGGGCGAGCTGGCGTCCACGTCTCAAGGTTACACTGTATTGTTAGTTCCCCTGCTTTGTTCTTGTTTGGTATGAAATGAGAGGATCCCATTCTATTAAGTCGTCTGTTCTGACGGACACTTTGTCTCCTCTGCAGGGACGTCTTATTCCAGGAACTTGAAAGACAAATTCCAGACGCAGCAGGAGGCGTGTCGAGGCAGTGCCACAACTTTTCACCGCTTCCTTCGCTCTGACACGACCAGCCGCTCCCGACCACGAGGGAAGCAGAGAGGGAGAGGATTTAAATGAAGATCACAGTACACAGTTTCAGACTGGACATGTGTGCATCAGTCCCATCACAAGCAACTCATCCCGTTAACACACGTTCAGACACCGTCAACAAGGCAGCACGAGCAAGGAGCGGGGATCAAACCCACAACCCTCCCTTTAAGAGACGACCAACTCTGCCGCTGTTCCACAGCCGCCCCTTCAGCAGTTTTTATAAACAGCGTGTGTCACGATCCGGGAGGGAGGACCCGAGTGCAGAAAAAAGATTTATTAAACTAAAGGCAAAAACTTACTCGAATCACAGAAATCCAAAAACCATGAGGCGAAACACAGGAAGCAGGGACATCAAGTCACCACGACAGACAATGAGCCGACAAGAGAGTCAGCAAACACAGAGACTATAGAGACAGGTCATCACACACAGGTGAGACTAATCAGACAGGTGAGGACAATCAGGGTCATCAAGACAGAGAGGCAGGAAACCAGACAACACTGAAAACTACAAGGAACTAAAGGATGGAAGAAAACTGACTCACAGGGAGAAGACCGAAGAAAACTGGAAACACTAAAGACTCAACAAGTAAAGAATCATTCACACAAGTAACACAGGAAACACTGAAGACTGAACTAAGAAATATACTCAGAAACTCTGAAATATAACACACAAACACAAACCATGACAGCCAAGACAA
Organism: Symphodus melops; assembly: GCF_947650265.1. NCBI lineage: Eukaryota > Metazoa > Chordata > Actinopteri > Labriformes > Labridae > Symphodus > Symphodus melops. Next base: position 243,999 of record NC_136699.1, on the reverse strand, counting down.
CAGAACTTCTGTGATCCAGAGAGAGAGACTTATCTGGGCTGCTGGATCGATCGACTGTCTCTTATTTACAGCGAACAGACAAATAGGATGATCAATCATGAAACATCTGGGTTACAGTACATCCCTTTACAAATGGCTCCTCTCTGTGTGTCCTGTGTCTGTGTGTGTGTGGACTTTAACATGGTGTGAATGTTGGGGCGCCTGTCAGAGTCGAGTCTGACAAAGTGAAATAAACAAATAGTCAACCTGCACAAAATAATGAATCAAGAGGCAGAAATAATGAACTAAAGCACCAACAGCTCAGCAAAGCAACGTTCATAGTAAACATAATGCTATAAATAAATAAATATACATCGGTCAAAGATTTCCTGGTTAAATCATTTCTTTCAAAGTTTTGCCTTATTTACCTGAATTTCCCTCGGGATCAATAAAGTATCTATCTATCTATCTATCTATCTATCTATCTATCATTCCTTCTTGATTTTCTCCTGCGAGATGTTAAAGAAGAAACCGTCTGCTGATTCATTTGATTTGGTATCTGCCGTCTGCCTGAACGTACAATCACTTTGGCTTTCTGGCTCGACCGTCTCATTTCTCTGGGAGAGGTGCGCGCTCGGCTTCAGATCTTCTGAGAGAACAACCTTTATGAAGCTCTTCCTCTGGAGGATCCGGCCTTTAAATCGGGACATAACGATTTGGACTTTCATCCCTCTTTGAACGTCCGTTCAGTGAAACACGTCGAATATTACAGTTCAGTTTGCTCGCTGTGAAAACTTCACACAATCCATGCAACAAAAAGCCCGTCTGATTGGAGAGCGCAGTCTGCAACAAACGGACTTCATCTTCACTAAAGGAAAACATGCAACAAAACTAAGCTAATGATTTGGAGATGAACAGGAGACAGTGGCGTCCTCCTGACAGGATCAGATCTTTATGAGTCACATCTCCGACCTGCTTTCACCTCTGAAACTAAAACTGTATTTCCAGCTTCATGCAAACTCCAGGTAGGAACTTCCCTTCACCGATTCATTCCAACTCACCTCAGGACGGATGAAGGTTCATTCTGGCGCCCTGGAGCCACGCCCCTCAGTCCTCGCTCTCAGCACCCGTCATCCCCACTAAACTATCAGCTCAGTTTTTGTTTTCAGATTTATTTTTGGCATTTTTCCTTTATTACAGCGGGAGGAAAGTGGACAGAGGCAGAAATCAGGGAGAGACTTGAACCCGGGCCGCCCGCGTGCCGCTGAGCCACCAGCACCCCCAAACTATCAGTTCAGTTTTAAACAGCACTTTGACAAAACATACTATCGAATGCTTCGCAGTTTCTAAGTGTTCAAATGGGATTTTTTTAAGATGCAACAAACATCAGCAGCTTTCAGGTTGTCGAGCCTTCGGGGTCAGAGACATTTCCAAAATTACATCTGAGTCAAATCCGCTACAAGGCTGTTGCCAATCTGCAGAAACCAAATAAAATGCAGATTATTGTTAGAAGAGAAAAACAGAGAGGCTCTATGACACCAACAACAAGCAAATCTGCAGAACCGCTCTGCAACAAACTCATGCATTTTAACAAACTGATTCTGTATCAAGCACACAGCAGAAAAGCTGAACCCACACTTGGAGACATCCAGCAATAAGGGGCAGCTTAGTCAGCTCGCTAACATTTGCCAAGCACAAACAGAACGCCCTGAGCCAAGACATCTACTAAAAGCACAAGCAGCAAAATACATGCCGTGGTTTCCCGGCATCTCTGCAGAGAATGAACCCCCCCCGGAAAAGTCACCATGGTCCAACGCTGCCAGCAGCTCAGAGGAGGCATCAGCATGTTGCCCTGCAGAGCTCCAGTCAGAGCACTCTGTGTGAATAATAAGAGAGGCCCAGCCTGCACACCTGTATGATGGACTGCATGTTTTTATTAAAAGAGTGCTGCACGGTCACCCACTCTGTGGAGGTGCTCATTCAGCTCTTTGGTGGAAAGTGTTGAAGGGCTCAGCTCTCCTGCAGGAGACGTCAGACATGTCTCACTCTGTTAAAGACAACAGCAGGACAGCAGGAAAAGGTCACACTCATGTTGTTGCTTCTTAAAGTGACCCATTAAGCATGTGGGCGAGTTGCCCCACATGAGACCGGCTGTGACCTCCTGCAGTGAAATCAAATCACTTCATTCTTCTGAACTCATCTGGTCAGTGCTGCTGGAAACTAAGGTCACGTGATGTTAAATCCAATGCTAACAGCTAGCATAACAGTGTAAAAATAGCCTGCCTTTATAGCTATATGATAATAAGGAATACATTAAAATAATAACCGTCAGACAACATCAGACCGTTTGTCGATAAAGACAGACGAGCTCAGACGTTTTAGTCCAATCATTTCCTTTTCTATAGTTTCAGATGGTTTCCATGGCAACAAGAGAAAAAGAGTGTGCCTAAAGAAATTAAACCATCGTCATCATCAAGTCACAATTCAGATGGAAGAAAAGCTCATTCTCAAAAAACTTTAAACACAACACTGCTCTGTACTGTCCCTTTAAGAGAGACCCCGCCCACCATGCATGTGACACAACGAGGAAGTTTAGACATAACGTAGTTTGAGTCCTCTTCTATGAACTGCCGAGAACTCTCTTTAATTTCACTTTAGACAGGAGCAGCCGCTAACATTTAACCCTTTCTCTCCCGCTTGCGTCACCGCACGCACGTGAGCAATCCTCTGCGCGTGTGCGTGCGTCTGTGCGCGTGCGTGCGTGTGTGTGCTGCCAGGGTAAAATGTTTGTTTTATCGCTTCTGATTTCTTTGAGCTTTCTGCTTCCTCTCGGACAAACGTCACTACCTCTCGTCATCAACACGTGGCCCTTCAGGAATGCGACAGCTGCAGGTGAGACATGCTGCAGGTGAGACAGGTGAGACATGCTGCAGGTGAGACAGGTGAGACATGCTGCAGGTGAGACAGGTGAGACATGCTGCAGGTGAGACATGCTGCAGGTGAGACATGCTGCAGGTGAGACATGCTGCAGAGAGAGAGAGAGAGAGAGAGAGAGAGAGAGAGAGGGGAGAAGGGAGAAGGGAGAAGGGAGAATGACGTGCAGGGAAGGAGCCTCAGGTCGGATTCAAACCCGGGCCGTCAGCTTTGAGGCCTCCGGCGCCCCTGAAGAAAAGACGAGCTCCGGGGCAGCAGGAACCGGAGGGTGGCAGAGCAGCTCTCCATGAGTGTGTGCGCACACGCGCACACACGCACACACACACACACACACACACACACACACACACACACACACACACACACACACACACACACACACACACACACACACACACACACACACACACACACACACACACACACACACACACACACACACACACACACACACGGGATGATGGAATCTGGAATCTTCTCTGATTGTTTTCAGGCGTTCCCGGTGCTGCTGGCGTCTGTGTGAAGGCCGTTGAACCTCCTGGTGGAGGATGTTGGTCAGTGCGTGGCGTGCTGAGTGTTGACCTGTGCTCTGTTTGAACGCAGCGTGGCGTGTCCTGCAGTCCGGCGGCTCGGCGCTGGACGCCGTGGAGAGAGGCTGCGCTCGCTGTGAGGCCGAGCAGTGCGATGGCAGCGTGGGATACGGGGGCAGTCCGGACGAGTCCGGAGAGACCACACTGGACGCGCTGATCATGAACGGGTGAGCCGATGATGTCATCAGTGGTGGACGTGGCGTGGTGGTTACACCTCGTCTGTCAGGCAGGTTCACCTCCCTGAAAACTGGGACCGCCTGTCAATCACAGAGACACCTCAGGGGGGGGGGGGCTCAGTGTGGGTCTGTGAAGGACAGGAGACGCTCAGATCTGTCCTGTGTCCTCTGCTCAGGGACACCATGGACGTGGGCTCAGTGGCTGATCTGAGGAGAATCAAGAACGCCATCGGAGTGGCTCGAGCCGTGATGGAGCACACGGAGCACACGCTGCTGGTCGGAGAGGCGGGTACGTTTGACCTCCACGCTGATCCATACAAACACAAGCAGAGGCTTCCTGCTCTCAGGACAGACAGGAAGTAGTGGAGGAGGGGGCGGAGCACGCCACTCGTCTGGAAGAGAGAGACTGATGCTTTCCTTCTTCTTCTTCTCTCCTCACAGCGTCGCTGTTTGCTGAAAACATGGGCTTCACCTCCGAAGACCTGACCACCAACAAGTCCAGGAACATCTTCACACAGTGGCTGCAGGCCGACTGCCAACCCAACTATAGAAAGGTGTGTGTGTGTGTGTGTGTGTGTGTGTGTGTGTGTGTGTGCGTGTGCCTGTGCCTGTGTGTGTGTGTGTTTAACCCTTTAGGCTCTGCAGACTCTCCCGTCTCTCTCTGCAGTTAAAGAATCATTTCAGTCTTCAGGAAATGAACTTGTGAAGTTTCATCCAGTAAATCTTTTTATTCACTCAGTGAAATATTTCTCCTGTCGAGCGCTTACAGAGTCCTCCACAGAGACCGACCCGGGTTAGACTCTGACCTCTGGCTCTTTTCCCGCTCACGTCTCTCCCTCCCTGCTTGAGGTGGACTCAGGGACGACCCACAGAGTCCATCAGGTCAGACTGCAGTAGACCCGGGTTGTGCAGCTTAAAGCTCGTTTGTCTTCTCTTTAAAGAATGTGTTTCCGGATCCTTCCACGTCGTGCGGACCCTACAAGCCCAGAGCGATGCTGCACCCGAGCAAGAGGCCCCCGCACGCCGACACACGCTCCCATGACACCATCGGTAGGTTTACACTGAGCCCCTCCTCTAAAGGGGTCTGAGCTGGACTCTGGTCCGGACCTGGAGCCTGGAGGAGCTTGAGAAGAACTTTGACCTTTCTGTCTTCAAACAGGGATGATTGCTCTGGACCAGCACGGTCACGTGGCTGTGGGGACATCGACCAATGGAATGACACACAAAGTTCCCGGGTATGTGGAGGGGGGGGATGTTTTGATGACTCAGCAGTTTTGACTGGATGAAGGTTGAAGTCCGTGCTCCTCCTCCTGTCCTGCAGCCGTGTTGGGGACTCTCCCATCGTCGGGGCCGGGGGCTACGCCGACAGTTCAGCGGGCGGGGCTGCTGCTACAGGAGACGGAGACGTCATGATGCGCTTCCTGCCGAGGTAACTCCCCCGCCGACCTGTGGAGTGTGTGGTTCTGCTGAGTGTGTGGTTCTGCTGATTGTGTGGTTCTGCTGAGTGTGTGGTTCTGTGGAGTGTGTGGTTCTGCGGAGTGTGTGGTTCTGCGGAGTGTGTGGTTCTGCTGAGTGTGTGGTTCTGCTGAGTGTGTGGTTCTGCTGAGTGTGTGGTTCTGTGGAGTGTGTGGTTCTGTGGAGTGTGTGGTTCTGTGGAGTGTGTGGTTCTGCTGAGTGTGTGGTTCTGTGGAGTGTGTGGTTCTGCTGAGTGTGTGGTTCTGCTGAGTGTGTGGTTCTGCTGAGTGTGTGGTTCTGTGGAGTGTGTGGTTCTGTGGAGTGTGTGGTTCTGTGGAGTGTGTGGTTCTGCTGAGTGTGTGGTTCTGTGGAGTGTGTGGTTCTGCTGAGTGTGTGGTTCTGCTGAGTGTGTGGTTCTGCTGAGTGTGTGGTTCTGTGGAGTGTGTGGTTCTGCTGATTGTGTGGTTCTGCTGAGTGTGTGGTTCTGTGGAGTGTGTGGTTCTGCTGAGTGTGTGGTTCTGTGGAGTGTGTGGTTCTGCTGAGTGTGTGGTTCTGCTGAGTGTGTGGTTCTGTGGAGTGTGTGGTTCTGCTGAGTGTGTGGTTCTGCTGAGTGTGTGGTTCTGCTGAGTGTGTGGTTCTGTGGAGTGTGTGGTTCTGTGGAGTGTGTGGTTCTGCTGAGTGTGTGGTTCTGCTGAGTGTGTGGTTCTGCTGAGTGTGTGGTTCTGTGGAGTGTGTGGTTCTGCTGAGTGTGTGGTTCTGTGGAGTGTGTGGTTCTGCTGAGTGTGTGGTTCTGCTGAGTGTGTGGTTCTGCTGAGTGTGTGGTTCTGTGGAGTGTGTGGTTCTGCTGAGTGTGTGGTTCTGTGGAGTGTGTGGTTCTGCTGAGTGTGTGGTTCTGTGGAGTGTGTGGTTCTGCTGAGTCAGCGCTCTGCAGTCCTGAAAGAGAGGACGAGCGTTTGTCTGAGAAAAGAAATAATACATAGTGAGTAAATGATTATTGTGTCCTTCACCCTGCCAGGGGATTATTCCTCACACTAATAGGACTGTGACACGGCTTCCTGTGACACGGCTTCCTGTGACACGGCTTCCTGTGACACGTGTAGTCTTTAAACAGACACTTTTCTGGAGTCTCGCTGGAAGTGCAACAGTACGAGCGTAGAGAGCGGAGGCGTGACTGCCGTGCCCCAAAACTGTCATCTGTGCGTTCCACAGACGAGGCCAGGTTTCACGTTAGCTGCTGTTTGTTTCAGGCAGCCTCACAAGAGTTTTATATATTTCATCTGTGAGGACACCTGCACACTCTGTCAGCTGGTTCACTCACTTCCTGTCCTCAGTGTGTGTTTACACACCGTCCTGTCAAAGTGGGGACATTGTACCTAAACTAACCTCTGACGTTCATTTCAAGCTGCACTTCCTCAAAGTGTCCACTAGAGGCTGGCTGCACGAGCACAGTGAGTCACGTCCACGCCACAGGCAGGATGCCGTGTGTTTGCAGCCTGCACAGGTTCGGCCCGCTGGTTCTTCAGAACTCCTCGGAGCAGCGTGGAACTGTACGCTGATGACATCAGACGATCTGAAACAGCGTCTTTGTCAAAGTGAAACACTCGGCACATCATGAGCTGCTCGGTCTCGCTCAGCTGCAGGAAGCTGACGAGCTGAAGATGCTATTTTGAAGTTGTGTTCCTCGTGGTCGTGGTCGGCGGCCCTGACAGCCCTCGTTAGCTTGCCTCATGTGTGCTGCGTGTCTTCCTGCCAACAGTTACTTGGCCGTGGAGCTGATGAGGGCCGGTGCAGATCCCTCGGCAGCCTGCAAGACGGCCATTTCCAGAATCAAGAGGCATTACTCCGACTTCTTCGGAGCCATCATCTGTGCAAACACTACGGGCCATTATGGTGAGTGTGCGGCCTGTTCAGCTGCTGTGACACTAACACGTGCACGCTCACCGTGCACGCCTTCACACTGTGCTCATCCCCTGAAGTCAGGATGAGACGTGTGCAGAACCTTCTACGTCCTGATCTGCATGTTTCAAACTATGAAAGAACTGAACTGTGTATAACAGAGGTCTTTATTTAAAGCGCTACATTTCTCACTTCCAAACGGTTACAGTCGTATAAAAGCGTCTGATGTTCTGAAGTGTGAGATCCCGTCTGCAGGATCACACACTCTGTTCCAGCACGTGCACACCTTGTTCTCCAGACAGCAGCTAACACGCTTCCTTCAGACACTCATGTGAAGTCTCAGCTGCTTCCTGCTCTGCAGGCTGACACAGTGAAACCACACAGCAGCTTCACCCTGACCCAGTCACATGACACATGTGACATGAATCATGCTACAGTCCCATCTGACGAGGTTTGACAGGTTCCATCTGTGCTCTGTTTGTCTCCTCAGGTGCAGCCTGTAACAAAGCAGCCGGCTTCTCCCAGTTCCACTTCATGGTGTCCGACTCGGAGTCCGACACGCCGCTCCTCAAATCTGTTTACTGCTTTTAAATGCTGCACCCCTGTTTTCATTCACAAATAAAAGCTCGTTTAATTAATGAGTTTCCTCAGAGTCTTCTTTAAAACATGGCGTCAGCTCCGTGAGAGGGCGGAGCTCCCCGGGCCGCTGCCTGCCCACTGGAAGAAGTCACACTGTTGACCCTTGTGAGAGCTGCAGGTGTAGAAAGTGCGGCCGTTGTTGGGTCCTAGTTTCAGGACGGTCCTCATTAAACAGCGTCTCCCGTGGTGACAGAAAGGGAAGTGCATGTCCGCCCACTGCGAACGGAGAACAGAGGTTAACAAAGCTGAAAGTTTCAGATTCTTTAAGAACACGGCGAGGAGCTGCCTCCGTCCTCACCTCAAAGAAGTCACACTTGGTCTCCCGGGGAAGCGAGCAGAAGTAGAAGGTGCGGCCCTTGTTGTCCCCGTCCTTGTGCACCGTCCTGAGGACGGCGGGCCGGCGATGGGAAGCACAACACGGGCCGCTGGCACCGGGAGAGACGGCCGAGTCGCGGCTCGTCGCTCCTGTTTTGCTCGTACTGAGAAGTGAAGAAAAATCAAAGAGCAGCGGTCACATCAGACCGCCTTCACAAACACACTTCTGTCTCTGCAGAAACTTCTCTGGTTAGAAACGTGTTCATGCAGCGGCGGCGGCGGGCGAGGCCTTCACTCACCCGGAGTTGGAGGGTCCACTGTTACTGTGATCAATCCTCATTTTCTTGGCCGTGTGACTGTAGGAGGCCAGCGAGTCCCCGTTGGAGCGCTCGCCGCTTTGCTTGTGCACGCCAGCAGAGGCGTAGTTGGGCTTCGTCGTCCCCTGGCAGTTGTCTTTATATAAACCTCGCTCTGTCGCAGAGGAATTCAAATGAGTGGCGGCGGCGGGGGACAGAGGGGGGGGGGCGGGCTTTGGCTTCTTGCTCATGTCAGAGAAAACCAGGGTGGTGGTCCCAAACGCCGACCTCCAGTTGACTTTGAGCTCGTCTGGCGGCTTGGTGAAGGCGATGCACGGGTATTTAATCAAATCAGCGGTGAAGGCTTCTGTGCTGACGTGGTCTGTGCGAGCTGCGGAGGACGAGAGAGAGAGAGAGAGAGAGAGAAGTTCAGCTAGCTGCGCTCTGATCAAACCTTAAACATGCTAAACATCAGGATACTGTATTTTAGAGCTGGCCAATCAGAGGACAGTGGGCATGTGGGGGGGTGGGACTTAGAGAGCAGCTGAACTGGAGCGTCATGAATGCCTTGCTCAGAAGTACTCCCATCAGTTGCAGCTCCTTTAATTTCATCTAGCGCTAACGAGGACGCCGTGGCGGCCCGTTAAAGGCGCCGCCTGTGGACGTAAATAACCCGTGTGACTCACCCTCAGGTCTGGGAGTGAGGCAGGCGTCACAGGCTGCAGCAGCCGGCTGGTTGATGAGCGTGCACAGCTCACACGCCCAGTCCTCTTCCTGCTTCGTGGCCACGCTGTCATTGGCTCGCTCACTGTAGGCCCAGCCAATCAGACTGTTCCTAACTGGAAGCTTACTGGATGAGGGACAAACGACAGCGTGCAAATAAAAGGTTCATGTTTAGAGAATGAATCAGCACGTGTTCCTGTTCCAGGTTTATACGCCACCACATGGTGTCAGTATGTGAGCGACAGTGCTAACTGGACGTGTTCACAGCTCAAGCTAAAGAAGAGACCGTGGCGAGTAGGAAGGTCGACCCCGCCGCAGGATGTAAACCTCATCACCCTCCTCCAACCCGCTAACGGAGAAACTTCCTGAAGGTTTCACGCTGCACGCACGCCCCCACTCCTCGTCACGACTGAACTCTGCAGCGGATTGCTTCAACCTTTCACCACTGGGGGGCAGCAGTGTGGACACAGGTGACGCAGGCTGCAGAGGTGAACACGCCTGGTGCATCACCGTCCCGCAGCACGCCGCTCGGACACAGAGGATGAGAGAACCTGTGAACCGCAGCGTTCAGAAGGAGGCGGTGAGCAGGAAACAGCCCACATTAGTTTATGGATAATTAGCCAACAGTAAAGTCACAGTTAAAGCCTCAGCCAACAAATACTTCCAAAAGTATTTACAATGTGTGCATAATATAAATGTCCTTGATCACTTCCAGAACAAGCAATTAGTGCTGAGAGCTGCACGTTTATAGCAGTAAATTATGCAGCAGCTTCTACTGAAGCCAGCTTAAAGAACACGCAGAGAGAAAAGTGAACATGCAAACAGTTGAGAGGATGGGAGACGTGTTTCCTGTAATTGTCATCGCGGCGACATGAAGCTTCACTGTGTTCGACAAGAATGCAAATGTGTGAGGAAAGAAGCAGCAGAAGCAGCTCGGGGGAAACTTTCCTGGCAGGTTGTTTTATCAGCTGTGTAATGTGCTGTAAGGGCTTCAGGCTGTAACCCCTCACAAAGCTCTGCTCAAACACCAGCCAGGAGGTGTTGAGCCCGGGCCCTGGCTGGCAAACACAGCCTTAGATGCACATTAATCCCCCCCCCCACACATAACACTTCCTGCTCCCTGCCAAGCCCATCTGCCTGCAAAGATGGCCTCTCCAAATGTGAGCATGTTATCTGACAGGAACTTTGTGCACAGGCTGACTGAGCCGAGCGACGGCCTTAAACGTGGATCAGCAGAATTAAAGCTTCTCACCATTCGATGGGCTCAAAGACAGAGAGCTGCCGTGATGTCAGGACGTTCTGCTCCTATCAGGTTAGGATCTCTGTTTGTACTTTTTAATGTTCTGCTCTGCAGACTGATGCCAGGACAGAACGCATGGAGCAGCTGATTCTACACACGTCCTCTCTGACATCATTTAACCCTTTCATTCTGTGCTGGTTTCAATCGTTTTCAAGGTTTTCCAGGACGCCTGGGGAACCCTGGTCTCATGGTATTATTCTCCTCTATGAAGTTTGTATTAAAAATATTCATATTTTACATTCCTGTGCAGCACCAAGGCCAAACTTCAAGGCCGGCGTCCTGCAGAGCGCCACGTCAGGACGTCTACCTGATTTCAACGCCGCTGGGATCCGCCTTCTGACAGCGCTCGCAGAAGTAAGTCATCCTCCCGTTGTCTCCAAGACGACAGACTGTGACGCCGGCGGAGCACTGGCCACAGCGGGGACGCTTGTAGACTTTGTAATGTTTGGAGAGCGCCGAGCCGGATTTACGACACTGATGGAGACGAGAGAGAGGATCAGGAGGAGGAAACATTCACCTCTCTGTTTGTGTCAGCGTGCACAGGGGGGCGGGGCTTAATTAAGCCATCATCCCAGTCAGACTCCTGAAAGCATACATGCTAACACAACACATAGCAACCTTGTAAAACAGAAGAGTGAAGTCACGCGTCATCTTCACCAAGTGATGAATCTGCTCGTCTCTCAGCTGCTGAACCTGCCAACACAACAAAACAAGAGGCGAGGACGCCTGTCAATCAGGGAAGCATCTCAGACATGGAGGAGATTTACTAACTGTGTGTCCCCCCCTGACTCTGAATGAAAGCACACCAACACTTGTCGCTCTTATAGCTGACTCTTATATCTGACTCTGCTCTAACAGAAGAAGAGGACAGGTCACAGCGAGCAGAGCGTGTCTGAGAGACGATGTTTGAGGGACTTCATACAAGTGAATGAAACACACAGAGAGAGAGAGAGAGAGGGAGGCCAGCTGTGCCGCAGTGCGCCTGTTTGTCTTTCTCACCGTGCTCGCTGCAATAATACAAAGGGCTTCAACTTTTCCTCCCACAGTCATCATCGTGCATCCCCCCCCCCCTGTTCCCCCCCTGAACACAATCTATCATCTGCTCCATACCTTCACGGCTGGATGGAGGCCCGAGTCAAACAGGGCTTCGTTTTTAATGATGTTGCCGACTCCCGGCATGACGGCCTGATCCAGGAGAACGTCGCACAGCATCCTGCCTCTCTGGCTGCGCACGGCGTCCACGGAGCGGGAGAAGCTGAACCTGGGGGAGCAGACGTCCAGACACTCCAGAGTCTTCACCCTCTGCTCGCAGTCCTCCGTTAACCTGCCAGCACACAGTTTACAGTCCTGGAGGCATTCACACAATATATGGCTGCTGTTAACTGGTACAGTCTTCAGAGCTCTTTGTTTGTTCTGGGACAGGGCGGCGGAGGTGAGAGTGCTCAGACAGACAGAATGAATGTCTGTCTGGTGCACACGAGGAGCCTGCAGTCAGCGAGCAGGGCGAATGTCGAGCCGAGGAGACTGTTTTTTCATGCAACAATATCCACAGAGTAGAGACACAGCGCTAATGTAGGACACACTGTCTGAATGAGACTCACAGCCCAAGGTGAACTTCTGTCACCTCAATCTATCTCTGCTCTGCTGGCGTCCCCGTTACCTTATTTCCACAGTGCTGTCAAAGAAGCACACCGTGTCGTTCGTCAGGTGGATTTCCAGCACTGGTGAGGAGCCGCTCGTCTCCGCTCTGACCGCCGGGTTTATACGCATCGATCCGTTCATCCCAAAGTGGACTCTGAGCATGAAAGACAAACTCCTTTAAAAGACAGCGTGCTGCAGTGAGGACAAGGCTGGACAACAGGACATTAGAGAGACTTTATTTCTCTCCAAATAAAACCTCCTCTGGACCTTTCATATCCTCACTGAACGGTTTTATTTCACCAGCTGCTATTTTATAAATAATAATAATACTATAAACTGTGTTGATCAGGTGGTATACTACAAATATAAATAATAATAATAATAATAATAATAATACTATAAACTGTGTTGATCAGGTGGTATACTACAAATATAAATAATAATAATAATAATAATAATACTATAAACTGTGTTGGTCAGGTGGTATACTCCAAATATAAATATAAATAATAATAATACTATAAACTGTGTTGGTCAGGTGGTATACTCCAAATATAAATATAAATAATAATAATACTATAAACTGTGTTGGTCAGGTGGTATACTACAAATATAAATAATAATAATAATAATAATACTATAAACTGTGTTGGTCAGGTGGTATACTACAAATATAAATAATAATACTAATAATATAAACTGTGTTGGTCAGGTGGTACATTATAAAGATAAATAATAATAATAATAATAATAATATAAACCATGTTGGTCAGGTGGTACATTATAAAGATAAATAATAATAATAATAATAATAATATAAACAGTGTTGGTCAGGTGGTACATTATAAAGATAAATAATAATAATATAAACAGTGTTGGTCAGGTGGTACATTGTAAAGATAAATAATAATAATAATAATAATATAAACAGTGTTGGTCAGGTGGTACATTATAAAGATAAATAATAATAATAATATAAACAGTGTTGGTCAGGTGGTACATTATAAAGATAAATAATAATAATAATATAAACAGTGATGGTCAGGTGGTACATTATAAAGATAAATAATAATAATAATATAAACAGTGTTGGTCAGGTGGTACATTATAAAGATAAATAATAATAATATAAACAGTGTTGGTCAGGTGGTACATTATAAAGATAAATAATAATAATATAAACAGTGTTGGTCAGGTGGTACATTATAAAGATAAATAATAATAATAATATAAACAGTGATGGTCAGGTGGTACATTATAAAGATAAATAATAATAATAATAATAATAATAATAATAATATAAACAGTGTTGGTCACCTCAGCGCTCTGGGTCCAAAGTACATGAAGAGCTCTTTCCCCAGAGTTTCCACCCCGGAGAACTGACCACTGAAGAACCGCAAGGGATTCATCTAAACATGACACAGAACATGAACATGTAGTAAATGTTCCTGTACACAGAACATGTAGTAAATGTTCCTGTACACAGAACATGAACATGTAGTAAATGTTCCTGTACACAGAACATGTAGTAAATGTTCCTGTACACAGAACATGTAGAAAATGTTCCTGTACACAGAACATAGAACATGTAGTAAATGTTCCTGTACACAGAACATGTAGAAAATGTTCCTGTACACAGAACATGTAGAAAATGTTCCTGTACACAGAACATGTAGAAAATGTTCCTGTACACATGAACATGTAGTAAATGTTCCTGTACACAGAACATGTAGAAAATGTTCCTGTACACATGAACATGTAGTAAATGTTCCTGTACACAGAACATGTAGAAAATGTTCCTGTACACAGAACATGTAGTAAATGTTCCTGTACACAGAACATGAAGTAAATGTTCCTGTACACAGAACATGAACATGTAGTAAATGTTCCTGTACACAGAACATGAACATGTAGTAAATGTTCCTGTACACAGAACATGAACATGTAGTAAATGTTCCTGTACACAGAACATGTAGTAAATGTTCCTGTACACAGAACATGTAGTAAATGTTCCTGTACACAGAACATGTAGAAAATGTTCCTGTACACATGAACATGTAGTAAATGTTCCTGTACACAGAACATGTAGAAAATGTTCCTGTACACATGAACATGTAGTAAATGTTCCTGTACACAGAACATGTAGAAAATGTTCCTGTACACAGAACATGTAGTAAATGTTCCTGTACACAGAACATGGAAGTAAATGTTCCTGTACACAGAACATGAACATGTAGTAAATGTTCCTGTACACAGAACATGAACATGTAGTAAATGTTCCTGTACACAGAACATGTAGTAAATGTTCCTGTACACAGAACATGAACATGTAGTAAATGTTCCTGTACACAGAACATGAACATGTAGTAAATGTTCCTGTACACAGAACATGTAGTAAATGTTCCTGTACACAGAACATGTAGTAAATGTTCCTGTACACAGAACATGAACATGTAGTAAATGTTCCTGTACACAGAACATGTAGTAAATGTTCCTGTACACAGAACATGAACATGTAGTAAATGTTCCTGTACACAGAACATGAACATGTAGTAAATGTTCCTGTACACAGAACATGTAGTAAATGTTCCTGTACACAGAACATGTAGTAAATGTTCCTGTACACAGAACATGTAGTAAATGTTCCTGTACACAGAACATGAACATGTAGTAAATGTTCCTGTACACAGAACATGTAGTAAATGTTCCTGTACACAGAACATAGAACATGTAGTAAATGTTCCTGTACACAGAACATGTAGTAAATGTTCCTGTACACAGAACATGTAGAAAATGTTCCTGTACAACAGAACATGTAGTAAATGTTCCTGTACACAGAACATGAAGTAAATGTTCCTGTACACAGAACATGAACATGTAGTAAATGTTCCTGTACACAGAACATGAACATGTAGTAAATGTTCCTGTACACAGAACATGTAGTAAATGTTCCTGTACACAGAACATGAACATGTAGTAAATGTTCCTGTACACAGAACATGAACATGTAGTAAATGTTCCTGTACACAGAACATGTAGTAAATGTTCCTGTACACAGAACATGTAGTAAATGTTCCTGTACACAGAACATGAACATGTAGTAAATGTTCCTGTACACAGAACATGTAGTAAATGTTCCTGTACACAGAACATGAACATGTAGTAAATGTTCCTGTACACAGAACATGAACATGTAGTAAATGTTCCTGTACACAGAACATGTAGTAAATGTTCCTGTACACAGAACATAGAACATGTAGTAAATGTTCCTGTACACAGAACATGAACATGTAGTAAATGTTCCTGTACACAGAACATGTAGTAAATGTTCCTGTACACAGAACATGAACATGTAGTAAATGTTCCTGTACACAGAACATGTAGTAAATGTTCCTGTACACAGAACATAGAACATGTAGTAAATGTTCCTGTACACAGAACATGAACATGTAGTAAATGTTCCTGTACACAGAACATGTAGTAAATGTTCCTGTACACAGAACATGAACATGTAGTAAATGTTCCTGTACACAGAACATGTAGTAAATGTTCCTGTACACAGAACATAGAACATGTAGTAAATGTTCCTGTACACAGAACATGTAGTAAATGTTCCTGTACACAGAACATGTAGTAAATGTTCCTGTACACAGAACATGAACATGTAGTAAATGTTCCTGTACACAGAACATGTAGTAAATGTTCCTGTACACAGAACATGTAGAAAATGTTCCTGTACACAGAACATAGAACATGTAGTAAATGTTCCTGTACACAGAACATGTAGAAAATGTTCCTGTACACAGAACATGTAGAAAATGTTCCTGTACACAGAACATGTAGAAAATGTTCCTGTACACATGAACATGTAGTAAATGTTCCTGTACACAGAACATGTAGAAAATGTTCCTGTACACATGAACATGTAGTAAATGTTCCTGTACACAGAACATGTAGAAAATGTTCCTGTACACAGAACATGTAGTAAATGTTCCTGTACACAGAACATGAAGTAAATGTTCCTGTACACAGAACATGAACATGTAGTAAATGTTCCTGTACACAGTACATGAACATGTAGTAAATGTTCCTGTACACAGAACATGAACATGTAGTAAATGTTCCTGTACACAGAACATGAACATGTAGTAAATGTTCCTGTACACAGAACATGTAGTAAATGTTCCTGTACACAGAACATGTAGTAAATGTTCCTGTACACAGAACATGTAGAAAATGTTCCTGTACACATGAACATGTAGTAAATGTTCCTGTACACAGAACATGTAGAAAATGTTCCTGTACACATGAACATGTAGTAAATGTTCCTGTACACAGAACATGTAGAAAATGTTCCTGTACACAGAACATGTAGTAAATGTTCCTGTACACAGAACATGGAAGTAAATGTTCCTGTACACAGAACATGAACATGTAGTAAATGTTCCTGTACACAGAACATGAACATGTAGTAAATGTTCCTGTACACAGAACATGTAGTAAATGTTCCTGTACACAGAACATGAACATGTAGTAAATGTTCCTGTACACAGAACATGAACATGTAGTAAATGTTCCTGTACACAGAACATGTAGTAAATGTTCCTGTACACAGAACATGTAGTAAATGTTCCTGTACACAGAACATGAACATGTAGTAAATGTTCCTGTACACAGAACATGTAGTAAATGTTCCTGTACACAGAACATGAACATGTAGTAAATGTTCCTGTACACAGAACATGAACATGTAGTAAATGTTCCTGTACACAGAACATGTAGTAAATGTTCCTGTACACAGAACATGTAGTAAATGTTCCTGTACACAGAACATGTAGTAAATGTTCCTGTACACAGAACATGAACATGTAGTAAATGTTCCTGTACACAGAACATGTAGTAAATGTTCCTGTACACAGAACATAGAACATGTAGTAAATGTTCCTGTACACAGAACATGTAGTAAATGTTCCTGTACACAGAACATGTAGTAAATGTTCCTGTACACAGAACATAGAACATGTAGTAAATGTTCCTGTACACAGAACATAGAACATGTAGTAAATGTTCCTGTACACAGAACATAGAACATGTAGTAAATGTTCCTGTACACAGAACATGTAGTAAATGTTCCTGTACACAGAACATGTAGTAAATGTTCCTGTACACAGAACATGTAGTAAATGTTCCTGTACACAGAACATGTAGAAAATGTTCCTGTACACAGAACATGTAGAAAATGTTCCTGTACACAGAACATGTAGAAAATGTTCCTGTACACATGAACATGTAGTAAATGTTCCTGTACACAGAACATGTAGTAAATGTTCCTGTACACAGAACATGTAGAAAATGTTCCTGTACAACAGAACATGTAGTAAATGTTCCTGTACACAGAACATGAAGTAAATGTTCCTGTACACAGAACATGAACATGTAGTAAATGTTCCTGTACACAGAACATGAACATGTAGTAAATGTTCCTGTACACAGAACATGTAGTAAATGTTCCTGTACACAGAACATGTAGTAAATGTTCCTGTACACAGAACATGAACATGTAGTAAATGTTCCTGTACACAGAACATGTAGTAAATGTTCCTGTACACAGAACATGTAGTAAATGTTCCTGTACACAGAACATGAACATGTAGTAAATGTTCCTGTACACAGAACATGTAGTAAATGTTCCTGTACACAGAACATGAACATGTAGTAAATGTTCCTGTACACAGAACATGTAGTAAATGTTCCTGTACACAGAACATAGAACATGTAGTAAATGTTCCTGTACACAGAACATGTAGTAAATGTTCCTGTACACAGAACATGTAGTAAATGTTCCTGTACACAGAACATAGAACATGTAGTAAATGTTCCTGTACACAGAACATGTAGTAAATGTTCCTGTACACAGAACATAGAACATGTAGTAAATGTTCCTGTACACAGAACATGTAGTAAATGTTCCTGTACACAGAACATAGAACATGTAGTAAATGTTCCTGTACACAGAACATAGAACATGTAGTAAATGTTCCTGTACACAGAACATGTAGTAAATGTTCCTGTACACAGAACATGTAGTAAATGTTCCTGTACACAGAACATGTAGTAAATGTTCCTGTACACAGAACATGAACATGTAGTAAATGTTCCTGTACACAGAACATGTAGTAAATGTTCCTGTACACAGAACATAGAACATGTAGTAAATGTTCCTGTACACAGAACATGTAGTAAATGTTCCTGTACACAGAACATGTAGTAAATGTTCCTGTACACAGAACATGAACATGTAGTAAATGTTCCTGTACACAGAACATGTAGTAAATGTTCCTGTACACAGAACATGTAGAAAATGTTCCTGTACACATGAACATGTAGTAAATGTTCCTGTACACAGAACATGTAGAAAATGTTCCTGTACACAGAACATGTAGTAAATGTTCCTGTACACAGAACATGAAGTAAATGTTCCTGTACACAGAACATGAACATGTAGTAAATGTTCCTGTACACAGAACATGAACATGTAGTAAATGTTCCTGTACACAGAACATGAACATGTAGTAAATGTTCCTGTACACAGAACATGAACATGTAGTAAATGTTCCTGTACACAGAACATGTAGTAAATGTTCCTGTACACAGAACATGTAGTAAATGTTCCTGTACACAGAACATGTAGAAAATGTTCCTGTACACATGAACATGTAGTAAATGTTCCTGTACACAGAACATGTAGAAAATGTTCCTGTACACATGAACATGTAGTAAATGTTCCTGTACACAGAACATGTAGAAAATGTTCCTGTACACAGAACATGTAGTAAATGTTCCTGTACACAGAACATGGAAGTAAATGTTCCTGTACACAGAACATGAACATGTAGTAAATGTTCCTGTACACAGAACATGAACATGTAGTAAATGTTCCTGTACACAGAACATGTAGTAAATGTTCCTGTACACAGAACATGAACATGTAGTAAATGTTCCTGTACACAGAACATGAACATGTAGTAAATGTTCCTGTACACAGAACATGTAGTAAATGTTCCTGTACACAGAACATGTAGTAAATGTTCCTGTACACAGAACATGAACATGTAGTAAATGTTCCTGTACACAGAACATGTAGTAAATGTTCCTGTACACAGAACATGAACATGTAGTAAATGTTCCTGTACACAGAACATGAACATGTAGTAAATGTTCCTGTACACAGAACATGTAGTAAATGTTCCTGTACACAGAACATGTAGTAAATGTTCCTGTACACAGAACATGTAGTAAATGTTCCTGTACACAGAACATGAACATGTAGTAAATGTTCCTGTACACAGAACATGTAGTAAATGTTCCTGTACACAGAACATAGAACATGTAGTAAATGTTCCTGTACACAGAACATGTAGTAAATGTTCCTGTACACAGAACATGTAGTAAATGTTCCTGTACACAGAACATAGAACATGTAGTAAATGTTCCTGTACACAGAACATAGAACATGTAGTAAATGTTCCTGTACACAGAACATAGAACATGTAGTAAATGTTCCTGTACACAGAACATGTAGTAAATGTTCCTGTACACAGAACATGTAGTAAATGTTCCTGTACACAGAACATGTAGTAAATGTTCCTGTACACAGAACATGTAGAAAATGTTCCTGTACACAGAACATGTAGAAAATGTTCCTGTACACAGAACATGTAGAAAATGTTCCTGTACACATGAACATGTAGTAAATGTTCCTGTACACAGAACATGTAGTAAATGTTCCTGTACACAGAACATGTAGAAAATGTTCCTGTACAACAGAACATGTAGTAAATGTTCCTGTACACAGAACATGAAGTAAATGTTCCTGTACACAGAACATGAACATGTAGTAAATGTTCCTGTACACAGAACATGAACATGTAGTAAATGTTCCTGTACACAGAACATGTAGTAAATGTTCCTGTACACAGAACATGTAGTAAATGTTCCTGTACACAGAACATGAACATGTAGTAAATGTTCCTGTACACAGAACATGTAGTAAATGTTCCTGTACACAGAACATGTAGTAAATGTTCCTGTACACAGAACATGAACATGTAGTAAATGTTCCTGTACACAGAACATGTAGTAAATGTTCCTGTACACAGAACATGAACATGTAGTAAATGTTCCTGTACACAGAACATGAACATGTAGTAAATGTTCCTGTACACAGAACATGTAGTAAATGTTCCTGTACACAGAACATGTAGTAAATGTTCCTGTACACAGAACATGAACATGTAGTAAATGTTCCTGTACACAGAACATGTAGTAAATGTTCCTGTACACAGAACATGAACATGTAGTAAATGTTCCTGTACACAGAACATGTAGTAAATGTTCCTGTACACAGAACATAGAACATGTAGTAAATGTTCCTGTACACAGAACATGTAGTAAATGTTCCTGTACACAGAACATGTAGTAAATGTTCCTGTACACAGAACATAGAACATGTAGTAAATGTTCCTGTACACAGAACATAGAACATGTAGTAAATGTTCCTGTACACAGAACATAGAACATGTAGTAAATGTTCCTGTACACAGAACATGTAGTAAATGTTCCTGTACACAGAACATAGAACATGTAGTAAATGTTCCTGTACACAGAACATAGAACATGTAGTAAATGTTCCTGTACACAGAACATGTAGTAAATGTTCCTGTACACAGAACATGTAGTAAATGTTCCTGTACACAGAACATGAACATGTAGTAAATGTTCCTGTACACAGAACATGTAGTAAATGTTCCTGTACACAGAACATGTAGTAAATGATCCTGTAGTCTGTCGATGTAGATGAATCTGGAGATGCAGAGGTGCATTAATCAAACGTACCCCGGAAGTGAGCAGGCTGCCTCGCAGCTCTTTCAGCTTCTGGCCTTTCTGGACTTTGGTCCGGATCTTCTCCCCGTTCAGGGTGCAGCCTGGACCTTCAACCATCGTCCAATCAGCTGTTTTTAAAGGTGACCTCTCTGTCAACTGTCCTGCTCCCAAGTCCCCGCCGAAAAGTTCAACTGCGCGCATGCGCGGTAAAATAAGGAGTTGTGTCCGGAAATAGGCGGTGCTTGGACAGGATGTTTTGACCAATTAAATGAAAGGAGCCCACATATGACCACAGATATGGATATACTGTATGTATATATAATTATTATTATTATTGAAATATATAAATCCAGCATTAAACATGTGAAGAAACAATGACGTCATGTGTTTGTGTTATTGTGATATTTATTCTACTGTTATTTTATAACAGTTGTAACTAATGTCTTGTGTCCTGCCTGTCTGTATACTGCTACTGGAGGCCTTGAATTTCCCTTGGGATCAATAAAGTATCTATCTATCTATCTATCTATCTATCTATCTATCTATCTATCTATCTATCTATCTATCTATCTAACAAACTTTATTTAAAGTTTTTAAAACAAATAAGATTTATTCTGCTCCCTGCTCCTCTCTCTATACTCATTTGAATGTTTCACATGTAAAACAATTTAAATGTTAAATTAAATAAAATGTAATAAAGGAATGATGTTCCTTTATCATTTAAATGTGTAATGGTTTAAAAGTTACACTCACCTCTCTCTGTTAAAGGAACAGTCTGCTTCCATGTCAAATTATGACTTTACAAAATAAGAGAATATTAAGTTTTATTTTGAAAGAACGTCTGGTCTCTGATTATTTTTACATGGCACATATTATTATATTGAGATTATAATGACTAAGTTTCGTGTTTTTTCGTGACAAAACAGGAAGCAACACACACACATGATGTTGATGTGTATTCTCATTTCAAACTCTCCCCCCTCGCTCTTTCAGTGTGTAATATCTGATAATGTCCACTAGAGGGCGCCAGACTACTGCTGTTTCTCCAGCAGGCTGCACAGATGGTTCAATGCTTTAACATTTAAATACAGATGGATGAAGAGCTGCTCTGTCTCTCTCTCTCTCTCTCTTTCTCTCCCCCCGCCTCTCTCTCTCTCGCTCTCTCTCTCTCTCTCTTTCTCTCCCCCGCCTCTCTCTCTCTCTCTCTCTGTCTCTCTCTTTCTCTCCCCCCGCCCCTCTCTCTCTCTCTGTCTCTCTCTTTCTCTCCCCCGTCTCTCTCTCTCTTTCTCTCACTCTCCCTCCCTCTGTCTCTGTCCCTCTGTGTGTGTGTGTCTCTCTCTCTCTCTCTCTCACTCTCTCTCTCTCTTTGTCTGTCTCTGTCTCTCTCTCTCTCTCTCTCTCTCTCTCTCACTCTCTCTCTGTGTGTCTCTCTCTGTCTCTCTCTCTCTGTGTCTGTCTCACTCTCTCTCTCTCTCGCTCTCTCTCTCTGTGTCTGTCTCACTCTCTCTCTGTGTGTCTCTCTCTGTCTGTCTCCCCCCGCCTCTCTCTCTCTCTCTCTCTCTCTCTCTCTCTCTCTCTCTCTCTCTCTCTCTCTCTCTCTTTTATCATGTTGTGTTCAGATGATTTTTTAGGGAAAAAAAGAAGAACGACAAATAAAGTTGATTCAGAAATTAAAAAAAAGATCTCCCTCTCTGCAGATTTATCACCTTTGTGTTTCTGTATATTATGACACTCCATGTTCAGGATGAACTTCAGGTCATTTAGAAATCTTACACTGTGACTTTAAATGTCCTTCAAAGTTTCTCATTAGATAAATATCAGAGGTCAAAGGTCAGGTCCAGCTGTGAGCCTTATGGTCTCTACACATCTCTACAGTGTTCGTTTCAGGAGATCCTGCTTGGAAAAAGGACTTTCAATTTGCATTATTGTCAGAAAGATTTTCTGCATGGCCAGCCTCAGTAATTGCAGCAACTTGTTTGCTCTGCAGTTTTTCCTTCCAGGAAGCCTTCTGTTGGCCAAGAGATAAAAATAGAGAGACACCATGTTCTCCGGCCAAGTGTGCAGACCTGCCCTCCTTCAGAAAAAGGCAGCGCTCAGCAATAACGCCTGTTAGAATCTGAAGCTGCTCTTTCTCTCTCGCTGGCTGCGAGGGAAGTGGATCCCTCCCAAACAATTACAACCTAATTCAATCCAGCTTGTTGAAAACTGGATTGTGCCCTCTTGCATTCCTCCGTCCTCCCTCGGGGCCGACGCTGTCCCAGGATAACGTGTCCCCTGAGTATCTGCAGATATTAAAGACTAAAGGACAATGTCATGCTGTCAGTCTCACCTCAGACAGTTTGACTTTTTGGCTAACGTTAGCTCGGCCTTTAAAGTCACCTGAAAGAAGTCAGCTCCCTCCTTTTCTTCTGTCTTAACTGGCGTAACAGATAAAGGGGAGGGGCTTAACTCAGGTCAGGTGGCGCCTCAAAAAAAACAAAAAAACTCAACTTTTCCCATCACAAAGCGTTAAATCAAAAGTGGTCATTAGGACGGGCGTGTTTTCATTTTGTTTACACATGACTCAATCTGCACCTGCACCACTGCATGAACCGCCACATCTGATCAAGCCACACCCCCGACCTTACAAAGCCCGCCCTCCATCCTCGCCTCCAAACCGGACAGGCAGGAACGTTATGTAAGGTAAAACGGCGCCTGCACTGACAGCGTAAACACTGATTGATGACCTTTACTTTGCACATGTTGGAGCTTTAGAGGTTGCAGCTTTAGTCTCTTTGAGTCAACACCTCTGAGAGTTCAGCATCGAGATAATCATCCAGGCGTGGCCGGGGCAGGAAGTGTGGAGGCGTGTCAGGGTAAATGCACCGTGGTGGGGCAGGAGTGTGAGTTTGGACACCTTCACCTCGGTCACAGAGACAAAAGGAGCTGACAGGTTTCTAAGTCTTTAACCAGATAACACACTGAACGTTAACCACAGCGTCTTTATGTCTGATCATCATCATCATAATAATGAGCTGTGTGATTCCACTCGACCTTTCTGCAGAGGAAGCTCCGCCCCTTCTCTTCAGACAGAACGCTGTTTGTGTTTCCCTCTGGAGAAAGTTTCCTGGTGTTTCAGAGAGAAGCTGCCTGTGAAGTCAAAGTGACAGTTGTTTCTCGGGTGGGGAGAAGCCGAGCTGCAGACGGAGATGTGTTGCTATGCAACAGGGATTTCAAAAGTAGTCGCAGCGCCAGGGTCACATTTCAGCGTCTGTCTCCGTGAGCTCGGCAGGAAGTGATGACTGCTAATAACACTATTTTTAAAGCCTCTCGTTTTCCTCTAAACGCCAGGAGAACATGTCGGATGTGCTGAGACTGAATCACAGCAGTCTTATATACATGGACACTTTAATCTGAAGCTGTTGACCATGAGGGCACCTCATGCAGATGTGTGAGACAGATGTGGAGCTGAGTGTTTATGTGTGACAGATTCAAGAAAACACAACATTAGCAGAGAGAAATCTGTCTGTCATTGGACGGTTACAGTAGCCCCGCCCACCCAGCAGTGAGTAAGAAAAGTGATGGATTAAACATCACGATGGACTCCTCCACTGTGAGGTTAGACCCAGACCTGCAGGCTCTAACCACTGAGCCCCCAGCGCCCCCTTACAGACCAAAGCAGGGTCCTGGGTTCGGGTTAGACACACTGTCTTTGGAAACAGGATGAAATGAAGAATCTTCATTTCCACCACATCAAACCCCGCCCAGCCCTCCGCTTACACACGCCACCTTTCAGACGGGAAGAGGTCAGCTGCACAGCGGGTGAAGTCCTGTCCAACACGGAATGACCTGGAAAACAGGACAGCCATCCCTTCTTTTACATGTAATGTGAAGTCAGAGCGAAGTCAAAGAGCCGTGTGGAGGATGAAGAGCATGAAAAGACAAAAATAAAAACTGGAGCTTTGGCAGAGTTAAAAGCAGGCGTTTGACATTTTAATGATCAAATCCTTCAGAACAAAATGGCTCAGAAGAGCAGCGAGTTTCCTCCACTAGATGGCAGTGTTTCCTTCTTCATGAGCGACTCCACCTGAGGAGCTCAGTCTCACCAGGCTGCACCAGTCACTGGGAGAACTGGTGCACCATCAGACAGCGAGACATGTGCAGTGCAAGTGTGTGTGTATGTGTGTGTGTGTGTGTGTGTGTGTGTGTGTGTGTGTGTGTGTGTGTGTGTGTGTGTCACGCCCATACACACACAGAACATTATGCATCTATATGCATCCTGACACTCTGTGATAAACAAACAGACCCGCTGAGAGACTCATGAAGGTCTTCATGTAATTCTGTGTCTGAAACATCAGAGCATCATTACTGTAATCTCTATTAACCCCACACAGTGCACAGCCCACTGTTCAGATAATCTGATAATGATGTAATCACGAGAAGGGACGTGAAGCTGTCTCTCTGCTGAAGCGTCCCGACGGATTCAACACAAACATAAAGAGCTGCTGCTTCACTCTTAAAGGCAGGGTGGAAAAGTGGGTCCTCCAGATCCACTTTTTAATATCCTGGTTTAAACTGTCTTTAGGTCCTGACAGACATTAATAACTCAGGTTCTCTGAAAAAGGAACAAAGTAAATCCATCATCTGGATCAGTTTGTAAATCTGTAAAAACTTCAACCAATGTCTGCCACGAGGTACCAATCTGATGAACCAATCACAGGCCTCCCTGTCTCCCTGCTCTCTGATGAACCAATCACAGGCCTCCCTGTCTCCCTGCTCTCTGATGAACCAATCACAGCCTCCCTGCTCTCTGATGAACCAATCACAGCCTCCCTGCTCTCTGATGAACCAATCACAGCCTCCCTGCTCTCTGATGAACCAATCACAGCCTCCCTGTCTCCCTGCTCTCTGATGAACCAATCACAGCCTCTCTGCTCGTTCTCTACCTCTTGCGTGCTCTCGCTCACACTCACAGCTCGTCACCAATCGTCTGAAATGAAGGAAATTAATCTGTTTTGAAATTTGATTTCATGAAGAGATGTTGACAAGGCTGCAGACGCTGACCTCGCTTTAAATGCAAGCGAAGGCTCAACATTAATGTGAAGTCCACTTACCAGCTTTTACTGTTGAAAGTTTAGAAAATGGAAAGATCAAAAAGATGGTGATGAGGCTGCAGACGCTGACCTCGCTCTCGGTGCAAATGAAGGTACGAAAGTCCACTGACCAACCTTTAGAGTTCTCTGTTTTCAAAGCTGGCGAATGGTTGGTGGTTATAAAACAGTGAAAGGGCAGCACTTTGGGAGGAGGATGTAAATATTTAGCTCTCTAAAACGGTCTCATTCCAGTGACTGGAGGTAATGGCTGGATGCTCAGCAGCAGTAAACAGCAGCTGTTACCTGCTTCCTGTGTGTTTCAGTCTGTCTGTATGAGCAGCTCCTCTCTGTGACCTCATGTGACCTCATGTGACCCCGCAGATTCTCGCTGTCGTGATCCTGCAGCGTCATTACCGTCTGCAGCTACAGCAAAAGCAACTATATGGAGTATAAACACTGAATGTTTGCAGAGATTAGACTGCAAATAAATCAGCTGAATTCACATCTCAACCGCTTCAAAGGATCAAAAAATGAGAAGGGGGGGGGGCGGGGGACTTTGAATAATGTAATTTTCTCTGCAAACAAAATCCCTCCTTCTTGATGTTTGGGAAAACACTCAGCATGATAACATCTTGTCCTACAGATAATTGATTAATTCTATCTTTAATCAAAGTTATTGGACGGATCTTTACATGGCGCTCGTCTACAGGAAGTCCACACTGAGCAGGGAGGAAGTCACATTGACACTGTTGAAGGGATTCATTTTGTTATACTGTATGTTTTTTTGTTCTTCTGAGGAAACGAGCGGTCCAGTTCGATGCTCCTGGGTCTTCATGTCGTGAAGCGTGTGGTACTCACATGTAGCTGGAAGCCCAGAAGGAATGTTTCACTCTCAGTCCTTCAAAATTCACAATAAATAACGATGAAGTCTGATGTCCAATGGACTGACCAGTTTCTGATGTAATGACCACACGCCTGCTTTAAAGGGACACTTCCCCGTTTAATGAATCGGTATCTGTCCAAGAAAGGTTGGAGCCTTCTTGACCAAGAAAAGCAGAAAGTTTCTTTTCAGCTCATGTGGATGAAAGACAACAACTCCCAGAATGCATAGCACTGCAGGCCACGCCCACCGAAGAGGAGGATGTTATGGTGCACTCATGTGTTATGGAAACATTTCACCGATCTTCGTCGCAGCATTCAAGAAGTTTTGATTGTGGGAGTGAAGCCCCGCCCACTGATCTGTGATAGGTCTGTAAATATGAGGAACTAGCGATGTAGTTTCACCTCCTCCAATCTCAGCAGCCTCCGATGATGCAAAACCAGGATTTCTGCGTCATCGGGGTTTCTTTCGAAACGGAGTACGGATCTTTCCCGTCTGAAGGGAAAATGAGGACCAGGTTTCTAACGATACGAAGCTTCATGCTAACAGGTGAACTGTCCCTTTAAACTCAGGTAGCACTCAGACGAGCTTTGAAAGTGTTGCAGCTGTCAGTCAACACTGCATGACTCAAGAACCTCCCACTCACTCATTTCATGGTACATTTTGTAAACCATGCTGTTTGTCTGCTGAGCAGCAGGATGAGTCAGTGCAGTCTGAACCTGAGCAAGCCCACCTGCGAGGTAAACACACACACACACACACACACACACACACACACACACACACACACACACACACACACACACACACACACACACACACACACACACACACACACACACACACACACACACACACACACACACACACACACACACACACACACACACACACACACACACACACACACACACACACCACCCTCCCACTCAAGATGCAAAATCCAGACTAACTGCAAACCATGAGGACGAGAGTCAGTCTGCTTCTCCTCCTGCCGTCCTCTCTGAACATTTATAAAAACATGACTTTAAACTGAACATTTATAAAAACATGACTTTAAACTGAACATTTATAAAAACATGACTTTAAACTGAACATTTATAAAAACATGACTTTAAGCTGAACATTTATAAAAACATGACTTTAAACTGAACATTTATAAAAACATGACTTTAAACTGAACATTTATAAAAACATGACTTTAAACTGAACATTTATAAAAACATGACTTTAAACTGAACATTTATAAAAACATGACTTTAAACTGAACATTTATAAAAACATGACTTTAAACTGAACATTTATAAAAACATGACTTTAAACTGAACATTTATAAAAACATGACTTTAAACTGAACATTTATAAAAACATGACTTTAAACTGAACATTTATAAAAACATGACTTTAAACTGAACATTTATAAAAACATGACTTTAAACTGAACATTTATAAAAACATGACTTTAAACTGAACATTTATAAAAACATGACTTTAAACTGAACATTTATAAAAACATGACTTTAACCTCTGACCTTAGAGAAGGTCGAACGTGTTGCTGTAAAGTTTGAGACTCTGCAGGATAATCGATGATCCTCCTTCTGCTCAGTGAAGAGTAACTGTGACACATCATGTGACCTCCAGCTCTCACTGATCTACACACACCAGAAACAAAGAACCCTTAACTGCCCGCTCGCTTGCTTACCTGAGGACACCTGAGGTCACGTGAGGTCACCTGAGGACACCTGAGGTCACGTGAGGTCACCCGAGGTCACCTGAAGTTACGTGGGGACACCTAAGGTTACCTGAGGTCACCTGAAGTTACGTGAGGACACCTGAGGACACCTGAGGTCACCTGAGGTCACCCGAGGTCACCTGAAGTTACGTGGGGACATCTGAGGTTACCTGAGGTCACCTGAAGTTACGTGAGGACACCTGAGGTTACCTGAGGTCACCTGAGGTCACGTGAGGTCACCTGAAGTTACGTGGGGACACCTGAGGTTACCTGAGGTCACGTGAGGTCACCTGAAGTTACGTGAGGACACCTGAGGTCACCTGAAGTTACGTGGGGACACCTGAGGTTACCTGAGGTCACCTGAAGTTACGTGGGGACACCTGAGGTTACCTGAGGTCACCTGAAGTTACGTGGGGACACCTGAGGTTACCTGAGGTCACCTGAAGTTACGTGGGGACACCTGAGGTTACCTGAGGTCACCTGAAGTTACGTGGGGACACCTGAGGTTACCTGAGGTCACCTGAAGTTACGTGGGGACACCTGAGGTTACCTGAGGTCACCTGAAGTTACGTGAGGTCACCTGAGGTTACCTGAGGTCACCTGAAGTTACGTGAGGTCACCTGAGGTCACCTGAGGTTCCTCTGTCCGGCTCGATCATCTTGAATCTCCTGCAGTTAAAGAGGTGATACCTGTGGGACGGTCGAGGATCATCGACATGACGTTTCTATCACAGCAGCACAAACAGGACGGCAGCTTTCAGGAGCAGCTCACGCTTCACCATGTGACGTAACAGCAGCTGTTTCCATGGCGACCATAAACATTCTGTCTGTCATGGCGGCTTCAGCAACGAGAGCCGTCCCGTTACGACTGTAAGGTGACGGATGGTGATTGAACATGTTTCATTAATTTAGATATTGCAGAGTAAACTTGACATACCTGTAATAACACAGACACAAACACTGCTGGACTGTCCGTCCTTTCCTCTAACTTTCACAGTGTTCAGATAAACACACACCCACACACACGCTGCTGAGATTTCCACAGACACTCCTTTGATCGGAGCTTTCTCTTTCTCGCCGCCTCGGGCTGAATCTGAGTTCTATTATTTATCACGGAGTGTCACAGAGGCCCGGGCGGGAGGAGGAGCGGCCGGGGAAAACAAGTCTCATCTGCAGCTCCTTTCTGAAGAGACAGGCGGGCGAGTGGTCTCAGTGTCAGCGTGGGTTTTAATTGGTGTGTTTCAGCCGGCGTCATCATTGCAGCAGAATTGCACAGAAGAAAATCATGGAACCTGTTGATGAAGCGTCTGAAGAGCTCATTTAAAAACACGACTGCAGGAGGACGACAAAGATGAAGTCTCTCCATCTGGCTCGGTGCTGGGACAGCACCTGTGTGAGACGGAGTCCATTATAGGAGCTGCTACGAGGCCACTCCCACCCAGGGAAGACCACAGGTGTCCAATCAGGTAATTAGAGCATCCATGCCCCCCCCCCCCCCTGGAGACCGGATGGTCAGACAGAGATGGAGGGTTAAAGGGAGGACTGTGTCATTAGTGTGTGTCAGCTCACCACACGACTTGTTTACTCTCTTAACCTCAGTCACTGCTGCAGACAGAGCAGAGTCATGATGTCCGCATGCATGTGGACCGCAGCACGCACTGCAAACTGGCCTTTTGTGCAACTTCACCTAATTACACTTCTCTCTTAATTTCAAGCACAGCCTCGTTCTGATTTGTCTTTTATAAGACAGTAAATCTTCAGTTCCAGCGAGTAGTATCCACAGGAACGTCTCCTTCTGTCTTCAGTGGAGAAGCTTTGATTTATTCCCATAAAGACACGGACACACTCTCCCACAGAGTCACGCTCCAGCTGCACGTGTTGGGGGAGACAGGAGGACGACCTGAACAGGTTTATGATCACATCGAATATTTACAGACTAAACACACAGCACAGCACGCCGCTGTGTTTGGAGCAGAAGTAAGGGTGAGAGTTTAGATTCAGTGTTAAATATGGGGCGCAGTGTGACGTCACACACACACTGAAGACATATTTAACCCATGCATGCATGAGTCGTCCCAGAGGAGAAGCTGAGCAGGGTCACATCTTTCTTTGTTCACAGACTCAATGCTGCTTCTTAAAATGAACTTGATATATTAACGTCGGTCCAGGAGCCGGCACCTTCAATCACCTGTGTGTGTGTGTGTGTGTGTGTGTGTGTGTGAGTGTGTGAGTGTGTGTGAGTGTGTGTGTGTGTGTGAGTGTGTGTGTGTGTCTGTCTGTGTGTGTGTGTGTCAGTGTGTGTGTGTGTGTGTGTGTGTGTGTGTGTGTGTGTGAGTGTGTGTGAGTGTGTGTGTGTGTGTGAGTGTGTGTGTGTGTCTGTGTGTGTGTGTGTGTGTCTGTGTGTGTGTGTCTGTGTGTGTCTGTGTGTGTGTGTGTGTGTGTGTGTGTGTGTGTGTATGTGTGTGTGTGTGTGTGTGTGTGCTAAATTGCTTTTTAAACGTGCAGACTGACCCTCGTTTGACTGAGGCTGTTTTCTGACTCGTGATTGGACCGTTGAGCTCTACAGACTGACAGTGTAGCTGACAAGTGTGGTTGCCTAGCGACCAGTTTTCAGACTGGAGCTGCAGACACATAAACAGAAACTCAACCAGGCATCAGAGCGCCTGCAGCTGTGAGTTACCATGCAGATACTGATGGCCTGAGGACGCCGCCTGAGGACGCCGCCTGAGGACGCCGCCTGAGGACGCACGGAGCCGTAACGGAGAGGACACGCCATGCACACGCCATGCACATGTATCAGGTGGAAGCTCTGAGTTACACATGAACAGGACAAGCTCCACACAGATACAAATCATCCAGATTTGTCCAGCGGGGGCGCCACATCCTGCAGAGCTTTAATCCCTCCTCTGATTGGATCCCAAACGCAGGTCAAAGCTGTGAACTTCACCAACAGCAGAAATGATTCAGTCTGCAGTTCTGGATCTTTTCTATAAACCGCCTGAAGCAGGGTGAGATAACTGCAGATGTTTTGGTGGTTTAGAATGTGACAGCATGTGATATTACTCCTAAAGAATGTGGACGGGTGGGAAACACATGTTTGTCCCTCAAACTGTAAATGATATTTTCCACTTTGAGATTCACTTTTGTCTCTTCTCTGAAATGTGACGGATTCTCTGCTTTGTTTTTATTCAGAGCTACAGGGGAAGTCAAGAATCAAAACTGTACCATCGTTTAAGAAAAGTGGAGCCAAACACACACACACACACACACACACACACACACACACACACACACACACACACACACACACACACACACACACACACACACACACACACACACACACACACACACACACACACACAAGTGCTCATTTTCTCACCATTAGAAAAGCCTTCTTGGTTATTTTCCACTCAAACTGTCACAGATGTGGACACACAGAGCGGTCCGAGCTGCAGCGGTCAGGGGTGTGGCAGGCAGCACAGAGGAGTTTGTTTTAATATGTGTAGTCAGAGAATCCTCAGGGGAAATATCCTGGCTTCTGCTGCAGATGTTTCACTGTGTTTGCATGCTTGGAATCAGGGTTGGGCCCTTTGATCTAAATGAAAATGCACCGCAGAGGTTTGCAGCACAGCGACTCACAGCTCTGCATAGAAAGCCTTCCCACCTCCGGATTTTCCCAGGTTTCCCTGCAGAGTTACCTTCTGTGATCAGAGAGCTGGGAACGCCGCGGCCGCTCGCCTTGATCCGTCTCTCCGTTGGCACATCCTCCAACCATTTGGCATCTCCAGTGGAAACACAGTGAGTCTGTGCCAGCAGTGGCAGACCACCAATGTCTGCATACTTCCGCCCACAGGGTCCATTTTTACATCAGCTCTGCTCTATCATCAGTGTGTCGTTTCACCACATGCAGGATGCTCCTGTGACTGCAGAGAAGTGAAACAATGAAACAAGCAGAGGAAAGGACAACGTCTGTGATTGGCTGAGAAAATATAAAACTCACAACCTCTGCTGTTTCTGCTAGAATGTCTTATCAGGGTGCAGTGAAGCCGAATAGCATCAACCCCCCCTGAACCCCGACAGAGACAGAACACGTGCATCAAGGATACTTGCTTTATGTACTTGTATGAAGCATACATTACATACTTTAAATACTGGAGTCTGACAGTTACACAGAGTGACGGCGTGTTATCCATCCAAAGATGGTCTGAAAAATAAAGCGTGACTAAGAAGAGCAGCTGATGCTGTAAATGTGGAGAAAGCAGAAAGGTGCGTTTGTTTTTAGGACTGTTTGCTGCAGAGACAGAAGAACAGAGATGACAGAGGGCGGACTGACACGTCAACTAAACACATAAAGAAACTTTCTGTGGGTTTAAACGCTGCTGTTTAAAAACTGCTGAGTGGAAGAATCTGTAAACAGAAACATGCGATCAGACTGTTCACCATCGAGGACATCAGCCAGTCTCACTGTCTGAGACGAGTGAAATGTTGTGCTCAGTGTGTGTGTGTGTGTGTGTGTGTGTGTGTGTGTGTCTCTGTCTCCTCACTGAGGACGTCTGTAAGGGAGAATTCATCCACTGTTTGTGCTATCACACACGCACACGCACACGCACGCACACGCACACACACACACACACACACACACACACACACACACACACACACACACACACACACACACACACACACACACACACACACACACACACACACACACACACACACTGCTCTTCTTCTTCTCTGTAGTTTCTATGAGCTCGCTCACACACACACACACACACACACACACACACTGCTCTTCTTCTTCTCTGTAGTTTCTATGAGCTCGCTCACACACACACACACACACACACACACACAAAATGAAGCTTTAAGATCCGAGGATACAAACTTCCTGCTCGCTCCTGTTTTTCAGCTTCTGTACAGACAAACATAAAGAGCAGCTCTTATTGTTGTCAGAATGTAAAGTCTGCTGTTTATTATTATTTTGAAAAGCTGAAGACAGTCATACTTATTTAAGTGGGTTTTATTTGCCTCTGACTGAAACAGCAGCAGCATGAGAGGAAACGGTCACAGGTCCAAGGTGAACTAAAGCCAGCTCAAAGGTTCATAACAACACAAGGATCCACAGAGACATGAATAACACTGATGTTGTTCCTGTGTCACAGCTCCTGTTTAATAAAGCATCTACATCACATGTGCTTTGTGTAGCAGTCCTGTTCAGGCGTTTACAGTATAAATGTCTGATGATATCACCAACATTAACAGCCAGTAAACTGCATGCAATAAAAGCTGTTAAAAGCAGCTTATTATGGGCGCTATAGTTCTGAATGATCCAGGAGAGGCCGGGCTGTCGAGCACACGGAGGGGATGTTCGACCCCCCCCCCCCTGCAGCTATCAACGAGGTGCATCTCCACCTTATCTGCCTGTTCAGTGATGATCGTGTGTCACACATGGACCAGGTGAAAAGATCTCAGGTTCTTTGCCTGTGGGCAGTTTCACGCTGGGTACGTCCCCTGAAGGCTTTCTGCACGCTAAGTGATGGGAGATGAAAGGGCTGCATCCGACCTGCATCATTACCATGTTGTACACATAAAGCGTCTGACTTACACTACCCTCCAGTTATTTCCTCATTAAACACAAGCTCCTACCACAGATGCATTAAGCTGTAAAGGAGCTGAGCCTCGGCTCCTATTAAATGCAGAATCCCATCACTTTAGCCGCTGTGATTACTCAGGGGAGCGAGGAGCGCCTCGTGCATCATGTTGTGTTGTAAAACCCTCCGAACACGTGTGAAGCTTTTATCAGTTAGAAGGAATGTAAATAATTGTTTTGTGGTTAAAATAATTATAAAGTGACTCACTGACAGCTGAAAGCAGAGTCGGGACCTCACAAGCTATTTAAGACGCCGCGGGTTAAGCTAACCTCTCCACCAGCCAAGCAAGCCAGGAGCCAATCAGAGCGGCCTGTTTCAGCTGCAGCTGAACGTCGGGCGAAGACGGCCTCGACGCCCCGTCAGCTTCGTGCCGTGTGCA
Organism: Symphodus melops; assembly: GCF_947650265.1. Taxonomy (NCBI): domain Eukaryota; kingdom Metazoa; phylum Chordata; class Actinopteri; order Labriformes; family Labridae; genus Symphodus; species Symphodus melops. The sequence continues at coordinate 209,453 of NC_136699.1, read as the reverse complement.
GCACGCAGGCTGAGAAACTGAGAGACCTCGACTTTGATTTCATGTTCCAAACTGGAAAGGTGAGCTGACGTAGACCTCATGGACCCGGGTCCAGATCTGAGTACACTTGACCACATACCCAGGTACCGGGCCGTGCTCCTCCTGAAGAGTACTCGAGTACTGACCGTGGGAGACGTGGATGCAGCTGTGCTCAAACAAGGAAGTGGACCGGTACATGATTCTGCACAGCTCGGCCCGTTTCATCGTCTGAGCCGCACGCCACATGAGGACGCAGGAAGAAGGTCGACGATGGCGTCTCAGACATAAGAAGAACATCCACAGTCAGCAGGACGGACTCAGACCACGAGTGGTTTCCATGGTTACTTCTTCTTCCTGGTTTGTGGCGGATAGGTAAACCCACCGTGTGCATACTGCCCCCTGCTGGATTGGATTGGATGGAAAAAATCATTTTTGGGCGTTTATTTGAAACACAGGTCGGGTTCGAACCCGGGCGGACTGAAGTCTGTGTACTGCGTGCTCTAACCACGAGGCGACCAGCGCCCTGTTCTCCTCGATGTTTGGTGGTTTTAATGATTTTCAAAATGGCAGTTTTAATCCGTTTCTCTCTGACTTGTACTTTGGATTGGCCCGTCGCTGAAAGGTGCGACATGAATCATCCTCCCTTTACGGATCTGTTGTCACTTCCTGTCCGTTCCCCAGAGCTTCACAGCTGAATGTTGTTTTTTAAAGGTTGAGTGCAAAGAGAGCGCTGCTGCTACAAACACAGGAACACTTTGTTTACTGAACTTTTATGTCCTTAATAAAACCACAAGCTTGTTAAATGATTACATATGAAAATTACACTGCCAGCATTTTTCCTGTTGGTGAAACGTTTATTTAAATGTTACTGTTGTTGAACCACAGAGATGCTCAAGTCCGATCCTGCTGATACGTTCAGGCCAACAGCCGGGAGCGCTCAGACAAAGAGCAGCTCGCTGTGAATCCTTCTGTAAGGATTTTAAATGAGACTGTTTGATCTTATCTGAATCACACATGTAACAAACCGCACAGTTCACTGAACGCCACGCCGTGTTCTCACATGTACGCCACCTCTACCGTCTACAGACTGTCTGCACGCCACCTCTACCGTCTACAGACTGTCTGCACGCCACCTCTACCGTCTACAGACTGTCTGCACGCCACCTCTACCGTCTACAGACTGTCTGCACGCCACCTCTACCGTCTACAGACTGTCTGCACGCCACCTCTACCGTCTACAGACTGTCTGCACGCCACCTCTACCGTCTACAGACTGTCTGCACGCCACCCCTACCGTCTACAGACCGTCTGCACGCCACCTCTACCGTCTACAGACTGTCTGCACGCCACCTCTACCGTCTACAGACTGTCTGCACGCCACCTCTACCGTCTACAGACTGTCTGCACGCCACCCCTACCGTCTACAGACTGTCTGCACGCCACCTCTACCGTCTACAGACTGTCTGCACGCCACCTCTACCGTCTACAGACTGTCTGCACGCCACCTCTACAGACTGTCTGCACGCCACCTCTACCGTCTACAGACTGTCTGCACGCCACCTCTACCGTCTCTACAGACTGTCTGCACGCCACCCCTACCGTCTACAGACTGTCTGCACGCCACCTCTACCGTCTCTACAGACTGTCTGCACGCCACCCCTACCGTCTACAGACTGTCTGCACGCCACCTCTACCGTCTACAGACTGTCTGCACGCCACCTCTACCGTCTACAGACTGTCTGCACGCCACCTCTACCGTCTACAGACTGTCTGCACGCCACCTCTACCGTCTACAGACTGTCTGCACGCCACCTCTACCGTCTACAGACTGTCTGCACGCCACCTCTACCATCTCTACAGACTGTCTGCACGCCACCTCTACCGTCTCTACAGACTGTCTGCACGCCACCTCTACCGTCTACAGACTGTCTGCACGCCACCTCTACCGTCTACAGACTGTCTGCACGCCACCTCTACCGTCTACAGACTGTCTGCACGCCACCTCTACCGTCTACAGACTGTCTGCACGCCACCTCTACTGTCTACAGACTGTCTGCACGCCACCTCTACCGTCTACAGACTGTCTGCACGCCACCTCTACCGTCTCTACAGACAGTGAGCAGTAACATTCATTCATAGTGTTGCTGTTTGGGGCAAATATTGTGATGCAGTGAAAATGCATTGATCAGTTAGCTAGAAAGCTGTTTCGTTAGCTAGCTGTTAGCTGCTAGCTGCTAGCTGTTGCTACATGAGCTGTAAAGAGTAAAAAGCAGAGTGCAGTCTTCGGCCTCCTTCAGGGTAAATGTTGCCCACCATCATGTTTCTTTCTTCCTTAAAAGGAGGCCGGCCGCTCCGTGTTTAGAGGATTATGTGATGGGAGAGTTTGTTTTAGCTCCACTCTGGACTTAATTTAAAATACTTGTCCACATTGTTTGCAGGGAGGGGAAACACAGAACTGACTTATTCAGGGAGCCTTTCTCGGTGTGTTACATAAAGCAGGATATTTAAAGGCTGCCTGCAGCTGTGGGTTAGTGCTCCGCTGATTTAAGGAAAGAAAACATTGGCTTCAGATTAGTGCTGCGCTGATGCTATCAGCTCTGAACGTGCTGCTGTGGGGTGTTCACTGGCTCCTTGTTGAATTATGAGTGATTTTCCAGGAGCTGAATGATGAGAGAGTCTGCAGGGAAGAAGACGCCTCGTGTCATCAGACTCCTAAACGTGAACACCTTGGCCGTCCCAGTGTAAACTGAGCCGGGCTGTTGTGGTTCTGTTTTCCTCCCAGTGACCACATCAGTGGAAAGGGTTTTTTAAGAACGGGCTGAGTGCTTCCTGGACATGAATGGGACCTTCAGAGGACTGCTGACTGGGACCTGTGTTGTTCCTCACATGTGGTCTGTGACCCTCGATTCAAACAGTGTCAGGAAAAGAAAACAGGACGTGCTCAGCTTTGACTCGACCGTTTGTGCGTGTGACTAAAACTCAGGCAGCGGGGCGAGTCCGGGCGGGTTGGAAAGAAAATCATTCATTGATGGTCAAAGTCTCCTGAGCGTGCCGCTCTCACAGTCAAACTGGAACCTCAGTGGATTTAATTAAAGGTCCAACCTGTAAGATACTGACTCAGAGAGATGACCTTATGAGTGTAAGGAGACATGCTACATGCTACATGCTACATGCTTCCAGGATGATATTCCACATGCTAAACATCTGCAGGTGGTGTTTCTGCCTGTGCACGCAGACTTGGGAGGATTTGTAGATTTGAAAGAGAAAAGAGAGCATGAAGAAGTCATGAGATGCTGATTCAAGCAGGAGATCTTTAAACTGATATCTGGAAGCGTTTAAAGGATTAGTTGGTCTAATCTCTGCTGTTATCTGCAAAGTTCTCTGAAGTGACAAATCCCCGAGAGATAAAACTTCGGCTTGAAAACTTAGAAAAATTGACAAAAGGAAAACACACATTGTTAAAATGAGAGGAACGGTTTGTAACTGCAGCGTCTCCGGCTTTGTGAAAATGAATTAGAAACATTCAGTGAAGAAGAAGACGAAGATCATCATATGTTCACGAGACAGACTGGGAACATCATCCTCGTGTGTCCTGACGCCTCGGGCTGACTCTGCTGGTTTATTGGTCCCAGAGCAACCAAGCTCCAACAGAATGATTACCCACAGACCCCTGGGAGATCATGTGACCTTTACCGCCTACAGGGTCATATTGGACATGCATGTGTCACCAATGAACCCGCAGATAATCAGTCACCTGCAGCAGCTATCAGAGCCGGTTAGATGAGAGGGGCCGTGAAGGGGGGTGGAGGCTCTGGGCCCCGTAGTGGTTCAGGGACTTGAGTGGGAGAAGAAGACCTGGGAGTGCGACCTGGCCGATCTGGGAGCCAATGAAGCTGCAACTTCAACTTTAACTCGATTTGTCCCCGGAGGGCGAAAGAACAGCGTTCATTTGCAGGAAGGCTGTCGTGAAATCCTCCTAACAGCAACATGGACTCGTTAGCATGCAGGACGCTAACGACAGCTAACGACAGCAGCATCATCAGTGTACAGAACGTAGAGCAGGGGCGACAGGACACGCCCCCGAGGTTAACCTGCTCAACATGACCTCTGACCACAAACCGCCCATCCTGACTCCCTGAGGATCAAAGGAGGGCGCTCTGCAGTCATGTGATCAAAGGAGGGCGCTCTGGAGTCTGGAGTCATAAAATATAACATGTAATATATATTAAAATATATAATATATAATGACATGTTGTATCTGAGGTTTATGGTCACGTGCACTTCCTGTTTGTCCTTTTAGGTTGAGTTTGACGGTTCTGTCTTCGGAGCAGTTTTAGTTTCACTCAGAGAAATTGGGGATAAAAAGGTATTTTTATTGTATTTAGAACAATAAAACAGTTAAAAATAAAGAGACAGCTGCTTTCTGCTTAGTTTGACTTCACCATTAGAGAGCCACAGCGTGTCGCTCCTGGGCGGCTCCTGACCTCGCGCTCTGCGACGATGCGTTTCTCATGACGGCCGTCGGCAGGGTCGTGTGTTTGTGAGTAATGGCGTCTGCTTTTAGAGGCTTGTCAGAGCTCATCAGTATATCCACTGACACTGTGTGTGTGTGTGTGTGTGTGTGTGTGTGTGTGTGTGTGTGTGTGTGTGTGTGTGTGTGTGTGTTCTTATGACACACTGACTCATGTGCTCGGGGACAAAGGGAGGCGCTCAGGACTCTCATGGCGTTTGCTAAACATTTGAAAGTAACACCGTACAATCATAGACTTTAAGTCATCACGCCACTGTGACATCATTGGTTTGAAGCCTGCGGCTGCAAAGACTCGAGTTATCCACACGAAGAGCGCCGGCATGTTGACGGTCATGTTTCTGGAGCGGCTGCCTCGTTAGTCCGGCGTTCGGATGAATGAATGTGTTTTGTAATTGAACGATCTGGCGTTGCTCGTTAGCCAGAAGAGAAGGGAACAAAGTTCAGCTAACATTTGCTCGATTAGGGGCGTGGCCTGACGGGCGTGCGTGTTCAGGACGCTAAAGGACCCGCCTTCACTCTGTCCTGTTTGTAGATCCAAAGTCAGATGAACACTTCTGATGTGATGCCCGCCATTGGTCGGCTTCACAACGCCTCTCTGGAAACCAATGGATGATGTCATTGAGATGACGTCCATGTTTCATACAGTGGTTTTGAATATGACCATCATTTCTCAGATCATAAACAGGTGAAGTGTTGCTCAGGATCTTATAAAGACACGATGAACACTCGACTTTCTCACTCTGGTATTTCTGAGCGTGCACGAGCTCGATTTATGACTCGCCGTGTCGTAGCGTTCTGAGAAAACCTGTCATTTTGTTGTGGTTTGGTGGAGCGGTTGCACGTTCGATGTAATGAGGAGATGAAGGCTGAAACAGGAGACATCTGTCCAATGATTCAGCCTGCAGTATATTTAACATGGAGCTCCGCTGGGCCGCTTCCTAAACCATTTCCTGTTCCATGATTAATACGACACCAGAGTAGAAGACTTTACGTTCCCAGCAACAACAGAAACCGCCACTGCTGCACCCTATAATTATCAAAACAAAACCTGCACCCGTCAATTTGGCCTTTCCCTGCGTTTATTCAGGGGAACCAATTAAAGATGCTGCAGATGTTATCTGGACAGGGGGACCATATTTCCCCCCGCGGCTCGGCGCTCAAAGAGCCAGCAGAGTTACAAACGACCACAAGTTGAGATCGATTCCCAGTCGCAGATTCACAGTCAGTCGTCAGTTAAAGGTGATGGATGATTGTGAGGCTGCAGGGAATCACAGTTTTCAGCTTGTTTACACAATAACATGAGAGAAAGGAAGACTGGATCTCTTCCTGCAGCTTGTGATGAACTTTCATCCTGGATATCTTATGTTGACATTTCAAACATTCTGGGACAGGGACGCGTCTCTATCTGGGCTTTATGGTTCCTGAAATGACTCGCTGGCATCATTAGCATTCGGATACAGACACGGCTGAATATGTGCTTTTACTGAGCCTGAAGGCCACTTAAAGGGAAGCCACGAGGAGAACAGATAAAACATAGAAATGTCCAAATACACCTTGGTTGTTGGGTGTGATGATGGGTGTTTTCTGAAGGTGGACAGACAGCACGTGTCAGAAGGATTGTCCAGGGTTGGCAGTGGCAAAGATTGGTGGAGAATAAAGCGCTGCTTCTGCCTCTGCTAAAGTGCTGCTGGGTGAGATTTGAGACAGGGCCAGGGGGGGTTAAGCCCCCGGGACGAGAGACGTGTGACAGATGGAGTTTTTATTTTTATATTCTGCAAAACAAGCAGAAGAGACGAGCACACGGCGAGCTTGAATTTTTGTCCTTTTACCAGCTCCTTGTCAAAGAAAGACTGCAGACGACACGACGCGAGGGCTTTAACTCAGCATCCTCCTGTTGGCTTATGGGAAATGTGTTTTAGATCAATGTCACCCCCTGTCCATATGCTGAGTGTGCAGCTTTAGCCACTAGCCAGTTAGCTTAGCTGAGCCTTAAGAATGTAAACTGGCAGAGTTGACAGGTCAACATGATTTACATCAAAATACTGTTTTGACTTAAAGTCATTTTTAGACCTCAGAGTAACCAAACTTGAGGACCTGAGTTGTTTTGTTTTGCAGAACAAGGATCGCTGCATCTTCTTCCACAAACATCCATCAGTTGTTCCAGGGCGGAGATCGCAGAATCACACCCACACACAGAGAGCACCTATTATCCTTCAGATTCTCTAAACCATGAAGAACGTGTGTATGCTGACAGCCTCCACACTTCACAGACTAATCCAGCGTCACGTGCTCCATTCACTGTGCGGTGCGTTCAGGTGTGGGAGGCTCCTTTCAGTTATTCAGTTGTGCAGCGAGTGGGTCAAACCCGTCATTGATCCGAGGTCAGTGCTGTGGTTCGGTTACGTGAGTGTTGGTAGGAGGAGACAGCGTCCACTTCTCTAGAAATGACTGATTTGAGGAGGAGGCAGTCAGAGTCTGTCATTGTGCCATTGAGTCAGCGTCTTAGGGGCCGGTGCTTATTTGGTAACGCTTGTGTTGCTTAGCAACCGCTGAGGTAGAGTGTGCACTACCTTAAGAACTCTCCAGTGTTCGCTCTCTTCTTTGTCTGAAGCCGTTCAAGCCAGGGGAGAGCAAATCTCCTGCGTCGAGTTGGGTTTGTTCGTCTTCAGAGACAAAAAGAGTTCAAAGTGAGTTGACTGCACTGAGTAAGGACACATGTAAGGACACATGCACTGAGTAAGGACACATGCTCTCAGTAAGGACACATGTAAGGACACATGTAAGGACACATGCACTGAGTAAGGACACATGTAAGGACACATGCACTGAGTAAGGACACACGTAAGGACACATGCACTGAGTAAGGACACATGCTCTCAGTAAGGACACATGTAAGGACACATGTAAGGACACATGCACTGAGTAAGGACACATGCACTGAATAAGGACACATGCACTGAGTAAGGACACATGCTCTGAGTAAGGACACATGCACTGAATAAGGACACATGCTCTGAGTAAGGACACATGCTCTGAGTAAGGACACATGCATTGAGTAAGGACACATGCTCTGAGTAAGGACACATGCTCTGAGTAAGGACACATGTAAGGACACATGCTCTGAGTAAGGACACATGTAAGGACACATGCACTGAGTAAGGACACATGCTCTGAGTAAGGACACATGTAAGGACACATGCACTGAGTAAGGACACATGCACTGAGTAAGGACACATGTAAGGACACATGCACTGAGTAAGGACACATGCTCTGAGTAAGGACACATGCACTGAATAAGGACACATGTAAGGACACATGCACTGAGTAAGGACACATGCACTGAGTAAGGACACATGCACTGAATAAGGACACATGTAAGGACACATGCACTGAGTAAGGACACATGCATTGAGTAAGGACACATGCTCTGAGTAAGGACACATGTAAGGACACATGCACTGAGTAAGGACACATGCACTGAGTAAGGACACATGTAAGGACACATGCACTGAGTAAGGACACATGCTCTGAGTAAGGACACATGCACTGAATAAGGACACATGTAAGGACACATGCACTGAGTAAGGACACATGCATTGAGTAAGGACACATGCTCTGAGTAAGGACACATGCATTGAGTAAGGACACATGCTCTGAGTAAGGACACATGCACTGAATAAGGACACATGTAAGGACACATGCACTGAGTAAGGACACATGCATTGTCCCATGATGCTTTGCTGTCACAGCTGCATGAGCAGTGGGCCGTGTGGGTAAAGGGTGGAAGCGTCAAGTGCTGGATTGTATTCGCACAAGTCCACACTCACTCACACACACACACACACACTCACACACACACACACACACACACACTCACACACACTCACACACTCACACACTCACACACACACACACACACACACACACACACACACACACACACACACACACACACACACACACACACACACACACACACACACACACACACACACACACACACACACACACACACACACACACTCAGACACTTGGAGCAAGTGGCCATGCTGTGTCACATCTTGTGCCAGAGCACTGAGGTTTCCTCTGCACCGACGGAGGAAGGCGCTCCGTTTCATTTTATAAAAAACCACACCGGGAGCTGGCCGCTTTTAGCAGGAGCATCTGGCGTCACCACAGATGGCTGCCAGGACGCACATTAGATCAGAATAATTGGCTGGGACAGCAGCGTGAGATGGACAAATGAGAGCCTCCCCCTGAGTGAGCTGATGGCCGGCAGGGAGCAGGAACAGCAGTGCAGCTCCGGGTCTGAGAGGCTTCAGGGAGGAACGCTCAGTGTGCTGACAACTTCACTGAATGAAATCCTGAGTTCACAGATCCAACACGGCCAGTGTTATTCTCACACAGTCATTTATGCACTGTTTACCCAGAGAGAGCAGGGGGGGGGGGGGGGTCCAGCCCCCCTCAGAGGAGAATCCTTCTGTGCAGATGACACCATGTTAAATAAAAAGAAGCAGTGTTTCTGTGCTCCGTGTGTCTGCACGTCTGCTCTTCATTAGAGACGAGGACGAAGAGAAGCAGGACATGTTGGCAGGTCCAACCTAAACCCACGGTCGCTGCGACGTACATGGGGAACGCATCATAACCGTTAGGCCATCGGCGCCGCTGGTCGTGGCAGGTAGAAATCACAGTTGTCTAAAACTCGCGCAAACACAACCGTCATCAAACCAACGTTCTCTCAGTCTGATGAGTCCAGACGCACGGCGCCGCCCTGCTGGAGCTTTTCACTCCTCGCTCTCATATTCCTCGACGAGACGAGACGTCCGTCGTTCAGACTCATTTTGTCTTTAGGGACGACGGCGCCCAACACGAAGAAGTCAAACGAAATCACTGCAGAAAAACTGTAAAAAGATGAAAACAGTAGAGAGCGAATGTGACAATGAGGGCAAAAGTTCAATTCAACCTGAGGTTACTCGAGGTCATGTGGGCCCGCTCTAAGTCCACGTGTCTCTACCATGTGGGAGGAGTCAGTTCACTGACCTGCTCAGAGTTAGAAATGGAAGAATTTATTTTGGACTTTCAGAAGTACACAAACAATGATTGCAAAAAGTAAAGATAAATAACTTTGGCATACAAACAATGAAAAAAACAAGGAAACACATGATGTAAAAATGACTAAGAGTAAAAACTGAAGGCTAAAACTACTGTACAGTGAAGAGCCAACTTTCCCTTAGCAAATAAATATTGAACAGGAATCTCTGAACTGAAGATGAGACACCTCCACAGTCTGTGGTGGAAAAGAGAAAAGGTAGCAGACATATTTACACAATGTGATCAGCCTTCAGTCTGTGGAGACGACCAGCTGATGCACCAGAGGGGGGGGGGGAGGCCCGCTGCAGCCAGCTCATGTAAAGACGCCAGCTGAGCTTAGAGAGGAAGAGCAGGCCGCCTCAGGGTTCTGATCGTCTTCGGACCAGGCAGGTAACAGAGCTGCTTCACTTTCCAATCCTCCGAGAACACGATCGCTGCTCCACAGCAGGAAGATCATTCAGGACATTTATTAGATTCCAGTCTGTTCTGCTTCATCCAATTATTCAAAGGACAACAGGATGAAGGGAGAATCTGGTTAGCTCCCGTTCTTCCACATGCTGGAGGTCAGTCCGAGTCATCGGTGCACACGCAGGCGCACTCCTCGTGGTGCTCCAACAGCACGTCCGTCAGCGACTTCTGCAGGCCTCGACTGCCGCTCCTGTGTTTGAGCAGCAGCACCTGTCAGAGAGCAGGAAGGTCACACAAGCATCAAACGCATGCAAACATGCCTGCCGCTGACCTTTGACCTTCTGTCTGAGTGATTGTTTCCAGGTGGGCGGGGCTCTGATGCACCTTACATGGACTATGGTGCGCCCCCTATTTGTAATGATGTGTTACTACAGTGTGAGGCGACACTGAAGGATGCATCTACTGAGCACCAGGAGCTGTTGAACTTTCTACCTGTGACAGGTTTAAAACGCTCTGACGCAGGGCTCTTCCTCCCTGGAGGACTTTCTTACCTCGTGGTATTTCTTTGTGATCCTGGTGGGAACACACTGGCAGTCGTAGCAGCGGTGAGCGCAGCAGGCACAGTTCCCCCCGCAGCGCTTCACCAGGAGGCAGCTGGGCCAGAAAATGGCATCTGTCCTCTTCAGCTCTTCACGCAAGGGTGCAGAAAAGTTCCGAGGAGTGCAGCTGTACATGTGGACTTCCTCCCTCAGCAGGTTGAGATCGGCTCCTGCTCAAACACACACAGAGGATCAGGATTGAGTCCTTACAGGTGAAATGACATCATGCACCCCTCCTCTTTAGAAACGTACCTCTGGCTTTCTTATTGAGGACGAAGGACTTCCCCAGCACGTGCCACGAGGGTTTGTACAAGTCCTCCATGTCCACCTGCCATCGCTCCGGCTCCAGGTACTTCATGACCTCCTCCACGGTGCCCAGTCCTGCCACAGCCTCTGACAGCTCCTCCATGCCCTGCTGGGACGAAGGCAGCGCCGCAGGGACCTCGGCTTCTGATTGGCTCTGCAGGAAAACAAAAAAAGACATTTATTCACAGTTTTTAGTTACGATGTCACGAACAGAGGAGGAGACCCAAACGCACGACTCGAGACCAAACGCAGCTTCAGAAATCCGTTTAATGCAGGCAGGTACACGGGTCAGTAAAAACACATGGAGTCAGAACAGGGACAGAAACAATGCTGGTGACGCTGCTACGTGTCACAGACACTGTGTAGTGAAAGGGGGTGGAGTTAACAAGACACAGGTGAGACACATCAGGTAACCGGCAGAGCGGGAGACACTGGAGGAAGGACATGCAGCCAGCAGAGCTGAAGGAGACATGAGGAAACTAAAACCCTGAACCCGGGGGATGTGACAGGTGTCAGATGTTCTGGTCCTGGAACCCTGACCGGGTCAGACCCTTCCTCACACGGGTTTCATTTCTACAAAGGTCAAATAAATCTGAAGGTTTGAAAGGAAGAGCTGATGAAAGCATCGAACTCTGGATTCATTCAAACTCAACCTTTATTTGTCTTCACAAAAAACAACATGAATGATATTATCTATAATTATTATAATAATAATAATCAGATCATTTCAGATTGAAGTCTGAGTCTCTCCCTTTAAAGAACAAACCAAATGATGCTGATGTGACCTGTGTATCTGGATCTGTTGGATCTTCAGCAGCTCAGAGCTGAATCTTTGAATAATCGTGTTTGACCCTTGAACTCCTGCAGGCGGCCATGTTTGAGCGTGCGTGTCCCCGGGCTGCTCGTCCCACCAGAGAAGAGGCTAATCTGTTAAAGCTTTCAGTCCTGTGACGCCGCGTTTGTCCGACATGTCAGCTCGCCGCTCCCTCTAATCGGACGTGACTGACAGGTGGAAGGCAACATGGTGACAGTCAGGAAAAACAACCAGCAGCAGCTTGTGGAGCGTTGAAATATGGGCGGCTGGCAGCTGCGTCTTTAAGCTTCTGGAGAGGCAGAAAAAAGAACCTGGAGCTGCTGGAAGCATCAACCTTCTGCGTCTTACTGAACATCAAATGAACACGCTGAATATTAAACATCAGATCAACATCTGCAGGCCTTTAAAATGAGGTGACAGATGTTTACATGGCTGCACCACAGGCTACCAACACCCAGCTGATGAGCAGCTGTGCTCATGCCACAGACTGGACTCTAATGAGGACCACTCTTCATGTCTCTGGTTTGTTTGTCCCCGGCTGAGACAACCAGGCTCACACTCGTTCACCTTACAGTGCAGACTGGACGCCATCAGCATGTCCATGGTTCTTACTGCCAGCTCAGCGTTACACAGACAAGCCGAGCACTCATTGGTCGACCCGTGGAGATGATGACGTTTAAAGAAGGACACGCTGATGTTCCTGAGCTGCGTCTGAACATCGAGCTGCTCGTGCTTCAGTGACCGCACGCTTTGACTCAACATGGTTTCCTGTTTTCTGACACGACTGTTCATCAAAGCTTCTGTCTTTATCATGTGTCATCACACAGAGGAGAGACGCACATGGACAGCTCTGCACCTATCCATCTATCTATCTCTATCTCTCTCTCTCCATCCATCTATCTATCTATCTATCTATCTATCTATCTATCTATCTATCTATCTATCTATCTATCTATCTATCCATCCATCCATCTGAAGGTTGATCATGGTGTGAAGGTCTGCAGGTCATTTTAAAGATGTTCAGTCGTCACTGACAGATTCTGTTTTGTCTTCTTGAATGAAAAAAAGAAAAAGTTGAGTCAGCAGGAGGAACAGAGACTGAAGTGAACAGGACTTCATCACTGCAGGTTCTGGTTCTGGTTCTTCTCTCTCTCTCTCTCTGACGCCCTGGGTCGTC
>NC_136699.1:176252-196309 GCF_947650265.1 Symphodus melops | reverse complement strand
CCCTGTTGGGACCAAACATGTGAGAGCTGGAAGACGTGGCGATGACTTTCATGACCCCAGAAAGAGGATGTTGTTATTGTCTCTCGCCCCTCTCCCCGAGGACACGGACGAGTGCAGTCTTGTAAAAGGCGGGACGGCACATCGATGTCAATCTGCACCCTGCCCCGCTCTGGAACTTTCCCCTCACAGGGTTTCAACACTAACCTCACTCTGTGCAGCCAGCCCCGCCCACCACCGAGGCGTGCGGGGTGGGGGGGGCTTCAATTAGCTGAAATAACAGACAGTTTTCTCTGTTTGTCTCTGAAGTGAGACACTCAACACAGACTGCAGGAATCAGTCTGATCACTGACACGTCCTCTTCTCACTCACTTCATGAGAATCAAATCTCAGTCACACATTTGACATCATGAGTCAAAGCTGTCCACAGCTTCATGTGTCCGTGCATCAAGTGGAGAATCCTTTAATAACTGAGTCACTTAGATGAGTCTGGTTGTTTTTAGCCGTGTTGCATCAGCAGGAGATTTCAGATGTGACCTGGAACACTGTTCATTATTTAGACTCCTGGTTTTTACAGAGACACTCAACATGGCGTCTCCATGGATCTCGTCTTTTGTTCAAACCTGGCTCTGCTGCAGGCCAGATCTGTTGAACGCCGTCATTCAGCGTGTCATCCATTAGGGGGCTCTCCAGGAATGACCAGCGAGGTCACCCTCCCCCAGCTCTTCCTCTCCTTCCATTTATTGGACTCCTCCATGTGAACCAGTCACTTGTGATATATTGACAGCAGCACTGAGCATAATGCACAGAGGATGAATCGATCGTCGCAGCTCGGGATCCCTCAACAACAGAAGCAAACCCCGGCAGTAATTGAAACTGTGCTCCTCAATATAAGGAGGAGATGTACTGTATTTATATGTGTGTGTGTGTGTGTGTGTGTGTGTGTGTGTGTGTGTGTGTGTGTGTGTGTGTGTGTGTGTGTGTGTGTGTGTGTGTGTGTGTGTGTGTGTGTGTGTGTGTGTTTCAGTTTGTGTGTTTCTGTCAGCGAGGGAAGGCACGCGTCTTTTCAACTCTAAAGCACGTCATCATGGCGTCCCGGCTGAGACAAATCACTCTGATGTTGGCTTTTCAACAAGCTGCCAGGACAGACCAAAGGCAACCGTGTGACTGTGAGTCTTTAAAGAGTGAAGACCAGGCAGGACCGGGTCTTCATCGCGCTTACTTGCATATGCCGTCTTCAGGGTCCTCCAGACCAAACCGCTCATCGAAGGTGAGCTGGATCATCATGTTACTGTTTGCCACCAGTCTCCACACCAGCTCAGTGTTCCTGGGATACGTGTTGGGGAAGTCTGGGCTTTGGACCAGTCCCTCTCCAGACACTGTTATGATCTTCTCCTGATGAGAATCTTGTACTCCTGAAACAAAACAACAGAGAGACATGGTTTCATGAAATGTGTTTGCATGTGAAATCATCCATATGGTGTTTTATAAAACACTGAGGCAGCCATGTTTAGAGAAACCCTGAGTGTCTGCTAATCAGGCATTTCACCTTCTCACACCCTGTTACCACCTTATGGTCTGGTCTAAAGTAAGTCCACATGGACCATGTCTTATGGTCTGGTCTAAAGTAAGTCCACATGGACCATGTCTTATGGTCTGGTCTAAAGTAAGTCCACATGGACCATGTCTTATGGTCTGGTCTAAAGTAAGTCCACATGGACCATGTCTTATGGTCTGATCTAAAGTAAGTCCACATGGACCATGTCTTATGGTCTGGTCTAAAGTAAGTCCACATGGACCATGTCTTATGGTCTGGTCTAAAGTAAGTCCACATGGACCATGTCTTATGGTCTGGTCTAAAGTAAGTCCACATGGACCATGTCTTATGGTCTGATCTAAAGTAAGTCCACATGGACCATGTCTTATGGTCTGGTCTAAAGTAAGTCCACATGGACCATGTCTTATGGTCTGGTCTAAAGTAAGTCCACATGGACCATGTCTTATGGTCTGGTCTAAAGTAAGTCCACATGGACCATGTCTTATGGTCTGGTCTAAAGTAAGTCCACATGGACCATGTCTTATGGTCTGATCTAAAGTAAGTCCACATGGACCATGTCTTATGGTCTGGTCTAAAGTAAGTCCACATGGACCATGTCTTATGGTCTGGTCTAAAGTAAGTCCACATGGACCATGTCTTATGGTCTGGTCTAAAGTAAGTCCACATGGACCATGTCTTATGTTCTGGTCTAAAGTAAGTCCACATGAACCATGTCTTATGGTCTGGTCTAAAGTAAGTCCACATGAACCATGTCTTATGTTCTGGTCTAAAGTAAGTCCACATGAACCATGTCTTATGGTCTGGTCTAAAGTAAGTCCACATGAACCATGACAGGGTCTTGTTGTCATCATAACTCCATTAATCTGAAACGTTGGCTCAATGACTTCAAATGGATCCCACTCAGGAGGTTTTTTCACTCAGGTCCTCTTATGCAGCCACTCAGGCTCACTGGGACCAGCAGCAGCAGGATTTAATCACAGCAAAGAAGCGTATTACCACGTCCCCTGAGGCTCCATCACATATCCGGACAACTTCTGGAAAATTCCACCTGAGCCCCACAACCATCCTGAAGCCAAGCTAAAAGTGTAGATTCAATACTCCAGGTAAACACAAAGACACATCACTTTATAAGTTCATGTGAGCTATGTGAGTTCACACACTAGAACCCTTTTTCATGCTTCAAACATCTTAGTAACCATGGCAACCAGGGTCTGAATTAACACCTGCCAAGTGCATGTTTGTATGTTTGATGGACAAACACAAGGAAGGCAGCTATCACTCGCCACAAAACTGTACAGGACATCAGCTAACCTGGTGCAACTGGTGTGCAGCTAGCTAGCCTTAGCGTTAAGCTAAATCGCTAGTATTACAGATTCATAGATTACTATTTTTTGTCTTGGAAATCAGGCAGGAAAGGAGGCATGCAGTAAAGAAGTCACGGGTTGGATTTAAACAGGCTGTCGGCTTGGAGGACCATGTCTCCATTTATGACCACCCAGTAAACTATGGTGCCCCGTGTGAGGCAACGTTTACAAGTCAGTCCACCTTCTCAAAAAATGATTTTCACCTCATAGAAAATCGACTTACCACATCAGCCAGAAAGTTTTAGACCCTTTATTGTAACATATTCAAAAATACTTCATACAATATAATTCACATTCCTCCTCAGTGTCTATCCTGTAGCCTCTTAAGCTCAAGCACTGATTGAACGAGGAGTGTAGCCTTTATCATAAGGACAAAGTATGCATCTCATTTAAATCTATTCATCTTTGTAGCTAACATGCTAGCAACCTCCAATCTTAAACCTAAACTAACTTAATACTGTGATGACACTATGAAATGAATAGTTGTCACCATATAAGTCCAGCTGAGAAAAACAAACATGTTTTCACACCATGCTGAAGCTGTATTTAAAAAGCCAGCATATTGTTTGTCCCAGAAAAGAAGTCGATTTTTAGGGGAAACACAATGAAATGCAGATTATAACATCCGAGTCCCAAATGAGGCAGAAAAGACAAAAGCAGAGGTGTTAAAATGTAATTAGTAGCACTTCCAAAAAGCTTGTTTCACACAACAGACGCTAATACAACAACATTACTGGTATTACTATCTCCATGCTGTGTTGAAAAGGTTGTGATTTTCTCACAGATTACTCTAGAAATGATATCCCATCTCCTGACTATTCTCTGCTTTTTAAAGCTCCGTCTATATTTATAGATCATTCAGTATTCATACACCAATCCAATGAGTCTAGCCGTCAGAAGAAGCGGCAGGGGTTTAATGTGCTCATTAGGAGGAGTGTGCAGCTGGAAGTCTGTCTGTCCATTAAACGGATGAGTAAACATTTCCCCAGTGCAACTTGTGTACACATATTTATATTTGAAACACATTTTGGACTTGATTAGTGGTTATTTTGCCATAAATTTGATTTAAGGATGTGATTCATGCCCAGCGGTGTGATTCACTCAGAGGCTGTTTGCTTGTAATAGAAACACAGACAGGTTACATTTACGTCCACCCTGGAAACACTCAAAAAGTTCCACAGCAACACTTAAGTTCTCACAATGGTTCCAAGGATAACTCATCTGTCTAAAGGTGTGATTACTGAAGATCAAGCTAATCTGGCAGCCTGTTGACCTAGACATATGGACAGCACAACGTCCCCCCTATTGTACAAATATGAGGCCACAGCAAGCCTGTGATGGGTGCTGATTGGAGGAGCTAGCTGATGCTTTTATTGTAAACACCATCACTCACAGACAAAAATAAATAACACAGGTGTTTACACCGCAGCATAGAGTTGTAGTTAGCGTTAAAGCGTGGAGGGAAAAAAATAAAGGATGAGACTTGGTTATTATTCCAAATTGAGAAAGCTAGATCGCTTAGCTTAGCAACAAAGCTAGGAACACTTCACTGTTCAAACAGTCTGTGTTGTGATTTTAAATGTTATCGAAGAAAAGGCTTTTGAGACGAGGATTTACCATTGTGTTAGGTAACATGACCAGTGGCTGGTTCCATTCCTCCACCTCAGACGGGAAAGAGACAGAGGTGCTTGGCCCGTTCTTTATTTTATCCAAAAAGAAACAGGACCCTCCGAAGTCTTTCAATGACTAAAATGTCTCTTTCCATGAACCAATGCCATTAATTTAACACGTGAAGCAGAAAGCTCTCTACAGGGTTTGGAATTTGGACTGCAGTACCCATTCTAAACACCAGGTGTCTGAGTTACATATTGCTCCTTTAAAGCTCCTGTTGAGAGTTTTATATCTCATGAAACAAACTTTACATGTATGTATCTATGTGAGTGATTCTTTCAATGCACTTATCTCTAAAGTCTGATAAACCTGCTGCAGGGCAGGTGACAGGTGATCAGCTGCATGATGCAGACATGATACATGGCTAAGATTCTTGATGATTCTTTATGACATTACCAGCACAGAAACAAGAGGCACCACTTCGTCCACAGGGGGCGCCAAAATCATCAACACAAGTCACAATGCGTTTCTCACAGTGGCTTAAAGTGGATTATTACTTGCTCAGAGAATAATTCACAAGGTGGTCAAGTCTTAACATATTCATGTTTTTCATCAAATCTGATTTTTTTTACAGAATTTAAAAATAATTTCTGGAACATAAAATCAATCACTCAGCTTGCACAAAGTGTTGTGGCAGCAATAAATGGACTTTGAATGTTCTTGTTTTCTCTGTTGTAGTTCATAGAAATCCTTCTCTAATCCAGCATTCTTATCAAGATGTAACTTGATATCATCCCCACGTTCTCTCTGGCATCCCCTCTGCAGCCGTCCATCAAACGCAGTCAGTGGATAGACCAACAACAACACCTCTTAAGACACAATAACCTCAGATTGCAGATCTGGCTTTGATGTTTTCCTGTGGGTTTGTTGGGGAGCCAGGTGGGAACAGATTGAATGACAGAGTGCCAGATGCAGAGAGAAACAAGGCCTGGGCATGACTTCTCCATGAAGAGGTTCTTTCATTACTGTGTGAAGAGTTTGGCCTCAAGAACAAACTGTCTCAGAACATAAAGGGCCTCCTTCTTCTTCCATCAGACTTTCTGCAAATTAATTGGTGCACTCCTTCAGGCCAAAAGGGAAAAAAAGACATTTAGATGTTGTATGTCAAATGCAACAACCTCTGGTACAGGCTGTTGTGATATCATGCATTGACAACTCCTCACTGGCAGGCACAAGAAAACCTCCGCTAATAATCCAGAACACTGCAGTGCAACTGGTCTTTAACCTGCCCAGAACAGCACACGCCACTCCGCTGGGCCCACCGCTCCTCCTGTGCCACACGCTGTCTCTGAGAAACACAACAGTGTTTGCATCGTTGCCTTTAGTTTTGCCTTTCACACACACTCAACATGTTACCAACTGAGAAAACCTCCAAAGCAGTTAGCTTTGACCACTTTGATTTATTGGCTTCATTTTGTAATAAGTCGTTCATTTCAGCGAACCCATTGCTCCTGTCCCGGCCCGTGAGCCGCGTGACACTCGTATCATAATCAGTAACCCTGAGGTCAAGAAGTCTTTATAATACGAGACACCAAGCTCTCTCTCTCTCTCTCTCTCTCTCTCTCGCTCGCTCTGTGCAAGCAGCAGCTCCACAGCAGCAGCTTTGATCGACTGTTTTTATATCCATGTGCACGCTCAGGAGGAAACAAGCCCATCGCTCTCATGCTGTTAAAGCTCAGCCCTCCATCACAATGACGTGTTTTTAATTACATCCCCATTACTGTGGGCTCCTACACGCGGGCTCATAAAGTGCGTCATGAATTATGTGAAAAAATGTGATTGTTTAATGAATGAGTCCAGATGTAGGCGGACATGTGGAGTTAATGGTCTACCTGTGTGACTGGAGAGGGGAGTCTTTATTAAAACTATCACTGAGGAGAGAATGTGAAAGGAAAATCCCAGCGTGGTCCCAGCGGGGAATCAGGGGGGGGGCCTTGATATGAGAGCATTAGATCCTGATGAAAAGGTAAAAATCACACTCAATCCAGAAAGTCTGCAAATAGCCGTCTTAATCCTCCGACACTCATCACAAGTAATTGCAGCAGGTGGGGGGAACATTGTGTTTGCATTCCTGCTCGCTGCAGGTCTTTGTGCATGAAGATCAAGAGCGAGCCATCCCAGGGATTCTTGGCTGTCGATCTTTTGTTCACTTGCATCAAAGCAGAAACTCTTCAGCTGAGCACAGGACGTCTGCTAAAAACTAATATTTGATGAGAGTGAGAGCTCCAAGGTCACCAACCCGCCTTTTCTTTTTTTACATCAACAATACTGTCTGTTCATGCTTCTCTGCTCCCCCCTCAGAGTACAGTAAAATGCAAAGACACGCCACCACGCCGCGGCGGATCCTGGGCGTAACTCTGACTTGAAAATGACCTCACTCTCGGGGTGAACCCGTGTCATCTAATGATCAGAGGAGCAGCTCCCCCAGAGTGAATTACCTCAAACATGACTTTTCCTTGACCTACTTCTTTTCCTGTGTGAGGAAAGTGGAGCCGACTATTAAGGGAGGAAGTGACTGTGAATAAATAAGAGGCTGTACAGTGCAGCCATTGTGCTTTGTTCACACGTTGGTGGCTGAAGCATTCATGCTGTTAAACATTAACCTCTCGCCTGCCAGAACAGAAGGGCTGCACACATGCAGAGTGCACACCACACTTATTATTAATAGGACTGCTATGACACTTGTTATGCTAAAACTGAAATGATAATAGGATTATAAGGGAGCTCTGGGCATTTACAAGTGCACACACAACTCTGCTTTCACACACACTGACATTTGTGCATGCATACCCAGATGCATTAATAAATGTTCGATGCCTTCCAGCGAGGATTACCTAATGAGAGCGGCCCCCCCTTCATCAGGCCCGCTGCATGTTTCTCATTACAGAAGGGAGCGGGAGGAATGAGAAGCATTCATCCTGGCTCCTGTTAGCTGCACTGAATCCGTCTGTCTTCACATCGTATCATTACTCACTCGGCCGGCTCTCTGCTTTGGAGTTTATCTGCTGGTCATTCTGCATGATGTAGTGGACAGGAGTTCTCCCCCGAGAAAGCAATACAGATGTCTACCTGTGTCCACTGTGAGGACATTCTTTAAGTCCATCATTAAACTGCTGAAAATCTAATTAGTGTTGGTTGTGCTGCCGCTCTGTGAATGGACTAAATTGTTATTTTCACACATTACGAGCTCCACTACACTGTGTTCCCCACGCCGCCTCGTGCATCATGTTTAAGCGTTCACGACAGCTATTTCCTGACTGGTAATCGACGGCCGAGTCACCGTGACACTAAATCCAAATAGTTTTTAATTCCAGCGTGGTTACCTGCTGATCAGGATGAATGAGAGGCCCCGAGGAGCCCAGCTTCTGCTCAGGTGATGAAACTGTACCCAACAAAGAATTCCCTTTTTTCCAGGCATGTGTTTCAGGCTCCGTGTAATCACCCCGGACATCTGCTGCTTATTAAGACGCTGTAGTGCTTACTACAGGTGCAGTAAATTCCCGACCCTGCTCGGGATATTTATTGCCTTTTGGTTTACAGTCGGCTCGAACAGAGCAGGAGCACGCCATGGGAATCTTTCCTGGCTGCGTGGGACTCTTCTGTGGCGTTTCATCGAGCAGGCGTGTGTCAGGATGAGCAGGAAGTACGGAATAATAATACGTGAGATTCAAAACAATATTATGAACTCTTCTGTTACCATGGCAACACAAGGCTCGCTTGGTTTCGCTGATTTCATGCACGCTGTGCTGTGTGCTGCCGCTCTGCCTTCACACAGAAACATGTGCAGGCTGCAGTTTGGCTCCAAGCCTCTAGGGGGCTCACAGAGACTCACAGAAGCACTGATGCTGTCCAACACTGACCTGGAGTGTTTCATGAAGATGTTTTCAGAGTGATGAGATCCAGAGGGTTCGAGCGATGGTTCGAGCGGACATGCCTGAACACTTCCTGAGTCATGTGATCAACACAAACAGTAGCAGGGCTCTCTGATTGGCTGCTTCCTCTCCATGTTGGAGAGCCGCAGAGCTCCTCCTTCTGTCAGCTTCACTTTCAAAACATGGCCTTCAACAGGTGGACAGTTATGACCCGTGAAAGTGACGGGGTCAGAGGTCATGTCAGTCCCAGCACTTAAAGGATCCTGCTGCTTCTGCCGAGTTGTAACTTAATAATGTGATACTTTATTGACCCCCCCCCAGTGAGGGGGCAGGGCTTTAATGACCTGCACAGGAACACTTTAGCGAGGCAGATTGTTTCCAGCAGGAGAGTGGAGCTCAGAGGTCAGCTGACTGAGGGGGGGTCATGAGGTCAACCTGGCCAGGTGTGCAGGTGTTGACACCTGCTGCAGAGCAGACGAGCTGACACAGCGAGTGCACGCGTGTTCACAGTTTCATACGAAGCTTATTGAAGACAAATTCAGATTGTTTCCTTCTAAAGAACTTTTTAAAGTCCTGATTTCTTTCTTTCATTTCCTCTTTTTACAAGCTGCTGTGTTCAAAATGAAGCCAACAGAAAAATGAACTGCAGTTCCTCCAGTGTCCACTTGAGGCTGGATGACACGCTCGCTCATCCTTTTTGATTGTATTAAGGCTAAAGGTTATATCTGAATTTGCATAATTCAGGGCGGGGCTTCGATGACAGACTGGTTTCTCTTTAGAAATGTGTGACCTGACTGAGACCATGTTTCTAGATGCTTCCTCAGCCTGATGAAGAGGTGCAAGGATGTGTGGGAGGGAGGAGGAGCAGCAGGTAACCCCCCCCCCCCCCCCCCCCCGAGGTGAGAAGGATCAAGCTGACAGTGAAGGCACCATGTGAACACACAGACGTGAACTCTTTCACCCCTCCGGCCCGTCCAGCAGACTCAAACTCACCACCACACAACGCCTCCTCCTCGGGTTACCCCCCCCCCCCCCCCCCCCGGGTTTCTCACAGCGTCTAATTAGTGCCCACACTTGTGTTTGGCATCCAGAAGACGGGAGATTGAGTGTCAGTGGTTTGTTTGTGTGGACCCTGTGGTGTTCAGTGTCTGAGCCTGGACTCAAACACCATCATCTGATTTTATCTCGTTATTTCAAACATCATTATTTTATCATCTGAACTGAAGTTCACCTCACACACACACACACACACACACACACACACACACACACACACACACACACACACCTTTTCAAAATGTGGGCGGGGCTTGAGAGGGAGCTTTGTGGACCCAGCAGCTGAATACACCTCGGAGGAATCTGCACAGCAAACAGAACCTCTGAACAACCCTTCAAGACGCTACGAGCAACGCAAGCTAACGTGCTAAACACTGCAGACTGATGGTTCATCCAACGCCATCGACGTGGTCGAAGTTAAATAACGTTTAAATTGTTAAGAATGAAGCTCCTCCCTCTCTCTCCTTCCTGTCCTGGATCTCTAACTGTCTGCAGCAGAGGACTCTGGGTAATGGTGTTCTCTTTACCCTCAGAGGGTCTTGTTACTGCCTGTCTCTGCTCCCTGCTGCCTGGCTCAGAGGTTTGGTCAGGAGACGAGTGATTCACTAACAGCTTCAACACGCTCACAGCTCCTGATGGAGAGTGAAGGGTTCAGATCCAGGAGGAGGTCGGGGAACATGGATGATCTTAAAAACACGGAGCGTCATGTCACACCACGCAGACGGCCTCACGATGCTTTTCAAACAATCGGATCATACAATACAGGAAGTGACGCTCCACGCCAGCAGGTGGCGGTAACCTGCTCCCACACCCCCCGTATGACAGGTCCTTCTAATCCAGAAGAATGTCTGATTAAAAGTCGTCTCTTGACTGATTCACTGACCAGCCAATCAGAGTGATTCCTCTCACCAACCGTGTCGACAGACGCAGATTCAACAGATCGAGAAACGCGAGCGACGGTCCGAGCGATGATCTACGCTCAGCCTTCTCACGTGACGTCACCGAGCAGGATTGGGCACCGAGCGCCCAGCTTGACTTTTAAATGGCCTCCATGGATCATTACGTCTCTGACTGTGTTTAATACGAGGCCTCCCAGCTCTCCTCCTCGTCGGAATAAGAACAAACAGAACTCTGCTATTAGACACAATCATCAACTAAAACAAAAAGCCAGCCGGCCTCTAAAAGCCTCCTTCTCATCTCTGGAGGTTCTGCATATTCATGAAGCTGCGTTCAAGGAACAATAGCAGTGTCAGATAAATGGATTATAAACACGCTCTTCTTTGTTTGATGTTTTCAGTCAGTGCTGCTTGTTTAAGATGACTCACATGATGTGAGCTGAAACACAAATGACAAACCTCCGTTTGTGTTTACACGAGCGACAAGAAGAGAAATATTCAAGCTCAATATGGGCGTCTGAAACCTTTACATCCCTCAGATATCAAACAAAGATCTTAAACAAAGACAGATGACCACTCTGCAGAGTGAGGATGTTTGTTGTAGTCCATACAGCGCCCTCTGCTGGCCACAGAGAACGGCTGGTTTAACACAATGAAACTCAAATTAAATATCTGACTGGTGAATAAATCTGGTAATATTGGCTCTGTGATAAAATAGACGACAATCAGTGAATGAGCTGATATCGGCCGATATTACTGGCTGGCCGGTCGATCGGTCGGGTTCTAATTATATTTATTCTGAGAAATGTTTAATTCAGGTTTTATTAGAATGAGTCTTTTTTTAATGGTATTAATAAGCTCCATGTTTTGATGTTCTCTGAAAGTTTCCGTGCTCTGTTCGGTATGTTACGCGTGTTAGCATGTTAGCGTGTAGCTAACGTGGGTTTAGACTCCTCTGGAAACTTCAGACCAGCAGAGTGACGAACTGACCGTGTTCACAATAAAACATTAAGACAGTCGATGATCCGTCATCACGAGCATGCTGATACTGCCAGCGAGCCGCTTTAAATGGGCGCTAACGCCCGTCAACAGGTGTGACGGCAGACAACGTGCTGAACAAAGTCTGACAGATCGACTCAGACACACGGAGAGCTGCATGAAAGATCGGCCTTGTCAATGGCATCTCATTAGCTGGCGTGGTTCCGGGGGTCGTGTTCATACCGTCTGTAAAAGCTCTAATTAGAGGCAGCTGAACAGATGTGAGGTGTGTGTGTGTGTGTGTGTGTGTGTGTGTGTGTGTGTTTCAGCTGTCACACACTCGGCTAACAGCGTAGAGAACACTTCCATGTTTAACATTCAGATCCTTCCTGAACATGATTCACTGTTTAAGCTAACGGTCTGAGTGGCTCCGCTCAGCCTCATGAGTGATGGTGCGTTCAAGGTGCTCTGGATAAAGCAGCAGCCGTTGTTTGTTTGGTCAGACGTGTCCTCTGAGCAGCATCAAGTGTTTGAGCTCTGAATCCACCGACAGCACAGCCATGTTCTCACGACCACGCAGGCGTGAGAAACACGTTACAACGTCCAACAACGTAACACGCCGTTTAATGATCACAGTCGCCCGACACATTCAGTCATTGATGTCGATACTGAAGAGAGAAAAATATCTGATACCGATATATGAGCAGCCATCTTTTCTTGTTGCATCCATTGAGATAAACCTTCATCTCTTCCTATGATGATATCCATACAGCGCCCTCTGCTGGTGACAGAACTGCTGGATTAGTGAAATGGTGAATAAATGCAGTAATACTGCGTCTATCTGTGATACAAACAGACGATACTGAGAGTCACTGGATAGGTTACTGTCGGCCGATTCATCGCTCGTCATGACACTTCATTCACGAAGAACGGCCTCAAAAACTTTCACTGCAATGTCTGAGGACATAAAATCCAAACAGGACAGATGTTGTTCTCTACATCTGAACAGATCAGAGCGGCTCCGTCACAAACAAGCCCTTCAATCCTGTTTTCCTTTTGTGAAGGAATCCAAGCTGAGCTGATGATCGATGCTCTGACAGTGAAAACCTTTCAGTCTTTGAGTCCAGGGTTTCCACTCCTTCTTGTTTTCACTCTGCAAACTACATTCACCAACAGACATGAGCTGTTTCTACTGTTCCATCAAATACATTCATCTTTAAAAGGCAGCTTGCATATGATTCACACGTCTGCGACGTCCTCCGCTCATCTATTCCCTTTGTGTTGTTTCAGATCCGTCTCTGACTTGCCCACATTCTCCCCACTTCACTGAACGCATCAGCTGTTATTAAGATTTGCAATATCTGGGCAATGAGCCACTTCATCTCTGCACTTTCACACCACACGCCACTGACACGCAGTGATCATGGAGCCCGCTGCAGACACGTCAGTGACACGCAGTGATCATGGAGCCCGCTGCAGACACGCCACTGACACGCAGTGATCATGGAGCCCGCTGCAGACACGTCAGTGACACGCAGTGATCATGGAGCCCGCTGCAGACACGTCAGTGACACGCAGTTATCATGGAGCCCGCTGCAGACACGCCACTGACACGCAGTGATCATGGAGCCCGCTGCAGACGCGCCACTGACACGCAGTGATCATGGAGCCCGCTGCAGACACGTCAGTGACACGCAGTGATCATGGAGCCCGCTGCAGACACGTCAGTGACACGCAGTTATCATGGAGCCCGCTGCAGACACGTCAGTGACACGCAGTGATCAAGGAGCCCGCTGCAGACACGTCACTGACACGCAGTGATCATGGAGCCCGCTGCAGACACGTCAGTGACACGCGGTTATCATGGAGCCCGCTGCAGACACGTCAGTGACACGCAGTTATCATGGAGCCCGCTGCAGACACGTCAGTGACACGCAGTTATCATGGAGCCCGCTGCAGACACGTCAGTGACACGCAGTGATCATGGAGCCCGCTGCAGACACGTCACTGACACGCAGTTATCATGGAGCCCGCTGCAGACACGTCAGTGACACGCAGTTATCATGGAGCCCGCTGCAGACACGTCAGTGACACGCAGTCCGGCCCGACACGCCATTCAAGGCGGGTTCAGATATTACACATCCACCAAATAAGAGAACCAAGTGTGGAACATGACTGGGCCTCTGTGGCTGACTGAGGGGAACCGTGTGTGTAAGCGTGTGTGTGTAAGCGTGTGCATGGAAGTGTGTGCGTGTAAGCGTGTGTGTGTGTGTAAGCGTGTGCGTGTAAGCGTGTGCATGGAAGCATTTGCATGGAAGCGTGTGTGCATAAGCGTGTGCATGGAAGTGTTTGCATGGAAGCGTGTGTCCATAAGCGTGTGCATGGAAGCATTTGCATGGAAGCGTGTGCGTGTAAGCGTGTGCATGGAAGCATGTGCGCATAAGCGTGTGCATGGAAGCATGTGCGCATAAGCGTGTGCATGGAAGCGTGTGTGCATAAGCGTGTGCATGGAAGCATTTGCATGGAAGTGTTTGCATGGAAGCGTGTGCATGGTAGCGTGTGTCCATAAGCGTGTGCATGGAAGCGTGTGCGTGTAAGTGTATTCATGTAAGTGTGCATGTAAGCGTGTGCATGGAAGCGTGTGCATGGTAGCGTGTGTGCATAAGCCTGTGCATGGAAGTGTGTGCATGGAAGCGTGTGCATGGTAGCGTGTGTCCATAAGCGTGTGCATGGAAGCGTGTGCGTGTAAGTGTGCATGTATGCGTGTGCATGGAAGTGTGCGTGTAAGCGTGTGCAGGGAAGCATGTGCATGGAAGCGTGTAAGCGTGTTCATGGAAACGTGTGCATGTAAGCGTGTGCGTTTAAGCGTGTTCATGTAAGCGTGTGCATGGAAGCGTGTGTGTGTATGCATGTGCATGGAAGCGTGTGTGTGTAAGTGTGTGCGTGTAAGTGTGCATGTATGCGTGTGCATGGAAGTGTGCATGGAAGTGTGTGCGTGTAAGCGTGTTCATGTAAGTGTGCATGTATGCGTGTGCATGGAAGCGTGTAAGCGTGTGCGTGTAAATGTGTGCGTGTAAGCGTGTGCGTGTAAGTGTGTGCGTGTAAGTGTGTGCATGGAAGTGTGTGCGTGTAAGCGTGTTCATGTAAGTGTGCATGTATGCGTGTGCATGGAAGCGTGTAAGCGTGTGCGTGTAAATGTGTGCGTGTAAGCGTGTGCGTGTAAGCGTGTGTGCATAACCGTGTGCATGGAAGTGTTTGCATGGAAGCGTGTGCGTGTATGCATGTGCGTGTAAGTGTGTGCGTGTAAGTGTGTGCATGGAAGTGTGTGCGTGTAAGCGTGTTCATGTAAGTGTGCATGTATGCGTGTGCGTGTAAGCGTGTGCATGTAAGCGTGTGCGTGTAAGCGTGTTCATGTAAGTGTGCATGTATGCGTGTGCATGTAAGCGTGTAAGCGTGTAAGCGTGTGCATGTAAGCGTGTGCGTGTAAGCGTGTGCGTGTTTCAGGCTACTGAAGGAACCTCGGTCACATGATATTTGATCATGTTCACTGAAACAGGTTTGTCAGTGCAGAAGGAGACAAAGGGGGAACGAGCTCCTCATGGAGACACAGAACCAGAACCACAGAACCAGAACCACTTCCTGTTTACATCGGAGGAGGAGCCAGCTCGACTAACACGTCAGATTATTTCTATTTATTAAACACACACACACACACACACACACACACACACACACACACACCATTCCATTCGTGCTGTAGAAACGGAGACCCCCCCGCGCCCCTCCCCCCCCCGGGTGTAAGCATGGCGAGCGTTTCCAGTCTGCACACAGACCCATTTAAGCTGCAGGAGAAGTCAGACATTCTGAACGTGTGATTGGGTTACCGTCGGGCACGGCGTCATATATCACGTCTCACCGTGGGACATAATCCAGGCAGCGTGGGACTCATGATCACTGGGACAGCTGGGTGTTTGACTCGCAGCGTGTTTAATGACTTCTGCTTCTTCTGCAACAGGCAGGACGCAGGACACAGGACAGGCAGGACACAGGACACAGGACAGGCAGGACACAGGACAGGCAGGACACAGGACAGGCAGGACACAGGACAGGCAGGATACAAGACAGGCAGGATACAGGACACAGAACATAGGACACAGGACAGGCAGGACACAGGACACAGGACAGGCAGGACACAGGACAGGCAGGACACAGGACAGGCAGGATACAGGACATAGGACACAGGACAGGCAGGACACAGGACAGGCAGGACACAGGACAGAGGACAGGCAGGACGCACCAGACAGGACACAGGACAGGCAGGACACAGGACATAGGACACAGGACAGGCAGGACACAGGACAGAGGACAGGCAGGACGCACCAGACAGGACACAGGACAGGCAGGACACAGGACAGACACGACACAGGACAGACACAAACGCTTCATGTCTTTTAGGAGGACACGCAGTCCAACCGGTCCGTCTCTGCATCCTGTCTGGACACTGAGGGGTTAAAAAGAAGATCCTGACTGGATTGTTTTTGATTGGTCTGTTTTGTCTCCTGCTCCCATGAAAGACTCAGCTGTGGGATTCTTCAGCACTTGATCTGGGTCAAGCTGCCTGTCAGTCAAACTGCAGGGTGATGAAATACCTCTGTGACGGGAGGTGATGACATCTGCCAAACTATGCAGACATGCCCTCCAGAGAGACCATCCAAGGTCAACTCATCTCGCCGCCAACACTCAGCCCGCTGGAATCCAGCTCGCCGTTAGCCGAGCGCAGCGCTCACAGGACGAGCTGGCAGCGCCTCAAACCTCACAGCCTCGGGTTCAATGGAAGCTTCTGTTTGAGAGCGAACCAAAGAACGAGCTCTCACCGGCTCCTCGCTGCTTTTATCATCCACATAGCTGAGGGGATTAATCCCAGCGTGCCTCGGCCTGCTCGCTGCAGAGCAACCTGCTCGTCCAAAAGGCCACGGAGCAGCCAATCAGGAGCCGACGCCAGAAACACGTCACAACGTTTTGTAGATCTGACATCATATCGTAGCGCCGCGGTCCCACACCACCACGCCGCTGCCCTCTGTCGCTCTGATCACGCTGTCAGCTCGGGCGCCGGGCGCCGCAACACGGGTCTGTAAACATATATGTTAAAGCGTGGAGGAGTGCGCTGGGTCCAGAGCTGCGAACACACAGACACCTCCTTCCTCTGTTGTCTAAGACATGTCAGAGGTCAAAGGTCAGAGCAGAGGAAACAGGGACAGACAGGTATGTGCTCTGACAGACTCCGCCCCTCAGTTTATTTATATACAGTTGGTTTTTCTGCTCTGGGAGTCTCACAGGCTGGAGCTGCCTGACCCAAACACTCGACATGACCACGCTGACTGTCCCTCTCTGGACAGCTGGCGGACAAAGACACGGCGACAGGAGGCGACCTGAGCTACCAGAGCTTCATATATGCAGGCAACATTTACTGAGCATCAACAGCCAGAAGCTCCGCCCACTGACCTTCAGGCCGTCACCGAGCAGCTTCAGAGACGTTTAGCAGAGTCGGTGCGACTCGAAGCAAACCTACAGTAAATCCTGTTTTTGACTTCTTCAAAGCATCACTGACCAAACAAAGAGGAGTTCAGTCCTGAGCCGCTGCAGACACACGTGGAGCCTGAGGGAACCTTGTCTTCAACCTGTGACCCAGATCCTCTGGAAAGTCCCTGGGCTGATTGAGGAGGTGGGAGAGACGCTGGGCGCGCTCTGAAATGACAAACAGCAGGCAGGCGGTGGCATGCTTTGCTTGCCAAACACAGCACTGGAGTTCAAATAGTGCTGACAGGGGAAACATAGACAGTGCCCCCCCCCCCTCTGTAGACATAGGCCTTCCTGTATTCACAGCTCCAGGCTTCTTATATCTTGGAAAATGAATGTTTACATGCAGACTGGTGTGGAGGAGGAGACGCAGCTGAAACCAGTTAAGATCCAAAGATCCCATCAAACAGTAGCTTGACTTTATTCACTTTAAACACGCCTCTTCCATCTGACCCGCCCACTCTCCCATCTGACCCGCCCACTCCCCCATCTGACCCGCCTACTCCCCCATCTGACCCGCCTACTCCCCCATCTGACCCGCCTACTCTCCCATCTGACCCGCCTACTCCCCCATCTGACCCGCCTACTCTTCCATCTGACCCGCCTACTCCCCCATCTGACCCGCCTACTCCCCCATCTGACCCGCCTACTCCCCCATCTGACCCGCCTACTCCTCCATCTGACCCGCCTACTCACGGAGCCTACTTTGATGCTTTGAATTCAGCCTCCGTCCAATCATTAACTGTGCTGCGTTCAGGTACGGGACGCAGGCTTCATCTGACCCGCGTCACAGACTCCACCCAGCAGCTTTAAGGGGCGTGTCCTACTTTCACCTTACTGAAGCACTTACAATAAGACGGAGGGAAGCCGGCCATCTTTACCTGCGGCCTCATCAGGGATGTATGAACACCATCATTCACACTGCTGCAGGTTCTTTAAGGTTCACATCCATTCTGAAAAACTGAATTTCCAGCTCACTGATTGGACGATACAAAGGTGCATCTGTAGTGGAGGAGGTGTATCAGGTTCCTCTGATGCTCATCGAGTGCGACAGGATCTTTAGGACGCAGAGCGTCCGTGTTCCTGCATGGTCATGGTTCCTGTGTGCGGCGCCCGGGGCGAGCTGTCAGACCCGTGATGCATCCAAACATGAACAGAAAGCAGGAAACACGGATTAAACACGCGTGCTGTGGACCTGTGGGCGTCTCACCGTGAGATTCACAATCAGGATTCAAAGTCGATCTTCTCTTGCAAAGCGTTGAACCCATGAGTTAACCCATTAATGACTAACCTGGTCCCCTCTCAGTGACCCCCCCCCCCCTTAACTCTCATTACCAGGCCACCCACTCTCTTCCTGTGTCTAAGTGCTCACTACATCATAAGTTGATGAATGCACAATGCTCCTCTGTACCTTCAACCTGTCCTGCATGTAAACATGACCAACACGGCTCTGTGACCCCGCCGCCCCCCCTAATCTCCTAATCTGCAGCGGAACAGCCGCCTCTGTGATCACTGGCAGGTCCAGCACGTGGCATACCTTCCTCGGGGGGGGGGGGGGGGTGTATGCAGGTAATCCACATCCCGACTAATATTTGCAGCCGGATTCTTCTCATCTGTTTGTGGGGGGGCGTGCAACACATTCATCCTTCAGTGCAGCTCCTTTTATTAGCTCTCTCACTGACCTGCTGTTTATCTCACTCTTCCTTCAGTTTGAAAGATTTCATTTGAGAAGCTGAAGCTGCTTCCTGTTTGTGTGTGTCAGCCCGACGTGATGTAGTGGTATCAGAACCAGTACATGTGGGTTCAGCTGTGACACGGGCTGAGGATAAATATCCTTCAGTTTAACGAGACGGCCTTCGTTGAATCATTTCTCAGAGTGGAAATGAGTCGTACATCATCACCGACATCATGGACGCCGGCGCCCGGCTCCTGAAACACAAAAACCTCCTTGTACAGCCATGATGAGAAAGAGACGTTTTCTCACAGGCCGAGCTGAAGCCTGCGGTTGTGGTCGGGGGAAAATGGCGTTTGCTTTCAGCCATATTTCATTAGTGCATATGCAGATGTCATTCGTAGCCAAAGTTGTTCTTATTAAGCGTGAAATCTAATCGCCATGTGGCGAACACATGTTCAGACATGTTATTGTAGGAAAGCCTCAGTGATGGAGGGAGGAAATGTTCCCCTTATTTATGACCACAGAACAGTTCAAACGTGTTGTCTGCTTCCCGGTGACAGATGGTTACCCCGCACAGCGCCCGCCTCGCTGGGAGAAAAGCCCCCGTCATATCTTATGGAGTCATCAGCAGCCGCTTGCCAACTTTAATAGGACGGGGGACCGTAACTCTCCAGGCAACTCCAGCACTAAAGCGGGCCGACAGGTCCGGCTGTCTCGCCCGCCTCTGATCGATATCAGATTGTCTCAGAGACAGAGGCAGAGCAATCAAGCGTGCCAGAACAGTGAGCAGTCCAGTCAGAGGTTAGAGACGAGCCGGCTTCACCCGCCGCCAAAGTGTGACCGCTGTTTAAAAGACTCTGACTCCCCCCCCCCCGGTGTTTTCCTTTCTCAGCCGTCCTGATTAAAGCTGCAGATCCGGCGGGCGGCTCTGATTTCTCCGCCCTGGCTGTGGTGAAGTCAGCGCTGCATGTCCTCACACAGTACGCAGCTGCAGAGGACATGGACACAGGACGCAGACACCCTATGAGGTCCTGCTGTCTCCTCGTGTCCTCCTGTATTCTATGCACTACGCTCACAGGACATCTGCAGCATTTTAATAACACAACGAGGATGAGGAGACAGCTGACACGTCTCTCAGACAGAGTCCCCACCCGGGGTCTGCGTCTCCTTAAACCAGAGACCCCTGAGCTCTCAGACTGCAACGTTTGACTTCTCCATGTGGACAAAGAAATGGAAACACCCGAAAGTGCACATATAACAGACAAAGAGGGGCGAGAGAGAGAGAGAGAGACAGAGGGAGAGTGGGAGAGAGAGACAGAGGGAGAGAGAGAGAGAGTGGGAGAGAGAGAGAGAGAGAGAGAGAGAGGGAGGGAGAGAGAGACAGAGAGAGAGTGGGAGAGAGAGAGACAGAGG
>NC_136699.1:147138-176052 GCF_947650265.1 Symphodus melops | reverse complement strand
GGACATGCCCCCTGAGGACTCTGGACACTCAGGGCTCTGAGGACTCTGGACACGCCTCCCGACTCGTCTGAGAACTCCTCCTCTCAGAACCTCTGATTCCTCTTTGATCATTTGTTATTGGCGTGACCTTGACATACATCACGCCATCGTCTTCTCATAAGTGCAGCGCTTGGTTGATGGTAAGAAGACGTGTGTGTGTCTCTGCGTTATTGGACGATATATTTGACTTTAAGCTTTTCTGGAGCAGTTTGAGGTCACTGCTGGCCGACTGAAGATTTAACACTTCAAACATGGAGTTTGTAACGCTCGAGTCATTTCACAGCTCCACATGCAAACAGGCACACGTCCGTGGAGCTGCCTGCTCCAAAGCTGCACACATCGGTTCTGGTCCATTTATTGTTCACACTTA
This sequence comes from Symphodus melops, assembly GCF_947650265.1. Taxonomy (NCBI): domain Eukaryota; kingdom Metazoa; phylum Chordata; class Actinopteri; order Labriformes; family Labridae; genus Symphodus; species Symphodus melops. The sequence continues at coordinate 175,643 of NC_136699.1, read as the reverse complement.
ATGAAGTGCATTCTCCTCCGTTTCAGAGGGAGCGGTGAAATATTAAATAGGCCTGGGAGCTGGCCGGTCACAAAACGAGGCTAAAGAACTCTCTGTGGATCTTTGCCTGCCCTGAATACCCCAACAAGCCCTCCACTCTCTGTCCTCAAAAAGCACTGAGACGCCTCAGTGTCAGAGGCGTCAGAGCTCCTGAAGTCGACTTCGTTCCTTCAGGGCCTCCGAGGCTCCCGAGCGTGACGCACTCGATCGTACAGCAAGAATCCCACTTTCAAAATGTGAAAAGACAAATCCAAACTTTGACAGAACCTGACCGGTGGCTTGTTCTCCTTCTGGATCACAGACTCACCAGAGAGTGAAACAGCTGGTGGCCCAGTGGTTAGTGTGTGCATCCCATATATGGAGGCTGTCGTCCTCAACACATGTGGCCTGGGTTCGAATCCAGGAATCAGAGGGGGGCTGTAGATCCAGATCGTAGATCGTCATCCTGAAGATGTAACCGAGGCGTTTTCCTTCCTGCTCTTTCTGCACGTCTCTGATAGCAGAGAAGTAAACATTGGGCTCCTCTGCAGATTTTTATCAACCTTCATCCTTTCAATATGTCAGCAAGTCAAGTTTCAGAGGCGGCGTGTGGCTGCGTCTGAGGAAACATCTGTCAGAGGTCTCTGTGGGACGCCAGAATATAGATCAGCTGTCAGCCATGTTCATTACTGACATGATGAAGGGCGTCATTACAGCTCTGCAGCCGACGCCCACAGGACGTCTTCCAGAGTCAGGAGCAGCTAAAGACACAACCTCAACTAGCTTCATGTGTCCTTGTTTCGTCCATGTCCTTCGTGTTGGAGCGTCGGCGGTGTGGCGGTGGGTTTGTGAAGCAGTGATCTGAGTAAAGATTGTTAAAGGAGGAGGAGTCTCTCGCTGTTAGCAGCACAGATCTGTTATCCTTCCTTTCATTGATGATGTCACTCTGGCTCACGCTGTCGAGGCGTGTATTTATCTGATGCTGGCGTCAGTGATGTCCCTCTTTAAGGCCTTCTTTATGCTAAACACATCATGTTAGGAGGTAACGGCACCATATTATTAAAAAACACATGTATATAACCTGAGAGTCTGCTGACCCCCAACATGTGGAATAAATCATCCAGTCCTTTGTTTGTGTCTGCAGACGTCTGACAACACAGAGAGAAATGCTCTGTTTCTACTGTGCTCCCCTTGTGATGTCACAGTGGGCCCCCACCCCTCCCCTGGTATCTCCACCCATAGACTCCACCTCCAGCCTAGAGATAAACTTTAGCACAGGTCGGCCATTTTTATTCTAACTGGAAAACTCAGGGGGCGGGGCTTATTTAAAGAGACACACACCAACACGGAGCGTTCTGAGCGAGCTGGTTTCTACAGGGTCACAAACGTCGTCTGCTGCTTGATTCATGTTACATTTGGACCAAAGCTCAGAAACACTGATGCTTCATGTAGACCACAGGGGGCGCTGTTTGAAAAGAGGGAGAATATGTCCTCTTTAAACAGACACAGCTGGTTTCCTACTGCTCTTACGAGACCTTACAAGAACTTTGAAAGACTTGGTCCAGAACCTGACATCGGGTTCTGATAACTTATGAGAGCAAAGTTGTTGGACACGCCCACCTGGACACGCCCACCTGGAAGCGCACTCCTTTTCCCTGTGGCTGCAAACAGAGGATGAAAAAGAAGGATTTTACTGACTCATCAGCTGAGTGAGTGACAGCAGTGATGGAGGAAGCGAGGAGAACTTCCTTTAATTCACTGATTAACCTTCCTGAAGTCTGAAGCTCATTAACATGCAGAGGAGACAATCTGTCCTCCCATCATGCTGTGATTAAGATTTGATCTGCCCCCCTTCTCTGGTCTAATGGGGCGTTCTTGACCAATCTTATTAGGATGGAGAGAGAGCGGAGGGATGGAGAGAGAGAGGAGGGAGAGAGAGAGAGAGGAGGGAGAGAGAAGGGAGAGAGAGAGCGAGAGAGAGAGAAGGGAGGAGAGAGAGAGAGAAGGGAGAGGGAGAGAGAGAGAAGGGAGAGAGAGAGAGGAGGGAGAGAGAGAGGAGGGAGAGAGAGAGAAGGGAGAGAGAGAGAGAGAGGGAGAGAGAGAGAGAGAGAATGGAGGAGAGAGAGAGAGAGAGAGAGAGAGAAGGGAGAGAGAGAGAGGAGGGAGAGAGAGAGAGAAGGGAGAGAGAGAGAGGAGGGAGAGGGGGAGAGAGAGAAGGGAGGAGAGAGAGAGGAGGGAGAGAGAGAGGAGAGAATGGAGAGAGAGAGGAGAGAGAGAGAGAGAAGGGAGGAGAGAGAGAGAGGAGAGAGAGAGAGGAGAGAATGGAGAGAGAGAGGAGGGAGAGAGAAGGGAGGAGAGAGAGAGAGAGGAGGGAGAGAGAGAGAGGAGAGAGAGAGAAGGGAGGAGAGAGAAGGGAGAGAGAGAGAGGAGGGAGAGGGAGAGAGAGAGAGAGAGAGAGAGAGAGAGAGACAAGGGAGAGAGAGAGTGGGTGGAGGGAGGGAGAAGGGAGAGAGAGAGTGGGTGGGTAGAGGGAGGGAGAGAGAGAGAGAAGGGAGAGAGAGTGGGTGGAGGGAGGGAGAGAGAGAGAAGGGAGAGAGAGTGGGTGGGTAGAGGGAGAAAGAATGGGGAAGATAAAGAAATGGGGAATGATGAATGAAAATGACGGGGCAGAGCAGAACAACGTCTTCACGGTGCGATAAGCAGCGAGCGGCGAGCAGACAGACGTGTTCCTCGCTCGCTGTTATTGTAGCATGAAGTGTCACTGGGGGAACATTTGAATCTTTAGGCTTGCTGTGTCCTTTAGTAAAGGGCACGAGGACTCGACAAATGTTTGAGGGTGCCGTTAACCTCGCTATCCTGCAGGTTAAAGTGACCGTTGACCTTTGACCTGCTGCTTCACCCCTTTATTAGGGAGCTGCCACTGGATGGGAGAGATTTATTGTTCCTGTAGTATCAGGTTTCCAGTCGGGTTTTCTTTCGTACCGACAACAGCAAATAAATAAATAGATAAATAATCAAATAAAAAAGTGAACAACGGCATGAAGAGCTGGACCAAACGTCCACACATGCTCGATGGAGACTCTACATGCAGGTGTGAAAGCAGCTCTCTTTCATAGTCTTAAAACACACAACACTCAGCGTGTGTTTCTGTTTCACCTGTCAACTCTTTGGATTTATCTTTTCTGAACACCGGACGCTGAAGTCTCAGTGAATCCAAACGGAGGCCTGATGATCTTTTCTCCGCTCTCTGGAAGAGCGCTCACTTTGTTGACTTCATTTGGAGCTTCGACGCAGTTAAACATTTCTTCCTCCTGTCAGCGGTGCGGCACAGTGGCGTCAGTAACTGTCAGCAGGGCTTTTGTACTCGGTAAGAACTTGTCCCCTGACGGTCTGCTCAAACAAAAGGTCTCGTCTGGACCAAAGCCAGCGTCTCTCAGCAGCTGTCGGCTTGTCACTTACGTTTTCAAACCTGCAGGAAGGATTTCATGCTTCAAAAGGTACAAAGCTGTGAGACCAATATTACAGCAGTACATCGGAGCCCACGTACATGACAACTAACCGTGTTCGAATGACAGTTTGATAAATACATAGGACAGAAAATGATTTCAAAAGCAGAAATTAATCGAGAATACTCGTTAGGAAAGTCCACTTTGTCATATTACAGGTCTCGTATTACCCAGAATCCTCTCCTCCATGTTCCTCCAACATGTGTCTCTAGTCTGTCTCCAAACCCCCCCAATGATGAGAAAAGTCCATCCTCTCAAGTCCTCCTGCTCAAACAGGCTGTTTGGATATTTTCCCTTCATGACATCACAAAGGGCAGTAGCCCCTCCCCCAGGTGGGTGACACTCCCACAGCTAGGTGTTTGTTCTGTCCTCTGAGTCTGCCTTCTCACCGTAAACAATAGGACATGGAGCCAGAAAGCAGCGAGTACACCCGAGCCCTTCCAGAGAGGGGGCGTGGTCAGACACAGCTCATTTACATATTTAAAGCTATAGACACAGAAACAGCCTGTTGTGAGCAGGGTGGCCGCCTGCTGCTACAAACATGTCTCTCCATGAAAACCTTTTCAGTGTTTCAGTCGCTGTATTTGTAAGTTAAACGTTGCTGCAGGACTGCTATGCCATCTGACTTCTGAACCTTATCGCGGACTCATAGGTCACAAATCCAGAAATATATACCATAATGCATTGCAGTGCAACGCTTAAAGAGCTCAAAGGCCAGCTGTCAGACGAGGCGGCCGCAGCAGGAGCGAGCGAGCAGCATGAAGTCAGACATGTTGAGTGTTCATACTTGTATTTGTCTTAAAGGTGGAAGAGTGAAGGATTTATGATGTCTTATGTAAGTTTCTCTTGTTTGTTTTCCCTGGCTATCAAGTCATTATTTAGCGCCCCCCTGTGGACAAACTGGTGCCCCCTGGTGGTAGAGTTCAGACTCTATGTTGAAGACATGTAAGTTCTGCCTGTAAGGTCATATAGAGGCAGCGACAGTGATTTCTGCATATTGTGCAAGCAGCTGAACTCGTCCAGCACTTCAAACTGCAGATAAGAGAGACGTTTAGTCCGAACACAAACGAGTGATTGAATTCTGAGCGTTTTCACATGAGCGCATGCTGAGAGAGTGTTCTTGATTTCTTGCCATGTCCTGTGTGTCTCTGTGATGTTTTTGTCCCTGTTAAAATAAGCCTGTGTGTCTCACCGCGTGAAGGCCGGTAATGCCACAGTCTGTGGGCGGAGTCTTTGATCTGCCCCGTCTCCTGGGTCGCTTTGAGATGGATCAAGAGGAACCTGCAAACAGGACAGCTTGCTGTTTTTAGTGAGGCTTAGAGGGCCTGTCTGAAGGTTTGTGTGGAGGAGATGATATATTCTCTTGTGTGTTGATTTTATTTTCTGGTTTTGGTCCATTGCTCTGCTGCTCTATTCAGAGACGGAAAGAAAAGAGGACCATCCATCTTCAACCTGCCGGGTTATTGCTACAGATATCAGACAAAGGGAACAATAACAGCAAAGGTGGAAGAAATCACTTCAGAGCCACAGAAATGGTTTCCATGAATACGATTAGGAAAGTGTTTACAATAGCTGCAGGATAAAAGTGCAAATCTTAAGAATCTAGCAGATGTACGACTGTCTTCTGTTGAAGCTTATTGGAACAATCAGAAATAACAATTTGACATGATACGTGGCAAAAAAGACAGAAAAAGTAAAAACATGACAAAGTAAGAAAACCATTTTGAAAAGATGACACAGTTGGGTTTCTGTGTTTCCCCCACTGGGAGTGTGTGAGGATGTTTGTCGCCTGTGAAGCGAGGTCACAGGTATGTGAGCAGTCATCTTTCATCTGGTCTCATGGCTCTGTTAGGGAAGGTCAGAGTTAGCAAACAGAGCAGCTTCCTGCACACGCAGACGCCCCTGGGTTTGCCAGATATGAGAGCAGTTATCAGGTGAACAGGTGTTGCAGCGATGGAAGCGGGCAGTGGAACTGCTTCAGATAGAAGTGATTGTACCCGAGCTAAAAAGCCTCTGCATGTTTCTAATAAGCTCCAGCAGCAGAAAGCTGCTCAAACTAGGATCAATGTTGGAGATGAAACATGGAGAGAGGTTAGAACGCAGAAAGCTTTACAGACCCATGCAGAGCTGGCTAAACACTGAAGCTACAGTGTCCACCACATGCAGAGCTGGCTAAACACTGAAGCTACAGTGTCCACCACATGCAGAGCTGGCTAAACACTGAAGCTACAGTGTCCACCACATGCAGAGCTGGCTAAACACTGAAGCTACAGTGTCCACCACATGCAGAGCTGGCTAAACACTGAAGCTACAGTGTCCACCACATGCAGAGCTGGCTAAACACTGAAGCTACAGTGTCCACCACATGCAGAGCTGGCTAAACACTGAAGCTACAGTGTCTCTACATGCAGAGCTGGCTAAACACTGAAGCTACAGTGTCCACCACATGCTGACCTGTGTGAGAGGAGGGGTGAGACAGCTCTCTGTGATGATTAGAGTTTAGACTGCAGTACTCATTTTAAACACTGGGGGGCGGAGTTACAGACTGCTCCTTTAATGATACATGTCGTAACGTTGCACTCATGCCAGCACTCATTGAATACCTCTTGTCCAATCAGACGGCTCCGTCAGAACTAACTGTTGTGTAACCTGTTACATTGCACCTGTCAGCTGAGAGGCTTTATGTTTTTAACACCAGCTTAAAAACGCTGCTTGTTCTTGGCTGCTACAGTAACAGATGAAGAGTGCTTCTTCAGATGGCAGACGCTCATGCCAGCTCAGCTGTCAATCAGAGACATATACCTGCTCGCCCACTCAGAGGGTTGGAGGCTGAATAAGCTTTCTGCTGCACATCCATCAGTCAGCAGTCTGTAGTTACATCCCAGCGTCTTGCACACATCGATTAGCCTACTCCACCTGTTTAAGCTAAAGAGAGCCGTACGAAGACAAACAAGGGTGGGACATTGTGTTGATGTCATTGTATTGCTGTGAGCAAATATATATCGTCTGTTTTGGTTTTGAGAGCAGAAAGCTGCATCACATCAGTAAAGTAACATGTTTTTATTTGTTTGTGTAAAAAATGGAGGAAGTGACTTAATTCAGCCTTTAGCAGTTTCTATTGGACTGTTTTGGACTTCCACTTGCAGTTGAGTCAGCAGAAACCGACACAGTGCAACGAGGAAAGCACTTCATCCTGAAGATTTTGTTGAAGTAATTGTCTCCTCAGACTCTAAAGATAAGGCCAAATCCCCAAAGAGAAATACCAGGACAGCCAAGCACATCCCAGTAAGACAAAACGAATGAACAATGACACAGCCAATTAGAGTCTGAGAAGAAGAGGCCGGGTGAGTCTACTAACGCTGGGTCAGCACCGAGCCCTGTGGCAGGTGAGCTCATCGTGTGTGACAGGTCTCTAACAGTACACACACACACACACACACACACACACACACACACACACACACACACACACACACACACACTCAGGCAGATGGAAGATGCAACTATCCCAAACTTTCAACCCTAGGTTTGGTGGGGAGTCCTTCTCTTCAGAACATGTCGCAGTCAGGTCCAGAACAGACATTTCAAACAGGATGTCAGAAATAGTCCTGAACCGCTCCACTTCCTGTCCCGCCTGCTGTGATCAAACAGCTGGAGAAACAGCTGCACACTGTACATGATCAGACAGTTTCTGATTCAAACATTATAATGACATGCATCCAAATCCCCCGAACCTGCCGACATGGGATCTAACCGTAGGCTCAGGGATTATCAGATGTGGATCATATTGTTTTTTTTATTGCAGCCCAGTTCCATGTATTGCTCTTTTACAAATTCAGGTTTTCAGAAAAAGCTCAAAAGAAAAAGGAGCCAATCTTTAACGACGCCCAGCTGTATCTCCTTTTCAGCCTTAATTAACGAGGTCATTAACCCGCTGAGATCCAGATCTGTGACCTGGCCAAGATCATGCAGAGTTAAACAAGCCACATCTCTTCCATCCACGGTCTGACTTTTAATTCCCAGAGTACATCCCTCTACATGTAAGAGCTCCCTGCTGTTGGAGGAGACGTGCGTCACAATCCAGTGTTTAGTCAACAAGTCGTGTTTTGTTGTTCGTGCACAGCGAGCAGCGCTCCTTGTGCCGGCTTGATTTGCATGAAAATCCCCGGTATTGAGGAAGACATCAAATCCTTTGAAAGCACAGCTGCAATCTCATCCTTACTTTTTCACGCTCAATTTGAGTCCTGAGGAAGGTCCAAACACTCGGCTGGCTCAGTAATCTTCTTTTCCTCCAGGACTCAACACAAAGTGTGATCTCTGACACAAAGAGCTTCTTCTGTCCTTTGTTTTAGAAACACATCACTTTCTGGTAAGAAGCCTCCATCATCTAATGATCTCTGAGCATTTTAGCTTGCAGTTCTTCCTGTCCATAAAAACCTCAACCTTGTCCTGTTTAAAGGTTTATTTGTTATATATTTGATTTATTTTTGTGTCTGTCTGAAACTCTGTTTTTGTGTTGCTGCTTGTTTTGTCCAGGACACTGGTGAAAAAGAGAGTTTTTGAAGGTGTTGGTGACGATGCTAGAGGAAGGATGTAGAACCGGCTCCTGTGTGAGCGCTTAAACAAGAAAACATTTAGATGCAGTTTGTCTGTGATAGAAAAGCATCTTAACCGCTGAGCTTGATTCATCCTCGGCAAACACCGTGTGTCTGGTTGCCATGGCAGCAGCTCAGTGAAATGCTGGATGAAGCTGTGTTTTCATAGATGTAGCTCGTGTCAGTGTGGCGGGCTGCAGGATCATTAGAACAACAGAACAGCAGGTCCAAAGTCTGCGCTGGTATTTCCAGTAAAAGGTCAGAACACACTCATGTTTTATTACAGAGACAAAGTGTGAGGACCATGCATCAGTGAGGACTTTACACGATCAATGTCTCTGATCAGACTTCATAGTGAACCTTGGTGTGAGAGCATCGTGTTGTCCTCTGTGCGTGACTCATCGGAGAACAACAGAACCATGTTTAGTGATTTGCATGAAGTCTGGCCAAAGCAGCAAAGAGCAACACAGAGAGTCAAGGGCAACACACTGACTCATTCATGTCAGGTTCATTTTAAACTACAGGTCAGACCTGGTCAGACCTGGTCAGACCTGGTCAGACCTGGTCAGACCTGGTCAGACCTGGTCAGACCTGGTCAGACCTGGTCAGACCTGCAGACTCCCTGCAAAGCATGAAGCAGGAAATCCATCAGAGATATTCAGAGTCTGAATGCAGCGTGTTTAACCCTTCAGCTGCTGGGTTTGGATCTGTCAGGATCTTTATCTGATCACACATTTATTATGATCATTCTTTAAGTTCTGCCAGTTTTTCATGTAATGAATATTAATCATAGAAGCTGATTTTAAAGTTCGCAGCTGCTTTAAAGACACAGATCAGCTGATCACTTTGATCTTTACAGCTGCTGTTGATGTAATGAAGGAAACATCACAGGAGGAGGAGCAGGAGGAGAGGAGGAGCAGGAAGAGTGGAGGAGAGGAGGAGCAGGAAGAGAGGAGGAGAGGAGGAGCAGGAGGAGAGGAGGAGCAGGAGGAGAGGAGGAGCAGGAGGAGAGGAGGAGCAGGAAGAGAGGAGGAGCAGGAGGAGAGGAGGAGCAGGAGGAGCAGGAGGAGCAGAAGAGAGGAGGAGCAGGAGGAGAGGAGGAGCAGGAGGAGCAGGAGGAGCAGGAGGAGAGGAGGAGCAGGAGGAGAGGAGGAGGAGAGGAGGAGCAGGAGCAGGAGGAGAGGAGGAGCAGGAAGAGAGGAGGAGCAGGAGGAGAGGAGGAGCAGGAAGAGAGGAGGAGCAGGAGCAGGAGGAGAGGAGGAGCAGGAGGAGAGGAGGAGCAGGAAGAGAGGAGAGGAGGAGCAGGAAGAGAGGAGGAGCAGGAGCAGCAGGAAGGGAGGAGAGGAGGAGAGGAGGAGCAGGAGCAGCAGGAGAGGAGGAGCAGGAGCAGCAGGAGAGGAGGAGCAGGAGGAGCAGGAAGAGAGGAGAGGAGGAAGCAGTAGAGGAGGAGTAGGAGGAGAAGGAAGAGGAGGAGGAGGAGGAGGAAGAAGAAGAGGAAAAGGAGGAGGAGGAGGAGGAGGAAGAAGAAGAGGAGGAGGAAGAAGAAGAGGAGGAGGAAGAAGAAGAGGAGGAGAGGGAGGAGGAAGAAGAAGAGGAGGAGGAAGAGGAGGAGGAGGAAGAAGAGAGAGGAGGAAGAAGAAGAAGAGGAGGAGAGGGAGGAAGAAGAAGAAGAAGAGGAGGAAGAGAAGGAGGAAGAGGAGGAGGAGGAGGAGGAGGAGGAGGAGGAGGAGGAAGAAGAAGAAGAGGAGGAGGAGGAAGAGGAGGAGGAGGAAGAAGAAGAAGAAGAGGAGGAGGAGGAGGAAGAAGAAGAAGAAGAGGAGGAGGAGGAGGAGGATCAGAAGTTGGTAAGAACTGAAGAGTGCTGATCAAAGGGAAACAGAAACATTTCCCAGAGTGCTTTGCACCTCCTCTTCTCAATCTGTCTGAGCTGTGATCACTGCAGTCCTTTACACCTGGAACATGTATAAGTCATAACACTTCATGACTCAGCACAGTGACACGTATGACCAGCATGATGACGTCATGGGTGTCTTATCTGGCGGTGCACAGAAGCATGGACCGTGCTGACAGACGTCCATCGACACATAACGTATTGTGACCAATCAGTGGCGTCTGGTGACCACCTGGTTCAGAGAGGAGGCTTGTTATTGGTCGATGAAGTCAGCTGGTGGTCACACTCTGATCTGTGTTCAGTGAAAATCTTTGACATAATGGGAGTCTAAGTCACGTGACAAACATGGGCAATCAGCCAGCTGATTTCACACACCGGCGTCGAGTCACATTGTGACTTATTACGGGCGGCGTGCTGTATCATGGCGTGCATATGATGCGTTACCATCCCGCCCTCAGTTTGTTTCCATTTGAACCTCAAAATGACGATCTGAGATGAACGCCTTCCTGCAGTGTAGAAAAAGGGAACATGGCTGAAATATGTTACCGTGGCAACAGTGTACGGAGGGAGTGAGAGCGGATCAGCGGCTGGAGACAAAACGGCGCCCACGCTGCTCACGCTACAGAGCTTAGAGATATTAGGCATGAATGAAATCGTGTGTGTGTGTGTGTGTGTGTGTGTGTGTGTGTGTGTGTGTGTGTGTGTGTGTGTGTGTGTGTGTGTGTGTGTGTGTGTTGTGTGTGTGTGTGTGTGTGTGTGTGTGTGTGTGTGTGTGTGTGTGTGTGTGTGTGTGTGTGTGTGTGTGTGTGTGTGTGTCAGGTTTACAGACGAGTGTAATCTACGTTTTAATCACAGCAGCTCTCGCTTCATCATGTGACGCAACATCCGGTGTTTCCATGGCAACGATAAACATTCTGTCCGTCATGGTGGCTTTGCTGTATAAACAGGAAACATATTTCATTGAGATATTTCAGTGTAAACATTCAGTGTTGTATCTTGTAAATGACCACTGATCAAAGTCGTCCTCTGATCCGGGCGGGACAGACGGTTGAATCTTTGATCAGTGACAGACGAGCGGCCTCCAGAATCAGGTCAGCTAATTGGGACGGCTAAATATAATTCACAGGGAGCACCTTCAGTGCCACTGCTGCCGTAACACGAACACACAGCCGTCATGAGGCGACCACGACCTTCTGATGACCACGGAGCGTTCTGATTGGATCTCGCACATCTGTACTAGAGATTAACAGAGAAATATGAAAAGCTTGTCCGTCACTGAGCCACAGTGTGAACTACGCAGTGCTTCCCCTGACAGCTCACCGTTAAATGTTGGTTTGGACCATAAGAACGACAGGCGTGTAGCTGAGCTGATTGACAGGTGGGCGCCGTGTAACGGTTTGTCAGGAGCCTTAAAACCCGCCTCAGCTCTCAGCCTGTCGTTAGCTTGACTCAAAGTTAGCCTGAGACAGCATTTCCAGCACGGAGACCGCCATCCATGGGACTCCAGCGCCCCCTGCAGGGACACACGGGGGACTCCAGCGCCCCCTGCAGGGACACACGGGGGACTCCAGCGCCCCCTGTAGGGACACACGGGGGACTCCAGCACCCCCTGCAGGGACACATGGGGGGGGACTCCAGCGCCCCCTGCAGGAACACACGGGGGACTCCAACGCCCCCTGCAGGGACACACGGGGGACTCCAGCGCCCCCTGCAGGGACACATGGGGGGGACTCCAACGCCCCCTGCAGGAACACACGGGGGACTCCAGCGCCCCCTGCAGGAACACACGGGGGACTCCAGCACCCCCTGCAGGAACACACGGGGGACTCCAGCGCCCCCTGCAGGAACACACGGGGGACTCCAGCGCCCCCTGCAGGAACACACAGGGGACTCCAGCGCCCCCTGCAGGAACACACGGGGGACTCCAGCGCCCCCTGCAGGAACACACGGGGGACTCCAGCGCCCCCTGTAGGAACACACGGGGGACTCCAGCGCCCCCTGCAGGAACACACGGGGGACTCCAGCGCCCCCTGCAGGAACACAACGGGGGACTCCAGCGCCCCCTGCAGGAACACACAGGGGACTCCAGCACCCCCTGCAGGAACACACGGGGGACTCCAGCGCCCCCTGCAGGAACACACGGGGGACTCCAGCACCCCCTGCAGGAACACACGGGGGACTCCAGCGCCCCCTGCAGGGACACACGGGGGACTCCAGCGCCCCTGCAGGAACACCCTCTGATGGTTCGGATCCGACCTCGGCCCTTTTCTGCACGTCATCCTCTCTCTCTTCTCCCAGTGTTTCCAGTCTCTCCTCAGCTTTGACACCAGTTAGGATTGTCTAACTAAGAGTCCGTCATGCTGACAGAAGACTGAATTCCTTCTCGTAGTTGGATGTTGTCAGAGTTGTTAAAGACAGATTTCTGAGGGCACATTCTCCCTGGTTACTTTGAGACGCAGTCAGATGTGACCAAGGCTTAATGGCTTTTCCCACAATCCTCGCTGTTTCTGAAAGTTACTGGTTTTAGCTTAATTAAAGATTTCTGAAACTCGTCACACGTTCACCTCGCTGAACAGCAGCCGCTCGCTGCATCGCTTTACGGTGCTGCATGAACACGCTTAGAACCAGAGAGACGTAATCCTGAACAAACTCAGAGAGAGAGAGAGAGAGAGAGAGAGAGAGAGAGAGAGAGAGAGAGAGAGAGAGAGAGAGAGAGAGAGAGAGAGAGAGAGAGAGAGAGAGAGAGAGAGAGAGAGAGAGAGAGAGAGAGAGACGGACGGTCTTGGAAACATGGCGACTTCTGTCACACAGATGTCAGACGCTCTGTTAGCTTGAATGGCGTGCGACTCGGAGAGTTTCACAGCCAATCACTGTCCTGCTTTGAGGATATGACTGATATAAGACACGTTACTCGTGGAGAGATGGTGACTTTAGCTAGCCTAACGTCTCCGTTATCAGCTGATCATGGCCGCACTCATCGAGCAGGAAGCACGCCGTCTAAAGATTATAAACGACAGGGATAATAAATATCCCTGAACTGACATCATCAAACACGTTTTAAAGCCTAAATAAATCCTGATCTTAAATAAACCTACGAACCAGAGAGGAAATGATCATTATGGGCTGGTTCATCAGTCGGTCTGATAAAAAGTACATGTGAGCGTGTGGTAGGATTTATAACACAGACCCCTGCAGGTGGCTCAGCGGGCGAGTCGCCCGAGTGTGTGAACGTGAACGCTCTGAGTTTTGTTGAACCTCGGATGAGACATGCTCTCTCTCGGTTGGTTTCTTCTCACCGCCGCGTTCAGTCGACTCAGCAGTTTGATGAACGGAGACTTTGGCGTGTTGAACTCGACCTCTTTTTCATCTTCGCCTCATTGTACGGGATAATTCCCCCGTTGGACTGTGACAGTGAACAGACGACACGTTGGCTTCCATTAGCTCCAATAAGACAAAAGTGAAATGAGATTAGTGAGCTCTGATTTCTCCGTGACCACGTCTCCATCGCACGGCTGCTCATGGTTTGATTGGTTTGGTCTGTCTGAGGGGAGTGGATGAGTGACTGACACGTTTAGAAGCTGCTGTGACCTGTAATAATGACTGACATCATCATGTCTTTCACGTGTGAGGGAGAAGTGCATTCTGGGACACCAGTTTGAGACATGGAGTGTTTCCTCTGATACATTAAATACTAAATGGGGAAAGTTTCTGATTTATGAATGTTTGATTTTCCACTTCAAACTTGTTTAACCCTTTGTGGCCTTCCTGATATTCAGCTTTAAGCTACGGCCACATCGTGCTTTGGTATTCTACATGGTTCTAAAGACTACAGTTCCCATGAGCCTCAGCTGCCGATACGGTCAATCAGAGCTGAAGCGTCTTCAAGATGTTACAGCTACATTAATCCCACAATAACCATCAAATTAATTTTACATTCGTTATTTTATAGAAAGAGAAATGATCATTTTCCCCTCACTGACGAGTCGTGAGGTGAGAGAACAGCCGCAGCTCAGCAGGTCAATGTGCATGGCTAACGTTAGCAGTGCTAGCATCCACAGTCCCAGGCTTCAAACTGTGCTGCTGCTGGTGCACTGTGCTCGTTTACGTCTGGGTAGTAGAGCCTTTAAGTGAAGCTACTGACAGTCTATGGACCGAGCGTAACCAGGTGTTGCTGCTGTTATTATTCCATGTGCAGAAATGTAGTTGAACTATGAAGTGAGGAAGCAACCAGCTGCCCCAGATAACTGCTCCACTGTCACAGAGAAAGTGTGTTTTCAGTTTGGATGGTGACAAAGTTTGAGAGAAGCATCGAGCGCTGATTCATTCTCCGGAGAAAAACTTTAATGAGCTGCTGGAGCCAAAGTTTACTAATGAAGCCGCTCTGTGCTTAACAGTCGAAGAAAGCAGCTGTAAAGAGCACTCAGTATGTGTGAGACTTTTAAACAGGAACTGAATAAATCTTTCCCAAACAGCAGAGCAAAGCCTGAGTCTCTGACTGTTCCTGCCATTTCCTCTTTCTCATTTTTCTTAGACCACAGCGGTGCCTCCTTCTGCTCCCAGCATGCAACATTTCATCAATGAGAGCTTGTACAGGCAGTGCAGAAGTGGCAGGATGCCTACAGTACTTAGACCAAGCCAGCTAATGTCTGATGTATGGACTCCAGTTCCCTTTGTCAGCAGGAAATCCCTGTTTTATTGTGGAAAAGGAAATGACTCGTTAGTTAAATTACACTGGAGGACACGTAAATCCACGTCAATAATCCTGATGAAGTGACGTGAGATCGATACACATGCTTCATGCTAATCCTCTGAGCATGTTTGAGAAACAGCCTGCGACCTCAGGCGGACTCATGTTTCCCTCCTGTGCTGCGTGCAGAAGGACTACGCTGCTGTACGTAGCATGAGATCCTGCTGAGTCGACAACGTGTGGAGGAAACACAAATCATCTCATCAGATGGTCCTTAAACAACACAGTGTAGAGCTGTACATATAGATATGATGTGAGGGTGAGCTCATCCCTCTTACAACAGACTGTATTATGTTTAATACTGACATCCAACATGGGGACATCGATGTAAATATGGATGTGCAGAATATATCTCCTCTTAATATTTTGACTAAAAGAGGACATATTCCCCCTCCTCTCAAACAGCGCCCCCTGTGGTCTACAATATAACATGAATCCAGCAGCAGAGGAGGTTCTCTCTGAACGCTCCGTGTTGGTGTGTGTGTCTCTTTAAATGAGCCCCGCCCTCTGAGTTTTCCCCATAGACATCACTCCTTCACTCGAGAGAATAAAAATGGCCGACCTGTGCTAAAGTTTATCTCTATAAAAGTCTATCCCCCCCCCCCCCCGAGCGCTGGGGGGGGGGGATAGACGTTAGAGATATGTTTCTATGTGAGTGTTTCTATGTGAGTGTTTCTATGTGAGTGATTCTATGTGAGTGTTTCTATGTGAGTGATTCTATGTGAGTGTTTCTATGTGAGTGATTCTATGTGAGTGTTTCTATGTGAGTGATTCTATGTGAGTGATTCTATGTGAATGGTTTCTATGTGAGTGTTTCTATGTTTCTATGTGAGTGTTTCTATGTGAGTGTTTCTATGTGGGTGTTTCTATGTGAATGTTTCTATGTGAGTGATTCTATGTGAATGTTTCTATGTGAGTGTTTCTATGTTTCTATGTGAATGTTTCTATGTGAGTGATTCTATGTGAGTGTTTCTATGTTTCTATGTGAGTGTTTCTATGTGAGTGTTTCTATGTTTCTATGTGAGTGTTTCTATGTGAGTGTTTCTATGCGAGTGTTTCTATGTGAGTGTTTCTATGTGAATGTTTCTATGTGAGTGATTCTATGTGAATGTTTCTATGTGAGTGTTTCTATGTTTCTATGTGAGTGTTTCTATGTGAGTGTTTCTATGTTTCTATGTGAGTGTTTCTATGTGAGTGTTTCTATGTGAATGTTTCTATGCGAGTGTTTCTATGTGAGTGTTTCTATGTGAATGTTTCTATGTGAGTGATTCTATGTGAATGTTTCTATGTGAGTGTTTCTATGTTTCTATGTGAGTGTTTCTATGTGAGTGTTTCTATGTTTCTATGTGAGTGATTCTATGTGAGTGTTTCTGTGTTTCTATGTGAGTGATTCTATGTGAGTGTTTCTATGTGAGTGATTGAGAGAGAGAGAGAGAGAGAGAGAGAGAGAGAGAGAGAGAGAGAGAGAGAGAGAGAGAGAGAGAGAGAGAGAGAGAGAGAGAGAGAGAGAGAGAGAGAGAGAGAGAGAGAGAGAGAGAGAGAGAGAGAGAGAGAATATGAACACTGAGTTACAGCGAGCAGCCGTGAAGCCATCGCACATAAATGTCACCAGAGTTTGTAGAAAGATCTAACGAGCCCGTCTCCTCTCAGTCTGTTCACAGTTCTCCAGAGGAGTTTACGCCATCTTCGGATTCTACGACAAGAAGTCGGTGAACACCATCACGTCCTTCTGTGGGACGCTCCACGTGTCCTTCATCACACCCAGCTTCCCCCTGGATGGGAATCAGCAGTTTATCATCCAGATGAGACCCGACATCAAAGGGCCCCTGCTCAGCCTCATCGAGTACTACAAGTGGGACAAGTTCGCCTACCTGTACGACAGTGACCGCGGTAAGTTCAGGACTCTCCCCTGCTGCTCCTCCTGCTGCTCCTCATGCTGCTCCTCATACTGCTCCTCATGCTGCTCCTCATACTGCTCCTCATACAGCTCCTCCTGCTGCTCCTCATACTGCTCCTCATGCTGCTCCTCATACAGCTCCTCATACTGCTCCTCATACTGCTCCTCATACTGCTCCTCATGCTGCTCCTCATGCTGCTCCTCATACTGCTCCTCATGCTCCTCCTCATGCTGTTCCTCATGCTGCTCCTCATGCTGCTCCTCATACTGCTCCTCATGCTGCTCCTCATGCTGCTCCTCATGCTGCTCCTCATGCTGTTCCTCATGCTGCTCCTCATGCTGTTCCTCATGCTGCTCCTCATGCTGCTCCTCATACTGCTCCTCATGCTGCTCCTCATGCTGCTCCTCATGCTGCTCTTCATGCTGTTCCTCCTGCTGCTCCTCCTGCTGCTCCTCATGCTGCTCCTCATGCTGTTCCTCATGCTGCTCCTCCTGCTGTTCCTCCTGCTGCTCCTCATGCTGCTCCTCATGCTGTTCCTCATGCTGCTCCTCATACTGCTCCTCATGCTGCTCCTCATGCTGCTCCTCATGCTGCTCCTCATGCTGTTCTTCCTGCTGCTCCTCATACTGCTCCTCATGCTGCTCCTCATACTGCTCCTCATGCTGCTCCTCATGCTGCTCCTCATGCTGCTCCTCATGCTGTTCCTCATGCTGCTCCTCATGCTGCTCCTCATGCTGCTCCTCATACTGCTCCTCATGCTGTTCCTCCTGCTGCTCCTCATGCTGCTCCTCATGCTGCTCCTCATGCTGCTCCTCATGCTGTTCCTCATGCTGCTCCTCATGCTGCTCCTCATACTGCTCCTCATGCTGTTCCTCCTGCTGCTCCTCATGCTGCTCCTCATGCTGCTCCTCATGCTGCTCCTCATGCTGCTCCTCATACTGCTCCTCATGCTGCTCCTCATGCTGTTCCTCCTGCTGCTCCTCATGCTGTTCCTCCTGCTGCTCCTCATGCTGCTCCTCATGCTGCTCCTCATGCTGCTCCTGCATGCAGGTAGCTGAGCACAGGTGAGTCACATGCACCTGCTGTGTTGAAGAGTCTGCAGCAATGTTCATGCTTCATCTACAGAAGGAGTCATTGGTTTGCATCATGAGGTCATGAGATCTCAGTGTTTCTCCATGATCACACACACACACACACACACACACACACACACACACACACACACACACACACACACACACACACACACACACACACACACACACACACCTGGATGGTCGATACAAACTGATGATTATCTGGACACAAGCTCTAACTCAACGTCGAGCATCAGCAGCCTCCTGATCGATCAGCCCGTTAGACCGATCAATCCCCCGATGAGTCACAGATGGTTTTTAATATTGTCTCCACACTCATCACGTCTCTGTGCCGGAGACAGAAAAGTCCTCCTCCCTAAAACGTCCTCATCCAGACTTTAAATGTATTTCATCACACTCCTTTGATCCGCTTCATCGGGGACTTCTTTTGTCGTCCGCTCTGATTTAAGTCTGAAGTGATTTTGTTCAGACGTTTTTCTCTCACCTTCTTTAAAACATGTCTCTGGACATGACAAGGATGCTTCTTTAACACATCAGAAACATGGAATGATTTACTGAACACGTGTGTTTGGATGAAAACAGCAGCTTCAAACCTGCTGATCAGTTTGATCTTTATTTATATATCAGTTTATAACAGGTGCTATCTCTTTACAAGCAGCAGGTAAACATGCTCATTGTTATGTTTACTAAGAGCAGGTTAAAGACCTTATTTACTCAGCTTAATCTTCAGCAGACCCGGATCATGATGAACTGGACTTTAAAGAACCTTCCAGGGTCCAGAACCTTCAGATGTGAAATCATAAGAAACCTGAAACTGCCCACAGTTAGGCTTCAGACAAATAACACGTCATGACTGTGGACCAACCTGCAGTTCCTCAAGTGGCCACTTGAGGCTGGTTCAACAGTGATGTTAGAATATCTGTTTACAGCTGAATAAAACATGGCAGCTCGCTGTCAGCTGATTCAGGAACTTGACCTCTTGGTGGTGTTTGTGTGGTCGCTCTCTTTTAGGAACAGGTCAAAGGTTACACACTGTGTGTTTGACCAGCGGTGGAGGGTTCTGTTCTGATTGGAGGAGGCGTTAGTTTTTACTCGTTACCAGGTATAAGATGTTATTTATCCTGAGCCTCTGCTTATCTTCCCAGTCAGCCTCGCTCTGACTGACAGCAGACTAACGTGCTGCTCCTCGCCAAAACCAGAGGGCGCTTTTCAACCTGCTGTTCTAAACTGTCCTCCTGCTGAACGCTAACTCTGACCCGCTGTCCCCTACTGTACGTCCCCGGCGCCACTGAGGGGCCTGTTGTGCATATTTCATCATTGCATGGCTGTCTAATGAGGTCAGTGTGATCCCCGCGTTTCCATGGCAACCAAAGTGTGGAGAGAGAGAGAGAGAGAGCGAGAGAGCGGTAGATGATGCCAGGATGTGTGTGGGTGTTTCTCAGGGAGAGGACGACTGCTTATGATGAATTCTATTAGCACGTTGAGACTAATGGATGAACCGACACCAGCGCCGTCAGCTGTTGTCAGAAAGTCAGTTTAGATAATGGATGCATGTATGTGGGTGGAAAGGCGCTCACAGGCTCTTAATTACATTCCTTTGTCTCCCTGGATGCACACATGTCCTCAGTAAGACTCGGAGAAGGACGGATGCTCAGCGCTGCTGCTCGGAAAGGAAACGAGGAAAGGAAATGAAGTTTCTATAAAGGCAGTGTTCAGTTTAATGTGTGTGTGTCGACCCGCACACACACACGGACATGACACCATGACGAGCGCTCTGATTGGGCGGCACGTGTAAACGATAATAATAATAATGTCCACGTGTCCGTCAGAGGTGTGAAGCATTGAATCCAACAAAGACGTGTTTAGTTTGGATGAATTATAAACCAACAGATTAAATGTCATTAAATCTGGCCCGCGGCGGTTTTCACTCATGGTCCATTTCAGCACAGAGAAGAAGACAGTGTTGCCATGGTTACTGAACACTGGGGATGTGTGCGTTCATGTTTCTGTGTTGGGATCCTCGAGTAAACATGACACCGGCAACTCTGCAGATGTCGAGTAAGAGATGAGCAGCAACTTCATGACATGTGAGGAGACCGCCTCCTCTGATGTAAGCGCGGCGCCGTGCCGTTTGGACCCGCTGACCTGCAGGACGTGTAATCTGAACCCGAACCAGCATCAACACGTTTAGCTCCGTCCTTCATCATCTTCACGGTGAATCTCTCTAAATGCTCATTATCTCTTTTAATTAGAGCGTCAGATAGAACCTGTAATTATGAGCCTCCATCTTCCTCCTCAACATCATCAACGCGCCCGCTGGGTCGCATGAAATTGATTCCTTCTGTAATTCAGCAAGGCGGAACGAAAGGATAAACGCCGTCTCAGACCAGAGATCAGGACCACGCAGATCCAGCTGTGGGTCCAGAGGACACTTTGACTCCTCATTGAGCCTTTCTTCTTTCTGACGTCAGAGAACCTACAAGACGCCCTGAGAGGACCCAGGTCACTGAGGTCTGAGGTGACCCAGGTCACTGAGGTCTGAGGTGACCCAGGTGACTGAGGTCTGAGGTGACCCAGGTGACTGAGGTCTGAGGTGACCCAGGTGACTGAGGTCTGAGGTGACCCAGGTGACTGAGGTCTGAGGTGACCCAGGTGACTGAGGTCTGAGGTGACCCAGGTGACTGAGGTCTGAGGTGACCCAGGTCACTGAGGTCTGAGGTGACCCAGGTCACTGAGGTCTGAGGTGACCCAGGTGACTGAGGTCTGAGGTGACCCAGGTGACTGAGGTCTGAGGTGACCCAGGTGACTGAGGTCTGAGGTGACCCAGGTGACTGAGGTCTGAGGTGACCCAGGTGACTGAGATCTGAGGTGACAGAGGTCTGAGGTGACCCAGGTGACTGAGATCTGAGGTGACCCAGGTGACTGTGGTCTGAGGTGACCCAGGTGACTGAGGTCTGAGGTGACCCAGGTGACTGAGGTCTGAGGTGACCCAGGTGACTGAGGTCTGAGGTGACTGAGGTCTGAGGTGACCCAGGTGACTGAGGTCTGAGGTGACCCAGGTGACTGAGGTCTGAGGTGACCCAGGTGACTGAGATCTGAGGTGACTGAGGTCTGAGGTGACCCAGGTGACTGAGGTCTGAGGTGACCCAGGTGACTGAGATCTGAGGTGACCCAGGTCACTGAGGTCTGAGGTGACCCAGGTGACAGAGGTCTGAGGTGACCCAGGTGACTGAGGTCTGAGGTGACCCAGGTGACTGAGGTCTGAGGTGACCCAGGTGACTGAGGTCTGAGGTGACCCAGGTGACTGAGATCTGAGGTGACCCAGGTGATCAACTCTCAGTCTTCTTAAACCTTCACCCGAACCAAGTCCACCAGAGATCTGATCTGATCAGCCGTACCAGAAGGGAAGTGATTGATTATTGGCTACAGCAGCTGTCAGTGGGTGGGCTAAGCGTTGGAAGGCGTGGCGTGGGCTAAGCGTTGGAAGGCGTGGCGTGGGCTAAGCATGGCGTGGCGTGGGCTAAGCGTTGGAAGGCGTGGCGTGGGCTAAGCGTTGGAAGGCATGGCGTGGGCTAAGCGTGGCGTGGGCTAAGCGTTAGAAGGCGTGGCGTGGGCTAAGCGTTGGAAGGCATGGCGTGGGCTAAGCATGGCGTGGCGTGGGCTAAGCATGGCGTGGCGTGGGCTAAGCATGGCGTGGCGTGAACAGAAGGAAAGTTTCTGAAGGAGCAGGAAGACGAGACGCTCGGTTTGAACACACTCTCATTATTCTGGGATGTTAAACTTCTGGTGTCGATGCAGTCGAGTTCTGTTCGACCCACTCTCCGCCTCCATGTTGGTCCGGTTCATGACTGACTCATGTTGATGGGCTCTTTACATAAAGCTCTGACTCTTTAAACCAGCAGACGATCTGCTCGAGGAGGCCGACGCCCACGCTCGTCTAGTCGGCTGCATAAATTGTTTCATCTTCTCTCAGAGCTGTTTTTTCTGCATCTGTTGCTTTGACTTTTATTTCTTTGTAAGTGCAGCTGCTGAGCGTGTACCATAAGACAGCACCAGAATAACCAGAATCACCAGTGGTGTTGTTACTGGGAAGCTGCTATCAGTCATCCAGTGACTAAATGCACCATAGCTTCTGTCTCTCAGCAGAGTGGGTGCAAACCTTGCTGGTCCAGTTTGTGAGACGTGTCAGAAGCAGGTTGCCTCCCAGGGGCATCATGGGTAAAGGATTAAGACAGGAAGTGTGAATCATGTTTGACTCCCCCTTCATCTCCTTCCCCAGGCCTGACCACGCTGCAGGTTGTTCTGGACATGGCGGCAGAGAGGAAGTGGCAGGTGACGGCCATCAATGTGGGGAACTTAAAAGACGAGAGGAAGGACGAAGCCTACCGCTCGCTGTTCCAGGACCTGGAGAACAAGAAGGAGAGGAGGGTGATCCTGGACTGTGAGCAGGACAAAGTCAAAGACATCATGGAGCAGGTAGAGTGAAGACGTGTTGCCCCTCATGTGTCCATGTGGTTAAGATTATGAAACCTGGAGGATTTGGGGAATTGCATATTAACATGTGTGCCGTGTTGTGGAGGTCCAACTTCACTGGTATCTGGGTTTGGTGCTGCTGAAGCATTTTAATCACACGGATGTAAATCTGTGTCTCAGTCTGTTTTTAAGGGAAGTTCATGAGGAATCCTCTCAGTAGGGCTTCAGGAGACTCACTGATGTTTGCTTAGCTCAAAGTGTCTTTAGATAAAATCTGCAGGATGTTTGAGATGAGCAGAAGTGACTCCTTAATAAGTCAAATCATGTTAGCATCCTGAGCTGCTGCTCTGAGATCTGACCCTTCTGGGTCTGGACTGAAGCATACAGGTATGAGACTCTGGGGGGGGGGGGGGGTCTCATTATGGTAAAAACAAACAAAGAGTAAATAATACTTAGAAATGATCAGCAGTATTTTAATATTTATGGGAATTCAGGCTTGTTAACGAGCACATTCTCCTTTAATTGCTCCTGTAGGAGCGAAGTGATAATCAGCCTTTGATAAAACAACACTGTCTGCTGGACCTGCAGAAAAGCACCACAACAATTACACTAATTGTCCTTTTAGGCAATACACAAAACCGCAATAAAAGGCAGAACAGATGCACATAAACAGGTTATTTTTATTCCTCCTCTTACCCGGGAGAGAGGCTTATCGATTAGCATTTAAAGCGTGCCAACGTCTGTTTAATCGCCGCTGAATGAGATCAATGCCCACGGCCTCGGAGCCTGTTTATCTGGGAAAAACAGAACCTGTTCAGGTGGAAGTTTCTCGCTTCATGTCAAAGGCATTTACGTAGAAGATCCAATACATTATTATTCAAATCTGCTTCAAGTCGCTGCCCCGACAAACGGAGACGCCAGTCAGCGGGAGGATTACTTTCAGGTGCGTCGTTTATTTCAGCCGCTGAAACGGTGAAATGTTTCTGCTGCTCTCCTGATAAGAGGAGTGGGTATCTGTGTGCAGCAGCGTCAGTGACGGTGAACCCCAACGTTTAAAGGTGATACTGCCCAGAACTGGAAGACATGTTAGGACTGATAGTGTCCTTGTCTGAATGCTTGAATGATGTGTTTTTAATGTATTTATGTCGTATCTCTGCTGCTCGACGTTTCCTCTCTGTGGAACACAAACCTGCAGAGCTTCATCATGTGGTTTCTTTGCAGGTCATCACGATCGGCAGACATGTCAAAGGTTACCACTACATCATAGCCAACCTGGTAAGTTGATGCATTTACTTCAGAGGATTTCAGAGATGATGAAAAGATAACATTTTGGTGTCTCTTGTTTTAAAGGGTTTCATTGATGGGGATCTGTCCAAAATCCAGTACGGGGGCGCCAACGTGTCGGGCTTTCAGATAGTGGATTTTGATGATCCTTTGGTGTCCAAATTTGACCAGCGATGGGAGGCCTTAGAAGAGAAGGAGTATCCTGGTGCTGACAGTAAAATACGGGTGAGTGGAGGACACAGCCAGGTGCGTTCATGTTTTCAGGGTTCAAATATACTTGAACCACACGTACGAGTAAAGTGGAAATGTTCACATCCTCATCTTTAAACCTAACATTTTATTGGAGGATTCCTCTGGACGGAGCGCCACATGAATCAGGCGGTGCAAAACACCCAAGAAGAGATGATCTGAAGATGGAGTGTGTTACTTTGGGACTCGTGTTTGACACATCGGGAGGTTTTAGTCGCTGATCTGATGAACTTCAAACCTTTCCACCCTGGTTGTAGCGGCTCCAAATCTACACTGCTGCTATAGTGCTTATATTCATATACACAAGCATGTCGTTAAACGCAAGTATACACAGGGCTTCAAGGACACGAGGAGACAAGGACACAAGGACACGAGGACACAAGGACACAAGGACACGAGGACACGAGGACACGAGGGCCGATCACAGCCTGCAGCTCCAGAACTGCTTAGATGAATTTTTTAGCAGGAAAGAAAGAAAGAGAGTGATGCCAACAGCACAGTCACACAGTGACAACAGAACCATGAACTGATACATCCTGATGATCAGTCCAACACAACAGCTGTTCAATAACTCTACTTTATAAGCTCCAGTGTTTGGGGACCAATCAGTGTTGACTTAGTGACGTCAGAGGGTCCAGTGTTCACCCTCCTGAGCTCAGCTGTCTGTGGGCTGATGGTCCGTCTGTATAGTGGAGCTCATGATTCACGAGCTTCTTTGTCCTCAATGATTCACTCGTACAGAGTGAGTTACACACACACACACACACACACACACACACACACACACACACACACGTCTACATTCAGCTGTAATGCATGTCTCCACACCTTTGACCAAACGTGTTTTCTGTCTTTTCTTCTTGTGCAGGATTGTTGGGTTAGCATTTAATGCTAATCGTCCCTTCGTCTGTGTTTGTGACCTCAAAGTAAATCCTTCCTCTTTGAGCAGCTTTCTCTCCCCACGTTATTCAATGTCTACGTTACGTCTGCAGACACTGCTGCACTCACACACGTTCATGCAGAGTGAAATCAGAGTTATGTTGAACAGAGAAAAGAAGGTTTTTGATTAACTGCTTACATTGGCTCTTTGAGCCGGAGCCGACCTGACCTGACGTCTGTACCAGGTCAGAAGTCACCGACGTATCGGATCGGCCTGACGGCGCCGATCCAAGTCACGATCAAGAAAGATGGTTGGGCACTTTTAACATTCTCCACTCGCAGTCTCGCTCCGAAGACGTTCAGACGAGATGGAACATAAAAGTCTTAATTTGAAAAGCTGACTGATGTTGCTGCTTCCTGTTTGCATCCCATCCTGTGAGTGACTTATAATAAGTGACTAACACGTGACGGCGCACAGCCAGCAGCACGCCACGTAAAGAAAAGAACCTGGGGATGTCTAAAGTCTGCTGCCTGGGTTAGATGATGGTTCCCTTCTCTCTCCTCCTTAGTACACGTCAGCTCTGACCTACGACGCGGTGCAGGTGATGACGGAGGCCTTCCGCTATCTACACAAGCAGCGCATCGACTTCACCAGGAGGGCCAACAACGGGGACTGCCTGGCCAACCCTGCTGTTCCCTGGGCTCAGGGAGTGGAGATAGAGAGAGCGCTGAAGCAGGTAACATGCACACGTCATGGTGTTGGTGAAGTTATTAATGCCTGGGACACAGGAAGTCTAGATATAGAAGTGGAGGAAACCCTGCAGAGTGTCTCTGGGTTGAAGTCAAAGATCAGTCCATGTTTGTTGGGCTTCCAGGATCAGATCCACCCAGTGGACCCAAAGCAAGAGAAGACGTGGGGGGACATTACTCACTCGTCTCATCCCATGCTGCGTCTAAGATCTCCGATCTGGACTCAGATAGCGTCCTTAAGTTTTTCCAAAGTGTGGTCGCTCAGCATGAAGTCATTTATGATGCTGACTTTGTGGAAGAGGAGAAAATAACAGAATGTCCATCTGGAGTAAAAGTCTGTCTCAGTGACGACAGATAAAGTTCCTCCCACACATGTTCATCAACATATAGCTTCATTCTGTCTTCATAGATCCTTTTCAATAACTACAGATCTCCAGTCGTGCTGTAGTTCATGCTGTGAAGCTGATGATGCTGTGAACACATCTTGTGTCTCTAAGGTGCGTGTGGAAGGCCTGACAGGAAACATCCAGTTTGATCAACATGGGAAGCGAGTGAACTACTCTGTGAATATCATGGAGCTAAAGACTAACGGTCCTGTGAAGGTAAGCACTGGAGCCTGACGCCATGTGACTGTGGAGGCTTTTCATGCAATCACATGTGACTTTATTGTTTTTCCTCCAAACAGATTGGATACTGGAATGAAGTGGACAAAATGGCCGTCACCAAATCTGATGTCTTTGCAAACGAGTCAACGGGAATGGAAAACAAAACAGTTATTGTCACCACCATCTTGGTAAATAATAAATAATATGAGCTGCTGATGCTCTCTTCCTCTGTGATCAATCAGCCAATCAGAGAGCTGCTCTCTTCCTCTGTGATCAATCAGCCAATCAGAGAGCTGCTCTCTTCCTCTGTGACCAATCAGCCAATCAGAGAGCTGCTCTCTTCCTCTGTGATCAATCAGCCAATCAGAGAGCTGCTCTCTTCCTCTGTGACCAATCAGCCAATCAGAGAGCTGCTCTCTTCCTCTGTGATCAATCAGCCAATCAGAGAGCTGGTCTCCTCCTCTGTGATCAGTCAGCCAATCAGAGAGCTGCTCTCTTCCTCTGTGACCAATCAGCCAATCAGAGAGCTGCTCTCTTCCTGTGTGATCAATCAGCCAATCAGAGAGCTGCTCTCTTCCTGTGTGATCAATCAGCCAATCAGAGAGCTGCTCTCTTCCTGTGTGATCATGAAGGAAACCTGCTGTGTTGAAGCTTCTCTGACAACAATGCAGCAGCCAGTATGTCCTCCTTCTAACTTTAGATTCTGCTCCTGAACGCTCTGGATCTGATTGGACCAGAGAAGGTAGGCGGGGCTTTGAAGGCCGTTTTGGACGCCCCTGGGTTTGTCAGATATGAGAGAGACAGCTCTCTGTAATGTTTAGCGTTTGGACTGCAGTACACATTTTAAACACTGGGGGGTCAGAGGTACAGACTGCTCCTTTAAATCAGCTCCTGGTTCAATATAAGACGACAGCGTAACCACGAGAGTGAGACAAAGACTGAAACTGACCATATGAGTGTTATGAATAAAAGAGGGGCCTCTTATATCTGAATCATGTGATCGTTTCAGACCAATGGCCTCTTGACTTGTCTCTGAAGCTGAGCAGTGTTGTATTTTCGTCCCTGTCTTTCAGGAAGCTCCGTACGTCATGCTGAAGAAGAACGCCGACCTTTTTGTAGACAATGAGCGCTACGAGGGCTACTGTGTCGATCTGGCTACGGAGATAGCGAAGCACTGTGGCTTCAAATACCAACTGAAGATCGTGGGGGATGGGAAATATGGAGCCAGAGATGCAGAGACCAAGATCTGGAATGGGATGGTTGGAGAGTTAGTTTATGGAGTAAGTAAATCAGCACGTCTAAACAATGCTGGATTTCACAGAGGACATTTTAAAAGCTTTACTCTGTTTTGTAATCTGCTTGAATAGAAAGCAGACATTGCCGTGGCTCCCCTGACCATCACTTTGGTTCGAGAGGAGGTCATTGATTTCTCCAAACCGTTCATGTCTCTGGGAATCTCCATCATGATAAAGAAGCCTCAGAAATCCAAACCAGGAGTCTTCTCCTTCCTGGACCCTCTGGCCTACGAGATCTGGATGTGCATCGTGTTCGCCTACATCGGGGTCAGCGTGGTGCTGTTCCTGGTCAGCCGCTTCAGCCCGTACGAGTGGCACACTGAGGAGTACGAGGACGGGCAGATCCAGACCAACGAGTCCACCAATGAGTTTGGCATATTCAACAGCCTGTGGTTCTCCCTCGGAGCCTTCATGCGTCAGGGCTGTGACATCTCACCCAGGTAGGTTCAGAAAACACCACTTCTTCATTGGTTGTTTTCATACAAGTTATAACAGCTGGAGGAGACGGTCCCTCTGCTTCCTACACACTAACCCTAACCCAGGAAGAATCTTTTATTAAGCACATCAGTTATTCATAAACATGCATAATTGTGGGTGTGGCTGAGTTGACTGACAGGTGGCATCCAGCAGCTGCCTTAGCTCCGCCTCTTTTCCATTTCAAACTAGTTTAAGGCAGTATTTCCAACATGTCTCTTAGAGTTTGTCCAGTGTCAGCTGATGACACAGGCAGGATGTTCCTCTCGATTTGTCTCTGAATCAAGTAGAGAAACTGAAGCCTACAATCAGAAACCGTTAGTGGGCTTTACTCAAGCAACGTACCAACCCGACAAACACAAGTGATCAGAAATCAAGGAGATTATTGAATAAGTAGGGTGAGTGCTGAGTCATGTTACCTCATACAAACACTTTCCTGTGAAACAGTCTGAAGTGATTCATGGTACCTCACACAGTGTGAGCAGACTCCGCCCACTCAGGAATCTTCCCTTGTAGTTCTGTAGGTGTTGGAGCTGAATGAATCAAAGATCACACATTCATGTGTTTTCTCTGTAGATCTCTGTCTGGGCGCATCGTCGGAGGTGTCTGGTGGTTCTTCACTTTAATCATCATTTCGTCCTACACTGCGAACCTGGCTGCCTTCCTGACCGTGGAGAGGATGGTCTCTCCCATTGAGAGTGCAGAGGACCTGGCCAAACAGACCGAGATCGCCTACGGGACGCT
>NC_136699.1:129638-142138 GCF_947650265.1 Symphodus melops | reverse complement strand
TTAAAGCTTAAAGTTGTGTTTGTCCATTTAAGTTTCCTTCCTTTTTGAAACCATTGTCATGTA
Organism: Symphodus melops; assembly: GCF_947650265.1. Classification (NCBI taxonomy): domain Eukaryota; kingdom Metazoa; phylum Chordata; class Actinopteri; order Labriformes; family Labridae; genus Symphodus; species Symphodus melops. The sequence goes on along the minus strand of NC_136699.1, from coordinate 142,075 downwards.
TGACTGTTGATGGCCACGCCTGTTATACCTCTGTCCTAGTCCAACATCTCCACTGTAATGCTTGCAGTAATGACCATGCACACGCCCTCACATGATCATTGTGATCCTCATGGACGCCACGTTAAGTTCTCATGCACATCCTCATGTTTTCAACATTTATATCTTTTAAGCGTACTGGCGTGCTAACACTTGGAGCTAACCTGTGGCTTCCTTGTTTGTGTATGGATCCTTGTGTGAATGTCTAAATGCATGTACACGTGAATCTGTGGGTGATTTTAGATGACCTTTGGGGACGCCATGAGGAATAAAGCGAGACTTTCCGTCACTGGGAGTACTGGGGAGAATGGTCGGGTGATGACTCCAGAGTTTCCTAAAGCTGTCCACGCTGTCCCGTACCCGAGACCTGACATGGGACTAAACGTCAGCCTGACAGATCTGTCCTGATCCATGAGAAACTTCTGAGTGCCTTACAACGGTTTCATTCGAGCGTTTTGTTTTTTCTCCATAAGCCCCGCCCTCTCCTTCTATCCTGCCGCTTTTTTCTGTCTCTGTCTGCTGAAAAGGGAAAGATCGGAGATGGACGCTGTGTTTTGTCACACACAAAGACTTGTCTTGTTGCTCTCCGTCTCCATTTCTCGCCGTCTTAAACGCCTCCTTCTCCGGATGGAATTACATCTGGGAACAAAAGGCGCGCTCTTTTTTCTACACTGATGACACCGTGCGTTTCCTCTCCGTCTGTGTGGACCGAAACGAGGGCTTGATTGACGGCAACCACTCTGTGTGTGTGTGTGTGTGTGTGTGTGTGTGTGTGTGTGTGTGTGACAGAAAGCCACCTCCACCAAACAGAGTTTCAAGCACACTTGACATCATCTGCATTAAGATGTCACATTGTCATTTTTTTCTAAGAAAATAAGAAAAAAAAGTTGATTGAAAAAATATTTTTATGTATTTTCACAAAATAGCTTTTAAATAAAGTTGCTTACATAGCGGTCGGATACGAACATGTTGATGTGATGAAGAAATACTCGACAGCTTCTAGTTCCATATTTTTAAAGCCAAATCGCTGACGGGGTGCGACTCATGTAATTATTCCTCTTCTAAACTTTCCTGTATATTTTATTCTTTGGTGTTGATATGAACTCGATGTCAATGCTCGACATTTGGACTCAAACTTCTCTGTTGTCGCTTTCTGCTTCCTTTGCTTTGGGTGCTTTTTGTTGTTTGCATTGTTTCTGACGAGGATCAGGGTTTGAACACGCCACGAACACGAAACAGAAAACACACACACACACGGTGTGTTATTATTGCATCATGGGAAAGAGGCGTGGTCCTCCACATGGTCTGAATATAACGGATCACTGTCCTCTCAGTGAATGTAAATGAAATGTAACTTTTGTAAGTAGATGTACAGTCGGTGGCAATGACAGTGCTGATTCAGCCTTTTGGCGTTGTTTTGTGTTTGGCGTCGGACTCAGACGTAGCATCAGTTGCATGTTGTTGCCGCAGATACGACATCCGTTTATTTCTGCCAAACATGCGTTTTCATTTTAATGTTGAAGTTGTGAGGTTAACTGTTTGAAAACTGAAAATACAATGTTAGACATATATATATACGATATATACATATATACATATATTTTATATAAAAAGTTGAAATATGAAAAACAAAGCCCCCTTCATGAGCTGGTTCCACTGAGTTCTGAATCTGGTCTTGAATCCTGCAGTGTCTCATAAGTTTCTTATGCAGACGGCGAACGTTTTACTTGATTTACTGAAATTGACCAATGAAGAGGCTTCACCTCGGATGACGAGGGAGGTCCCAGTACGATTATTCTCACTGTTGTTTTTGTACTCAGCAGATAGAAACATATAGCGTCTAGTTGCTTCTCAGTTTCATGGCATATTCAGAATATTCTCACTGACATTTTGTATCTGGAATGTGTGCTAACTTGTTTATTTTTTGGGACTCTTTCTAAATAAAAGTGGCTGATCTCTCGCTGCCTCTCAGTGTCTTCATCTTTATTTAGAGCAGCTGAACACGCCATCAGAGAACCAATGACGTGGCTTTGTTTTAGTCCAGCTCTGTGCAGACCAGCTTCCTCCTGCTGGTCAGACGAGTTTGTAGCCCGATTAGCTCGTCCTGACCGACACACTGAGTGACAGCAGAGCCTGAAATCACCATGACAACAAAGCAAGCTCCAATTCTCTGTGCAAAGGGGACAAATCACGGGAGTCCTTGTCTGCTGTCCATGTACACCTGCACGCCGCCAGGATGGAAGGCAACGCCAGTCTGCTTTGTTAGCATTGTAGCTCCCTCTGTCTGCTCGTTAGCAGAACAACTTGAACTTCCATCTGTGCGTTGGCGTTCCACAACCCGTTTCTTTCATCAACCTGGGGAGATGCAGGAAACGCCAGCTGCCCCCTTCGAGGACTGTAGCTTCTGCTCTCGTGGCACGCAGAGTGACCGTGAGAGCTTTTTAAAATCACACGGAGCACGTCGGACTTCAGGTGAAACACAAAGAAACACTTATTCACTGCTTCAGTTTGATAACAGCTCACAAGCAGCTTCTCAGTCCATCATAGAGTCCCTCTTCTCTTCCTGCACGTCGCTGCACAGTGTTGCAGATCTTCATTTATTTCATCGAGATCTGAATAAAAAAGAAGCCTGGACGCTAACGAGCCCACTTGCTCTTTAAAATCATATTATTTCTTTGACACAATGCCACCATGGTCACTCAGCACTTATCCAAAGCAGCAGAACTAATCACAGAGATGAAAGCAGGACAGTGATGAGGTGCATGGAGGCCATCTTCCTTCTGCTGCTGTTAATGAAGGTCACACGTCTCCATAAAGATGGCTGACTTCCCTCTGCTCCATAAAGATAACCTCCTGTGTGCTCCTCCACACTTCTCTCAAATTCAATTTCCTCCTCAGTTCATTTCATCGTTATTGAATCATTAAAGTCACGTTTGGCTGCGTATCATAAGTGGAGCGTGAGCCAGCTGTATTTATTTAAAGATCATTAATGAAGCTGTATTTATTTAAAGATCATTAATGAAACTTATTTATTTATTTAAAGATCATTAATGAAGCTGTATTTATTTATTTAAAGATCATTAATGAAGCTGTATTTATTTAAAGATCATTAATGAAGCTGTATTTATTTATTTAAAGATCATTAATGAAGCTGTATTTATTTAAAGATCATTAATGAAGCTGTATTTATTTAAAGATCATTAATGAAGCTGTATTTATTTAAAGATCATTAATGAAGCTGTATTTATTTATTTAAAGATCATTAATGAAGCTTATTTATTTATTTAAAGATCATTAATGAAGCTTATTTATTTATTTAAAGATCACTAATGAAGCTGTATTTATTTATTTAAAGATCATTAATGAAGCTGTATTTATTTATTTAAAGATCATTAATGAAGCTGTATTTATTTATTTAAAGATCATTAATGAAGCTTATTTATTTATTTAAAGATCATTAATGAAGCTGTATTTATTTATTTAAAGATCATTAATGAAGCTGTATTTATTTATTTAAAGATCATTAATGAAGCTGTATTTATTTATTTAAAGATCATTAATGAAGCTTATTTATTTATTTAAAGATCATTAATGAAGCTGTATTTATTTATTTAAAGATCATTAATGAAGCTTATTTATTTATTTAAAGATCATTAATGAAGCTTATTTATTTATTTAAAGATCATTAATGAAGCTGTATTTATTTATTTAAAGATCATTAATGAAGCTGTATTTATTTATTTAAAGATCATTAATGAAGCTTATTTATTTATTTAAAGATCATTAATGAAGCTGTATTTATTTATTTAAAGATCATAAATGAAACTTATTTATTTATTTAAAGATCATTAATGAAACTTATTTATTTAAAGATCATTAATGAAACTTATTTATTTAAAGATCATTAATGAAGCTGTATTTATTTATTTAAAGATCATTAATGAAGCTGTATTTATTTATTTAAAGATCATTAATGAAACTTATTTATTTATTTAAAGATCATTAATGAAACTTATTTATTTATTTAAAGATCATTAATGAAGCTGTATTTATTTATTTAAAGATCATTAATGAAACTTATTTATTTATTTAAAGATCATTAATGAAGCTTATTTATTTATTTAAAGATCATTAATGAAACTTATTTATTTATTTAAAGATCATTAATGAAGCTGTATTTATTTATTTAAAGATCATTAATGAAGCTTATTTATTTATTTAAAGATCAATAATGTGTATTTGGATTTAGAAAATGCTCGTTTGTTGAAGCTGGTAAATCTAACCCTAACCCTGATGATTGGCTTTCCTTTGATCTCTGGTCAGCTTTGATCACTGCTGATTGGATCAGGACCTTCCTTATCTATCCTTCCACTGTTGTCCTGCATGCACTGAAGCCAGCTGATGTGTGATTGGTGAATACAGGTTGGACAACACTGCATGCTAACAGTCAAACAGGCCCCCATCACTACTCTGTTTAAAGTCAGTGTAGAAATGAAGTGCTGATGAGATGAGCTGCTCGACGCTTCCTGGACTCATACTGGACTCATACTGGACTCATACTGGACTCATACTGGACTCGTTGGGTCTGAGTTAGCTAGCATGATGTTCTTTGTTTTAGGTGAAGTGTTGGAGTTATATTTCATGCCTTTAGTTGGTTAAACAAATGTTGTAATTCAGACTGATCTGAAGGTAAGAAGAGGGTGAACAATGCAACGAGGTTAGCCGTTTGTGGCTAATGCTAGTAGTGCTAACTTTAACCCTAACCTCACCCCGCTGCGAGAGGCCGTCCTCTCACTGTGCCCGGCTACAGCTGGTCTATGTATCTGTATAACATCTGACCAGCATTCATGTTTTACAGATAGATAGATAGATAGATAGATAGATAGATAGATAGATAGATAGATAGATAGATAGATAGATAGATACCTATCAGTGACGTGGTTCAGGTGCCAAGCAGCCAGGGTGAGAGCGTCGACCACGCAGACAGGAAGTTATATATATCCAAGAGATTTATGGGAATATTTACGATGACAGGACGCCATTCAGCCTTCCTCATCATGAACAACGTGAAAACACTGATAAAGCTTCTTTTCTAATTATCTTTATGAAGTCTTCAGGACGAGGACATAGTTTGACTTACTGTGAGAGGAATTTACAGAATATTCCCAAATTCTAAAAACGGCCCTGAAATGATAATCCTGGATGTGGACCCCTGTAATCTGATTAAAAGCAGGTGGATTTTGAAGATTTAATTTCTGTGGCTCTAAAGCTTAAAGGTGTTGAAGAGTTAAGCTTTCCTTTTGGACGTCTTTAATGACGAGTGGAGAAAAGACAGACTGGATTTCCTGCGGTCCAACTTTTAGTCTTTAAATGAAGACCGAAGAGTGTTTCAGGACTCGACCCTGTAAACATGTTTGTCTCTGAGTCGCTCCATGTTCTTCCTCTTATCGAGGTCGCGTGGCAGCAGGTGAGTCAAGACTTCCCTCAGCCTGTACAGATCCTCCTCCCAGGCGCTCTCAGACCAGGCGGGACCTATAATCCCTGCAGAGAGTTCTGGGTCTACCCGGGGTAGGGGGTGCCTGGAAGACCTGCTCCGAGCTCGTTATCTCTTTAATGTATTTATTTATTACATGTATTAAAACGTGTGACTTCAAATATCAATGAAGTGTTGTTGATGTCGGACTTTAACCGGTGAACCGACCTCTCAGTGTAACCAGCAGTTCAGCCAATCACAGCTCGGAGGGATGAGAGAGGAGGCAGCTCGCTCCCTTCAGCTGGTCATGTGATCGTCCCCGGGCCGATGATGAACGCCATACAGCAGATACATTATAAACCAATAAGATCATTAACATGTATCTGACACGTCTGAATCTGAAGCAGGAGATAGACTCACTGAAGGACCAATGGTTGACTGTGTTTGTAACATAGGTGTCTTCTCATTGGTTGATCTTCATATTGATGACGATCATCAGTCAGTTGATGAAGCTGTTTTTCATGCACGTCATAAATCTGTTTTAATTTTCAGGCGATGAAAGAGAACAACGAGCACCTGAGCTAGCATGACCGCTAATACAGGTCAGATACATCACGCTGATGCACAGGACAAACAAAGGAAGACAGCCACACAATAAGACAATAATGTCCTCTGCTGTGATTATTTCTGTTTGACCAATCACAGAGCTCGCTGCCTGAGCTGGTTAATAGGATCTGCTTTTGCCTTTGGGATGATTTAAACTCATTTGATCTCACAAAGGAAAGATCCCTTTAGTCTCTCATTGAGATCTTGTCATGATAAAAGCTTACACAGTGTTTCTAATGTAAGACATCAGATAATATTCATTATTACCTTCCATATTTACAGATGTTAACACTGGCTAAGATACGGGCTAATTGATTGGTCCTTGGAGTAAATGAACCCCAAACGTCCTCTCCTGCAAGCCAATCAATGATCTTATTGTGCAGAGTAATTATAGAGGAGAAGGCCGATCGCAGCAGCTCGTCTGAGAGAGGAGGAAGAAGCTCACGGAGCTCTTCAGCTCAGCAGACTGTCGGCCATGAAGTCGACTGCATTTCACATTTAAGAAACTTTCATCAAGGACTAGTTTTATTTATCAGGCTCGTCGTTCTCTCAGTTTGATGTGTTGGTGTCAGAATAGTCCGGTCTGTCTGTGTGGGGAGCAAACCGGCCCGGAAGCTTCTGTGGATGATCCCAGTCCAACCATGACAAGGAGCCACTGACATCTATGGAAATGTAAGAAATACATCAATGAAGGAACTGGGTCATTTTCATGCTGGCTTCCTACGGGGGGGGGGCTCATGAACTTCCATTATAAAATGGGGGGGGGGCTCATGATGGGTATACCTCTTCAAACCGCTGACATTTCCAATGCAGAGGTGACGTACTCCCACCCATAGGATGGCTCATTAGTGTGTGTGTGTGTGTGTGTGTGTGTGTGTGTGTGTGTGTGTGTGTGTGTGTGTGTGTGAATGTGAGGAGCATCATGTTTGTGAAGCAGCCAAGCTGGTGGGCGGTGTTGTGTGCTATAAAACAGTTATCCTCTGGCTGGGTTGTCATGGCAACAGTGATAGCTGGGTTTCTCATGTTCCAGTACAGCGTGTCATCCCTGTAGCAGCACGTTGGCGTGCACTGGCGCTGATGGGGGTGGGGGGTTGCTCCTCCATGCATACCACCATTTTAAGTCTCCCATGGGGAAAAAAAAGAGAAACAGCTGTTGTGTGTTTCGATTCGGGACGGAGCGACGCTGACGCGCTTCAAAGTGAACCCAGAGCTTCTGTCTTGAACGAGGTCGAGCACGTTTCCATGGTAACGGACAATGGAAGGCTGCTGTTGTTTCCCCACGGCTTGGAGCACACTGGAGGTGTGCGAGCAGCTTTCAGATGGCTTTTCTTCTGCAAATGTCACGATGCAGCCTGCTGTAATAACAGTGACATTCAACATAAAGCTAGCTGAGACACTTCTATCTATTTCGTTTCTGGAACAAGTTCCGTCTTCGGTGTTTGGCCGATGGGTTAGGGTGAAGTATCACGTGGAATCATTCAGATGTCTGAGTATTAAAGATCAGCAGGAACGTCTCAGTATTCCCTCTCCTGTTCAATCGCTTGCATCTTTCACGCTCACTTGCCTGCCAGTGCTGGCTGAGCAATAAGCTAATGGTCTGGTGTGCTACTCGTGGATCTATGTATGTATATATATATATATATATATATATATATATATATATATATATACATATATATACACAGTAAATGATAAATGAAAGAAACTTTGAAATATCTGTAAACAACACGTCATCTGATCTGACGAAGGACGAATCGTGCAGCAGCTGTTTGAGGTGTCACAGCCAGATGCCATCTGTGCAAAGAAACCTTTAAAAATCCACCTTTATTCAAAAACATCCTTTTTAAATGTGCAGCAGTGGCATTTAAATCGAAAAGCTGTTTATTCCATTTTCTTGATCTGAAATGCTTCCGATGTTTTCTATCTTAATCATTAAAAGTCTGATGAACGTCCGTGAGTTTGCAGCGTGGCAGGAAAAGGAAGAAGCCCCTCGTAGACACACTTCATCTGCATCCAGATGGAGCTGTCTTTGTCGGAGGTGTCGGGGGAGATGGACCGCTCGTCTGGGAAGATTGATATCCACTGAAGACCACCAAGATTAAATCTTCCATCCCGTAGGCCTGTCCTGATTTATGTCGCTATGTAGATTGCGAGGCCATTCATATGGTGAAACTGCTCTCAGCTATGCATGAGCTAAAGCTCAGCGTGCTGCTGATGGACAGCTGAGTGGGAGATTGATGGTTGAAAAGCTAAATGGACTGTTTGTTTGTTATTGTCCCGTGAACCTGTCTCACACCTCAGCAGAGACGCTGTGTTTCATCCTGAGTGATCCTCTGGTACCTGCATACTCAGCCTTTATTATGAAGCAGGTTGTACTCTCACATAGAAGAGTGGTCTGGTTCAACACAGCTAGCTTCCTCCATGTTCGACGCTCCAAAGGTCAGCTCTGTCAGAAGGCCTGTAATTGGTGTCCAACATGTAAACATGGCGGCTTCTGTTCCAGTGTACAAAACAATCCATAATGTCTTACATTCAGAATGATGGTTCCTCTGATATTGCGCTCTGTTTTCTGTTTTCCATATTTCATGAGCAGGCGGACATGTTTGATCGTCCCTGGAGAGACATATGGACATATGGACATATGGACATATGGGCGGCGTTGGCTGAAGGAGCCAAGGTGGAACAGAAGGCCAGCTCCTGGCAGGGAGGATGTTTCACTGTTTCCACAGATGAATGACCAGTTCTACAGTCTTCACATCCCATCTCTGTAATCCCATCCCATCCCCTAGTAAACAACCTCCTCGGGGGGGGGGGGGGGGGGGTCTAATCCATCCAACAAGGAAGCCTGCATGAAAGACTGAAGGACAGAGGACATTCCTCGAGGTACCCTGTGATGAAGTGTGTATCATTAGAGATCATCATCACACAGCCTGCATGGGAAACCTTCACTTAGTGAACATGTAAATAAAACTGTGGAAACATTTATAAGAGTCAGATGAGGAAACGAGGTTCTTCTCATATTGTGAGAAGGATCCAAGCGAGGCTGCAGGAATGTAATAACTACTCTTTGAATCATTTCATTGAGATTGAATTTTCCATTCTTTAAGTGGGAACTGTTGGTGAAATGTACAACAACCCTATAAAAACAGGATATGACTTCTTAATATGTGCCAACCAGGACAGAAGAGCGAGAGAGATAAATCAACAGTAAAATCAGTCAAAATGGGAAAAAAGATCCAGCCAGTAAATCACAGAATCGCCCTCAAACTAAATGACACAGCTGGGAATAAAACAGGACAGAAAACATTCACAGGCTGGAGATTAAAAAAAGAACCCCCCCCCCTTCAGCAACATACTGGTACCAACCACCTGGAGTCTCCCAGTAGGATTATTGCCACTGTACTCAGCAGGACCGCTTAGTGACATGGTACCTCAGAGAATAAACTGACAGCACGTTAAGATGCTCTAAATAAAGAAAATGGAAGTTAACATGGTTGTTCATAAGTTCTTCTTTATCACAATGTCTCAGTTAGGTCAAGACTCAAAGACAGCTCCTTCAGGCTTACAGGTCTCTGTAAGACCCTGATCCCTACCCTCAGCACCCTGAACATAAAAACACCAGATCCGGGTGGTGCACAGTTCTGATCCGTCTGGGTAACAGCCAAACCAGATTAATAACCTGTGAGGTTGAGACATAACACATCACTCTGCTGTCACTGTGATCCTCTGTTAACAACAACAGCATCGTCTGTGCAAAGCAGCCTAAGCGTTCCTTATTATGTTGCTTGTTGCACTTTAGTGAGCAGATCTGTTCCATGGCGTGCGACCAGCCTGCAGGACGACAGGCGAAACTTCAGAGCTCCAGGTAAAACGTTCCTCACCTTTATCTTTTGTTCCACTGCTGATAGATAATATTCACATGAAGCTTGTTGTGTTGCTTTTACCATCACCAGTTCTTTGTTGTTAGCTCCCTACATGCTATGTGGTTAGCTCCCTGTGATTCAGGCCCACGTGTCAGAGGCTCACTCTACATTAATAAAGTCTATATTTTATGGCCTGTCAAAGTGAGACAGATGTGCAGATCACGATTGGTTCAGAGCTCATCATGTAAGTGTTTGAGATGATTCAGGATGTTCTGTAAGTCCATACAGGTTTGACAGGTTGGACTCATGGTCAGCGAGGTGCGTTGTCCTCTCACCTGTCAGTATGGACCTTTGAGCGAGGGCTCTGATGCCGGCGGGTACTCGTGCAGGGAGTGAAGAGGACGCTCAATGGTCCTTTGGATTCATTCTACCATTTCCCAGTTTGGCTGACCATGACCAGTTACTGCTCAAGCCAAGGACCCATTTACATGGTTGAATTCTTCTTGGTGCATGCATAGGGAAACGCAGACACTTCATAACGTACTGTGGAAATACCAGGCTCCTCCCCTTTCTTGGTTAATCCCAACATGCTGAAAACATTTCCCATCATGGTGCCAGAAATCTGCATGTTGGACAAAAAGCAACTCAGCAGCTGAGGTTGCTGGGAGTGCTGGCACGAGGGAAACTTCCTGTCTCTGACCACAGGGTGCTACGAGCACCAACACAAGTGTTTGACTTGTTAGTTTTTACATGTCTGACTAGAAGCAGAAACAAGGAGCTGTGTGGAATAGGCGACCTTGAGTGTCATGAAAGACGTCCATAAATAAAATGCATTATTATTCTAATGTAAGGTCAGGCATTATAAATGATTCATGGTATGTTTAAACCCAGCTGGGACTGGCTGCATGAACGCGTCATGAACAACCATTGATGTGTTAACCAAGTTAAGCGCTCATGCTCAGTTGGCGATCTACGATTTGATATATGATCCGATCATAGTCGAGCGGTCTGTTATCGTGAATCATTGACCTGCTGATAGAAACAGCTCTGTGTTCAGACTCTCGTCTGCACAGATAACAGAGAAATACCTCTGAGCTGGGTTCCCCATGGGTTCAACTTTGAAGCTTCCTGGTGACAGACCTACAGACACCCAGACTGCATATTCAAAGTAGTCCAGAAGGCAACCCCCCCACCGTATGTGAAACCTGGCACTCAGTAGATTTCCACTAGCCAGTGATGTCCCCCTCACACAGCACCTTCTCTGAATCTACAAACACACACATGCAAACAGTTCCCTGGAGGGTGCTGGATGTCAGCCCCCCCCCCCCCCCCTCCGCTCCTCTGTCAGACCCTAATAAGGCTTCTCATGCCTGCAGCCTTCGTCTGTTTGGCCCCTGATCTATCAAAGCCATGCCAAGTTGTCAGGACCTATTAACCAGGAGAGCCAGGGGCCAATCCCATCAATATAATGTTTACGCTTATTGCTTCAGATAAACTTCATCCATCCATCTTTTCCACATGCTATGCTACATGCTATGCTACATGCTATGTTACATGCTATACGCAGGATAACAAAGTAGAGATGGATGGCTGTCCAATCCTGTCCTTAAAAAGCAAACGCTGTGTCGTCCTCCGTTATAAAGAAAAAGCAGATAATGGAGCATGTCCACTGAAGCTTCAGAGAGAGAGTGGGATGGTAGAATGTGACACAGAGATATCCACATCACAGCGTTAGGAACGAACGCCACGGCCACTGCGGCCGCTGCCTGACTCACAGAGCTCCTCTGTGGAGGTGGACAGATTGTGACGACAGGTGCTTCTCAGCGCTTTTCTCTTTCTAAATAGAAACCCACGCCAACCCCCACCCAGCGCTTTATTCCTGACCGAGCCCAGCACTTCTATTTATCTCAGCTCTCTGCTCAGTCTGAGTTCTCTCAGGGCTCGCACACAAACCAACACGCTAACATTGAGTTATAAAGGTGGTCCATTCCTCCGTTACATGACGAGAGAGGCCACTCTGGATGAACGCAGCAGCACCATCTTCATGCTGTGCTCAATAATATAACTGAGAGAACTTGATATGCATTTAACCCTAACAGGAAGGTTTCTCACAGCTGAGCAGAAACATGTTCATGTCTTTCATAAGACTGGAAAAGGAAACCTTCAAATATCAGGCAGAATCAGAAGCTTCAGCTGAGGACGAACGTTTCCTGCACAAATACTACTAATACTGAAAGCTGTGTTATATCTTCTCTACTGTCAACCATCTTTGCTCTTATTATAGATTATAGATTATAGATTATATTATAGATGTGACACGCTGCAACACACTGGCTGACCAACATGCTAAAAGGCTCATTGACAGACTTCATATAGAGTCTGTTTGTCGTTCTGACAGCTGAAGAACAAAAACAACAGCCCACATGAGGAGGTATCACTGAATCTGTTCTTCCCCCCAC
>NC_136699.1:102138-124638 GCF_947650265.1 Symphodus melops | reverse complement strand
CCTTCCTCTGAGTTCTTGGCCGATTAAAATGTGTCAAAGAGCCACTTGGCACCCGAATGATTCTGCACTTTAGCAGGAATCCTCCTCTGAGGAGATCAACCACCAAACCGTTCATTGTCTTCGCCACATCCTCATCGACACTTAAAGTCAGTCCAGAAATAGTGTGAAGTTGTCTCAGCATGACCTGAACCCTCCTGTGTATTCTTCTGTGAAACTCCACTGTGGAACTTCAATTACCCTCCTGTCTGCGAAGATGAGACTTTCTCTTACTGAGGGGACGCGGTCTGAGCCGCAGGTGAAAATCTTTAATCAGCTTTTGCACTCACTGGGAGATAAAGTCGTTTGTCAGGTGTGTGTGTGTGTGTGTGTGTGTGTGTGTGGTTGTAGTGGTAGGGGTCCATGTTGTCAGAGGGTTTCCCCTGCACAGACCAGATGAGCAGCTAGATTCAAGAATTGAAAGTCTTTCTCGTCTTTTGAAACAGAGCATGACTCTGTTTCTCCTGAGAGCGTTCCTTAAATGTTCTGTGGAGATGCTGCTGGCGTTCCTCATTATGTGCAGGCGTTCCTGTCTGTTCTCACAGCAGCCTTTTTACTTCACCTTTCAGGACATTTCATTTTCTGTAATTATAGATAACACAGGGCTGGGGGATATGGCCTCACCATACAGGCTCTGTCTTTTTCACACCAAACCTGACTGATGATTTTCATCTTTTTAATTTTAGTAAAAAACTGTAAATGACAAAAAACAAGTTTAGCTTTTATTCTGATCAATAAAATGGATCCAGACTATTCCCTGCTGTGTTAACAAGCTGCTGACACAAGGAGGACATGCAGCTCTCCTGGGACCTGGACCAGTTCTGGATCTGAGTGTGAAAGGTCCTGAATGTGTCTCTCCTTTAGCTTTAACAATCAAAGGAAGCTAACACGGAGAGATGTGTCTCCTTCCTGTCTCGCCCCTCACGCTGCGTGCTAAATACTGAACGCTCTGCTGCTTTCATCATCCTATAAAACATCTCTCTCGTCCCTCCTCCTCCTTGAAGTCCCACCTGATCTCTTCCTGGAAGCAAACAGCATTTATAACTACAGTCCGAATGGTTGGAAAATAAGACAGATGTGCAGCAGCTCCTTCATCTTTACGAGTCTTTGTCAATAAATGAGTCAAAGCTGATCAGCTTATTATGCATCAGTTCATCTTCACTGGAGAGAACAGATATTTTAACTAAGCTAACACATCACACTCATCAACCCAACAGACTTTAAGCTCAAAGCCAACAAATTAAAGTCCCAGCTCCAACGTGTCTGACAGCTGGTGTTCCTGAGCGTGCCAGCTGCCACCGAGTGACGCCAAGTCAAAGATCCGAGTCTCCAGCAGAGAACCAGATTCAATTAAAGCTTCACATCAGGCCGCACAGGAACTCTGTGCAGGTGTACACGGCAGGTGAGCGCTTCAGCTAGTTAATGTCAAAAATCACACACCAAGTGTTTTCCTGAGTCACCACATTTAAAGTCCTGAATTTCAAAAGAAAGGTCATTAGGGAGGAGCCTGCTGAAGTTAAAGTCTCCTGCAGACATGTTCACACCTGTCAGGTAAACTCCACACGTAGACAGAGTTCAACAGAAGAGAAATGTGATGGATCCTCACTGAGAGGTGAACGGACACTCTGATCATAAATCTGAGACTGTAAATATGAGTGTGCCTCTAGTGGACACTCTGGGAACTGTAGTCTGCTGGGGTTTAACACTCGAGTGTTTTAAACTATGAACCAGCAACATGTGAATGAAGCCGCACTACAACATGACACCTCATTCCTGAGCTTCTCCCGGAGCAATTACTGTTGCTAGGATACCAAAGCTGTCTTATGGCACTTCCGCCTCCCTCGGTAATGACTGACAGGCTCCATATGTTTGCTTTCATAGAAAACATGAAAACAATGTGAAGGTGTGGCGTCCGTTCAGCGTCAGTCTGTGATGATCACACACAGCTCTCACCTGCTCGTCATCTCCAGTCAAACCAGTATATATATGCAGCTTCACTTCAGGTTGTCTTAGTTCCCATGCCCGACTCTACAGAACTTATTCCCCGGTTGCTTATCTGGTATCGACCCGACCTCGTCTCTGCTGTTTCCTGTTCCTCGTCTGCCTGTGGTTGGCTGTTCCTGCTCCAGCTGATCATCTCCTGGTCTGTTGTTTACCTCCGTTAACCTGCTAAATAAAGACTGTTTGTGCTGCAGGTTCACTCCGTACCCGTTACAGTGATGGTTCTGCTGCACGGAGCCGTGAAGGTGCGCTCAGTGAGGTCGTCTCTATCTATACATATATAAAAGTATAATTATGCCCAGGTATCGTCATGTTTGGGACACACTGCTGTTTTTAAACTGAGAGCGCTCTGAGCTCAGCCAATCAGCTGCAAGTGTTGTCAGTCTGTTATTAGAACAATATTTATCTCCAGTGATGAAGACAATAAGAAGCTCTCACACGTCATCATGGCTTTGTTCCTACACACACCTGTTACACCTGTGACCACACCTCTGTGCGTTACACGCTGCAGATGAGGTGGTGGCCATGGTCACATGTGAGACACAGACGTGGAATAAAGAAACATCCGGAGAGAAGCACATGTGAGCACTGCCTTCATTATGTCTGTTTTCACCTCACAAAGACGAAGGACACAAACACTGCGATGAACTTTGAGTTGGTGGCGTCTCATTGGTCCCTCCTCAGAGGAGCTAATGATGCGTATCATCAGTGACTGAGCTGATGTTGCACGCCTCCTGCATCACTGCAGCCACGCTGACCCCCATGACAAATAACAAGGTGAAGAGGGAGGAAAGCGCTCACACAGACTCATGACCTCCCTCGCCATTTTCCTCACAAATTACCCGTATTAGCTTTTAATGCTAACGGAGCCACGTGACCATCACGCTGTGTTTCTGGACTCATATTGTTTTCAAACGTTGGCGCCCTTGTATGGCGACGGCATGAAGCTCTTTCTGACTTCCCCTGTGTGAAATTGTTGTCAGCCGAGCGTGCAGTCAGGAGAAAACGAGTTTTTCAAGGACTGCCTTTAAAGCCTTGCTCATGGGATCAACAATCACGTTACTCGCTGTTGTAGGTGTTTGAAGTCCAGAAGAGAAAATGAATTGAAGATCATGAATTTCCTGTTTGAGGAAGCAGCATGGTGATCACTTCCTGTCTGCCCGTGGACACTGAGGCCTGCAGCATGTGTGTCAACACGCTTCAGAAACGTCTTTTCCAAAAGCTCCTTTCATCCCCTCCGACTGGACTCCCACAATGCACCTGAGCTGAAGCCTCACAGGAAAGATCAAGCCAGGGCTAATTCTGCCTCTGTATTGGACAACTCCATTAAGCATAATCCCTTTTGGTGCCGCTGGAGGAGAATCCACCGCTCGGCTGCTATCGAGGAGGAATTAAGCTTCAGGCTGAAGGTTTGCAGGCTGATGCCACGGGGTTAACTTTGTTTTTTTAAAGAGAGGTGTAGTGCAAGCTGGATATTAAAGAGTTTCAAACATTATGCATGAAATCATAATGTCAGATTAATAATCCAAAAAGTACTTCAGAACAGACATGAACATTTTACATTGAGATCTCAGAGATCCCTCCCTCTGAATGAGATCATCCTCCCTTCATGAAATCTGTAATTAGGCCAAATATGTGTTTCTGTGGAAGCGTCGATCAATCATCCGTCACTGGTGTCTAAGTGGGACTCTTATTTACACATCTGTTTATTTCAGCACGTGTTGCAGCAGACTGTTGAGCGTCTGTTCCTCCGTCTCTCTGAGCCCATCGACACGCTTCATCTGATTCATCATTTGGTCTCCATAACAACAGTAGTGTTTCTGTAGTCTGCCAGGCCTTCATCATGCCGGAGTATATAAACATACTTTCATCTCCAGATGAGTTCTGACTCTGAATCCATCACGAGGACGTGACTGAAGCTGAATTCACTGTTTCCTGTAAAGCTGAGTGACAGATACAGTCGATGCTTCAGTCGCAGGAAGTTCATCTTTGAATAATCTCTAATATTCTGAAATCACCAGAAAAACAGCAGCAGAATAAACTCTTTAGAGAAACCAAAGTTTGTCAACCAATGAGCGAGCAGATTTTCAACTCTGGCAGAAAGCTCAACAGATCCAGAGTCATGGCGAACGGCGGCCTGCTGAGGCCGAAGGCGGCGAGACGTTTCGACTCGTTACTGAAGCACAGGTGCTGCTGTCGCCATGGTGACAGAACTGTGTTAGTTTGAGTGTCATTTTGAAGCCTGGAGTTCAACTGTCGTCATTTTGGGTTTTAACCTGCAGTCAGCGTCTTCAGATGAGCGGGCAGAACTTAGAGGATCAGCTGACAGCAAGCAGAACTCACCTGTCACTCAAAGCAGCCTCAATAATGCACAACATGATCCTGTACAGCAGGAGACCTCAGGAGACCGGGCTGAGACGGACCTCAGGAGACCGGGCTGATACGGACCTCAGGAGACCGGGCTGATACGGACCTCAGGAGACCGGGCTGAAACGGACCTGAGGAGACCGGGCTGAAACGGACCTGAGGAGACCGGGCTGAAACGGACCTCAGGAGACCGGGCTGATACGGACCTGAGGAGACCGGGCTGAAACGGACCTGAGGAGACCGGGCTGATACGGACCTGAGGAGACCGGGCTGATACGGACCTCAGGAGACCGGGCTGATACGGACCTCAGGAGACCGGGCTGATACAGACCTGAGGAGACCGGGCTGATACGGACCTGAGGAGACCGGGCTGATACGGACCTCAGGAGACCGGGCTGATACGGACCTGAGGAGACCGGGCTGATACGGACCTCAGGAGACCGGGCTGAGACGGACCTCAGGAGACCGGGCTGATACGGACCTCAGGAGACCGGGCTGATACGGACCTCAGGAGACCGGGCTAAAACGGACCTCAGGAGACCGGGCTAAAACGGACCTCAGGAGACCGGGCTGATACGGACCTCAGGAGACCGGGCTAAAACGGACCTCAGGAGACCGGGCTAAAACGGACCTCAGGAGACCGGGCTAAAACGGACCTCAGGAGACCAGAATGATATTACATTATATTATGAACAGTGATTATGATGTTCTCATGTGTAGAACATTAATAACAGTGATGTTCTCATGTGTAGAACATTAATAACAGTGATGTTCTCATGTGTAGAACATTAATAACAGTGATGTTCTCATGTGTAGAACATTAATAACAGTGATGTTCTCATGTGTAGAACATTAATAACAGTGATGTTCTCATGTATAGAACATTAATAACAGTGATGTTCTCATGTATAGAACATTAATAACAGTGATGTTCTCATGTGTAGAACATTAATAACAGTGATGTTCTCATGTGTAGAACATTAATAACAGTGATGTTCTCATGTGTAGAACATTAATAACAGTGATGTTCTCATGTATAGAACATTAATAACAGTGATGTTCTCATGTGTAGAACATTAATAACAGTAATGTTCTCATGTGTAGAACATTAATAACAGTGATGTTCTCATGTGTAGAACATTAATAACAGTGATGTTCTCATGTATAGAACATTAATAACAGTGATGTTCTCATGTATAGAACATTAATAACAGTGATGTTCTCATGTATAGAACATTAATAACAGTGATGTTCTCATGTGTAGAACATTAATAACAGTGATGTTCTCATGTGTAGAACATTAATAACAGTGATGTTCTCATGTATAGAACATTAATAACAGTGATGTTCTCATGTGTAGAACATTAATAACAGTGATGTTCTCATGTATAGAACATTAATAACAGTGATGTTCTCATGTATAGAACATTAATAACAGTGATGTTCTCATGTGTAGAACATTAATAACAGTGATGTTCTCATGTGTAGAACATTAATAACAGTGATGTTCTCATGTGTAGAACATTAATAACAGTGATGTTCTCATGTGTAGAACATTAATAACAGTGATGTTCTCATGTGTAGAACATTAATAACAGTGATGTTCTCATGTATAGAACATTAATAACAGTGATGTTCTCATGTGTAGAACATTAATAACAGTGATGTTCTCATGTGTAGAACATTAATAACAGTGATGTTCTCATGTGTAGAACATTAATAACAGTGATGTTCTCATGTGTAGAACATTAATAACAGTGATGTTCTCATGTGTAGAACATTAATAACAGTGATGTTCTCATGTATAGAACATTAATAACAGTGATGTTCTCATGTATAGAACATTAATAACAATGATGTTCTCATGTATAGAACATTAATAACAGTGATGTTCTCATGTGTAGAACATTAATAACAGTGATGTTCTCATGTATAGAACATTAATAACAGTGATGTTCTCATGTGTAGAACATTAATAACAGTGATGTTCTCATGTATAGAACATTAATAACAGTGATGTTCTCATGTATAGAACATTAATAACAGTGATGTTCTCATGTGTAGAACATTTAATTCTTAAGATGTTGGACTGTTCCTTTAAATTGAAAACCCTCTTATTCATTAAAAAGCTGTTTCTGTCCAGCAGTGCTGTCAGTGAGTCTCAAGACGAACACATTTGATATATCGCACACAGTAAGTCCAGTAAATCGATCAGCCTGTCTCGTCTCCCACAATGTTCTTCACCCGCCCCCAGAGAACCGGCTCGCCCGCTCCTGTAGAGTTCCTGAGCAGGCGGAGAGGTCTCTGATGGTGGAGTAATAATACTTCCTCTGAAGAGAAGCTTCTGTTTAAATGTTATCTGGAGATGTTCTTTTTACT
The DNA here is from genome assembly GCF_947650265.1 of Symphodus melops. Taxonomy (NCBI): domain Eukaryota; kingdom Metazoa; phylum Chordata; class Actinopteri; order Labriformes; family Labridae; genus Symphodus; species Symphodus melops. Next base: position 117,855 of record NC_136699.1, on the reverse strand, counting down.
GCCACATATTTTAAAACTACACATCTCTGCAGATACTGGCGTTACTCACGTTCTTCAGGCGTCTCAGAAAAACCCATCAGTGATGTTTACGTTGCTTAACAACAGATGGAGAGGACGCTGCAGCGCCTCAACATAAATACATCAGCCATGTTTAAGGACTGAAATGTAGCAGATGCTGTCAGACACGCTCACTGTGCCTGGCTCTACTGCCCCGATGTAAACATGCACAGTGAGAGGATCTTAATGCTCATAGGCCGTGTCAGGCTAAACTGGTTTGTTGACTGGAATAATACATAACCACTTTTAGCACAGGACGTGCCAGGACAGAGGACTTGTGGTACTAGCTCTGCTAACATTAGCCGCAGAGTAATTGTATTCAAAAGGCCTTTGCACCCCTCTTCAGGCTTCACTCTCGCACTTTACAAAGTAAATGACGTCGTCTACACGCTAACATTTGACTGTTTTCTGAGAGTTGATGGTTTTTTACTTTTGTCGACTTGGCACGTCGCAAACAAAACAAAATGCATCCATGGTTACTCTGCGGTCTCATATTGTTTGATTCACGGTGACTCTGCTTCACATTCTTACCCTGAAACAAGATCATTACATGTTGAATGTGTTTGTGTTCTTTCATTCAATCACTGCATGCTAACAGATGTCTGTTCAATCATCTCAAGCTGTAGATAAAATCTCCTTTAAAAGTCATCTCTGGTATAAATACACTGTCAGACTCTCAGTAACGGGGCTGCTGTCATCCAGCAGAGCTCGTGTTGAGGGAGTGGCGGCTGGTTGTTGTGTTGGACAGACACACTGGGAGTACTGGTTTTAAAGGGCTCAGCTCCTGCTGGGACCTGTTGATTCTGTCTTCTGTGTTCTTCTTACATGGATTGTGTTTTGGTCACTGCATGTGTACGTCTCTTAGAGACAGCTGGGTGAATTCAGATCTCTCATGAGGTCAGGACTGAGTCCTGGGATGAAAGAGCAACAGCGCCCCCTGCTGGACTACATCTCATCAGTGAGAGCAGCAGGAGAATCCTCTTTCTATTTGTCACTGTATTTTCATTTCTAAATGTACTGAGTGTTTATGCTCTACCTGTCCACCCTCCTTCACACCTTTCCTCGCTCTGTGAGTGGGCGGGACTGAAGCTGGTGGTTGACAGCGTGCGCTTCAAGCAGCACAGACTGTTCTCAGCGGATGACTCATTATATCCTTTATTTGTTCTCCACTGATGCATCATTACAAACTGCAGCTGGAGGAACAATAAAGTTTACCTGCTGTCTAAATAAAGTAAGTATTGTAATGATACCGCCGTCTCAGGCGCCGGCGTGCAATCATATTCTTTATTAGATGAATCCTTCTGAAGTCGTACGTTACACTGACAGATCAGTGTGTAAAAAACACCTCACGTTATCACAACTAAAGGAAGAGGCCGTACTGACAGAAGGTGGAAATGAAGCAGTCGGAGAGATGGACACATGACTGTCTTCAGGAGGAGCCTGATCCAGGCTGTCATAGTGACCAGGGAAGTCTTCGTTGTTTGTGTTCCTTTGTCTTCATCAGGATAATAAAGTCAAACAGGCCTCATCTTCTCACCGCTGCTGCCACTAGAGATCTTTCTGTTCATTCTACAGACAAACAGTGACCTCTAGTGGCTGACTCAAACATAAGCAGCTGTTAACAAGTGAGACAGAAGCACAAAGAGTCCAAAACAGTCAAGATGTTTCCCTGAACAGAACCAGCTGTGGGAAAAGGATTCAATCAGCTTCCCCTGAAAATGTGATTTAATTCAAGAAACTTTATTTGTCCTCTGGGAGTAATTCAGCTCGAGGAGTCTGCACAGCACGGAGCTGACGTGGATTCCAGTCTCATTTATTCTGCAGATACTAAAGTACTGGATAACTGATGAAGTATGGACCTATAAAGTTTAAGGAGCAGTCTGTAACTCTGCCCCCTAGTGTTTAAAATGAGTACTGCAGTCTAAACTCTAATCATCACAGAGAGCTGTCTCCGCCCCCTCCTCTCACACAGGTCAGCATGTGGTGGACACTGTAGCTTCAGTGTTTAGCCAGCTCTGCATGTAGAGACACTGTAGCTTCAGTGTTTAGCCAGCTCTGCATGTGGTGGACACTGTAGCTTCAGTGTTTAGCCAGCTCTGCATGTAGAGACACTGTAGCTTCAGTGTTTAGCCAGCTCTGCATGTAGAGACACTGTAGCTTCAGTGTTTAGCCAGCTCTGCATGTGGTGGACACTGTAGCTTCAGTGTTTAGCCAGCTCTGCATGTGGTGGACACTGTAGCTTCAGTGTTTAGCCAGCTCTGCATGTGGAGGACACTGTAGCTTCAGTGTTTAGCCAGCTCTGCATGTGGTGGACACTGTAGCTTCAGTGTTTAGCCAGCTCTGCATGTGGTGGACACTGTAGCTTCAGTGTTTAGCCAGCTCTGCATGTGGTGGACACTGTAGCTTCAGTGTTTAGCCAGCTCTGCACGTGGTGGACACTGTAGCTTCAGTGTTTAGCCAGCTCTGCATGTAGAGACACTGTAGCTTCAGTGTTTAGCCAGCTCTGCATGTGGTGGACACTGTAGCTTCAGTGTTTAGCCAGCTCTGCATGGCTCTGTAAAGCTTTCTGCATTCTAACCTCTCTCCATGTTTCATCTCCAACATTGATCCTAGTTTGAGCAGCTTTCTGCTGCTGGAGCTTATTAGAAACATGCAGAGGCTTTTTAGCTCGGGTACAATCACTTCTATCTGAAGCAGTTCCACTGCCCGCTTCCATCGCTTGGTTTGATAACAGTCAGAAAACGTCTTCTGTTTCCATGTTGTTTCATATCTAGTGTTTCAGACTGGGAGTCTGGTGGGCCCTGAATGTTCCAGGACTCAAACGGTGTCATTGACCAACATGCTGTAAACCCACAGTGAAGTGTCTCTTGTATAGAAAGTCCTGGAAGGACGCAGCAGAGAACAGTTGTATTTTCATAAAAAGGTTTGAGATGTGAAGTGGAGCATTCAGCCATTGTCAGTTTGTCAGTGTCAGCGGGCCACCAGGGACGAACCCCCCCCCCCTGTGCGGCGGGAGGGCTTGACACAAGGAGGTCGAGGTATTTCTAGTTTGTCAGCTCTGGCAGGACGAGGCAGTGAACAGAGAGAGGACAGTGTGGATGGTTCTCTGTCAGCCCGAGAACAGAAACTGTCTGAGGTTTGAATACAGTCAAGCTTTGTCTGCACTCTTTTATTTGCCCCCTCCCCATGTTAACTTCTGCAGAGATGTGTTAAACAGAGTGAAGGCTGACTGAGAGAGGGTCCAGATCACAATGTGAACAGTAAATCATGAGGGAGGCTTCCAGCTGTCCAGCTTCTTATTTCCATTGGACCCTCTTTAAAAAAAAACAAAAAAAAACAGTGGAATCAGTCAAAGCAAAACCATCATGTCTGCTGCTCTGACAGCTCACAGCCAGCAGGGGGCAGTCTTCATCTTCCTGACTGTATGAAGATGGTAGAGGTTGAAAACAGGCTGATGTGCCTCCTCAGTAACGATCTTCAGGACCTCGTGTACTGCTCGGACTGTCCGTGCGGTCACGTGACTTCAGTTCGTAAAGTCTGAATGTTGCAACAGAAACAGACAAAAAAAAAGATCAGTAAGATGTTTCTGTTAAAGGTTATGTTCTAGCAGAAAGTTTCATAAATAAAATTAAAAACAACATATATTCTCCGCGTGATGAAGACTCTGACGTCATGCCGGGCACTTCTTTCCCGAGTTGTTCCGAGTTAAGCAGGTTTGACAACTCGAAAAGTCGTTTTTCCGAAGTTTCCGACGGTCCATGAACGCAGCATTAAACACCTAACGAAGTATCACGAGAAGACCGTGACGTCACTTGCGTGTCATAGGTCACGTGTGTGTGTGTTTGTATCGGTGGTCAGAGGTTGTCGACATGGATTCACAGGAACAGAAGTCTCCATAGAAAGGTACGCGCTGCTCACCTGCCGCTCGCGCTGACCTCACCTGCCGCTCGCGCTGACCTCACCTGCCGCTCGCGCTGATCTTACCTGCCGCTCGCGCTGCTAGCGTATGATGCCAGAAAGTTAGCTCGTTTGATGTAGCGGTGTTATGCTGCCTTCATGTGCTCACCGGAAACACCGGACTCACTAGATTTTAATTCTTAACGACGACACGCGCTTGCATGTTGTGTGAGTTAAAGACAGGTGAGCTCCAGGTGAGCTCCAGGTGAGCGTTGTTACTAATGTAGACACCTGTAAACACCCAGTTTGATTCAGAGTTAAGGTGTGTGTGCTAACTGTGGCTAATAAACCTTATATGAAGGCATCAGTGCTGTTATTGTTATTAATGACTTTATGTTTATTAGTTTGTTTATTAGTTTGTTGACACTCTTTGTAGTCGTTGATTTAAATGACGTCATCTTTAATTACGACCTTTAGAGCCCGTTCATTGGCTCAGAAATCGTTAATCCGCTAAATCCGACATTTCCAGAATCCCTGAACGCAGCATTAGCCGTGTTAGCATTGTTAGCTTTGTGGATCATCAGTCTGCAGCCATGCTAACGAGTCCTGGTGACCCGGTCAGATCTGGTCCCTGTATCGGTCTGGTGACTTTGACAGCGACCCCCCAGCAGTGACCGAACTGTCTCTGAACCCCTCACAGATCCTTCACTTCCTAACCGAGCCGGGCCGAGATACATCCAGGATGTTCCCCAGCCTGGCCCACAGACCGTGGCACGTCTTCTGCAGGGTCCCCCTGTCCCACCGGACCCCCCTGTCCCACCGGACCCCGAGGTTCCCCCAGCAGAGCTACGGTGAGGAGTCCAACCCGGGACAACCCTGTTTATTATATGAACACCACAAAGGGTTAACTCTTTACCCTGTTTATTATATGAACACCACAAAGGGTTAACTCTGTTTAATATATGAACACCACAAAGGGTTAACTCTGTTTAATATATGAACACCACAAAGGGTTAACTCTGTTTAATATATGAACACCACAAAGGGTTAACTCTGTTTATTATATGAACACCACAAAGGGTTAACTCTGTTTATTATATGAACACCACAAAGGGTTAAACTGTCACATATAAGCAGAGGTGATTATATTCTGCTCTCTGATTGGCCGGCTGCTGTGTCATGTGGTTGTATTGAGTCTACACATATACAGGTGTGTTCATGTCTGACAAGCTTTCTTCTGATTGGTTGAAAGTGAGTTGTACGTTGTCTCCATGGAGATGAAAGGGTTAATGCATGGTTTTTATACGTGTGAATGTTTGCGTGAATAAATGCCTCCGGTCACGCCTGCAGAAATTCGCAGCCCGGTTTAGCCGCCACTGTCACAAAGTCTGGCTCCGCCCCCTGTGCGACAGCGGCCTTAAGTCGCCTCAGACATGAAGATAAATACACGAGTCCAGCGTCCACGCAGCCGCCGACCACGACAACGTTTCACCTTTTAAATTACAGTATAGGAGAAACAACGGTTTGTGATTGGTTGAGCTGCTCCTGTGCTCCTCTGTGATTGGTTGAGCTGCTCCTGTGCTTCACTGTGATTGGTTGTGTTGAACAGGTTGGCAGAGTGGAGGGATACACAGCCTGTGGTTCAGCTCCCCAGACCGCCACGTCACCTCTCCCGGGCTCGCCAAGGTGCACTACTACTGTACGTCGGGTAAAGATGGTCGACCTCCACCTGAAGTTCCGTCAGCGGAGAAGGTGTTGTCTGCTGCTCCAGGTGAGGAACACGCTTGCTGTTTGTTCCAACACGTCACTTCCTGTCTAAACTCTGGTCTCTGATAGGTTCGTCTCCGAAGGGGCTGACGAAAGCCGAGACCATCCAGGTGAAAGGTAAACGTCTCCTTACCGTTGATGACACGCTGCCTGATGGCGTGTGTGTGGCGTGCACGGTGTGTCATGGTGTGTTTGTGTTGCAGTTCGTGCGGTCCTCAAGAAACGAGAATATGGCGCCAAATACACTCAGAACAACTTCATCACCGCCGTCAGAGCCATGAACGAGTTCTGCCTCAAACCCAGGTCAGTCAGCACGCCGCGTGTACGCCCCCGTTTAACCTTTGGTCTGTGCGCTCGTCTGCGGCGTGCAGACTCCTTTGAGTTGATGAGATGGCGTGCGGTTTTGATTAAGTGATTTTCTGCCTAACGTCGTTCATCACATGACCCCCCCCCCATCACATGACCCCCCCCCCCCCCCCCCCCCCCCCCCCCCCTCTGTTCACAGTGATCTGGAGCAGCTTCGAAAGATCCGAAGGCGAAGTCCCCATGACGACACCGAGGCTTTCACCGTGTTTCTGCGCTCCGACGTCGAGGCCAAGTTAGTCCAACGCATCGCCACCACACACACTTCCTGTTGCTTAATGAAACACTTCCTGTTATGAAGGTCACTGACATGGTTGTTTCTCTGTGACATCATCAGAGCCATCGACGTCTGGGGGAGCCACGAAGCTCTGGCCCGGGAGAGGAACGTCCGGAAGGAGGTCGAGAAAGAATACCAAGAGAGTACGTTTGATATTAGAGGGGCGTGGCCTCTCTGAGACCGTTAGAGGGGCGTGGCCTCTCTGAGACCGTTAGATATTACAGTGGCGTGCGGTATGAATGATCTGACGCCCCTTTGAGTCTTCGTGGTCGTTCTGTAGCTGCAGCAGGTTTACAAACGTTTTGAATGTTCCTTCCTGTCACTAATGATCCACTTCCTGTTTGTAGATATTTTCCGGAATCAGCAGCTGTTGAAGGAATACAAAGACTTCTGGGGAAACACGAAGGTGAGCCTTTCTTATGACCGTTCTTTAAATCACGAGTCGCGCTACACGCCGTGCTGCACGCCGTGCTGCACGCCGTGCTGCACGCAGGACGCCTCATCGCGCTGCACGCCGTGCTGCACGCAGGACGCCTCACCGTGCTGCACGCCGTGCTGCACGCAGGACGCCTCACCGTGCTGCACGCCGTGCTGCACGCAGGACGCCTCACCGTGCTGCACGCCGTGCTGCACGCAGGACGCCTCACTGTGCTGCAGTTTGTAAACAAAGTGACATTTTTAAATTCTTTGCTGATAAAAACGTTTGTTGTTTCTCCTGAAGCCTCGATCAGGGCAGAGGGCGACTTTTCTCCAAGGCCCGGGGAAGGTGGTCATGGTGGCGATTTGCATGTAAGTCCTCCTCCTCCTCCTCCTCTTCCTCTTCCTCTTCCTCTTCCTCCTCCTCCTCCTCCTCCTCCTCTTCCTCCTCCTCCTCCTCTTCCTCTTCCTCCTCCTCTTCCTCTTCCTCCTCCTCTTCCTCTTCCCCCTCGTCTTCCTCCTCCTCCTCTTCCCCCTCCTCCTCCTCCTCCTCTTCCTCCTCCTCCTCCTTCTCTTCCTCCTCCTCCTCCTCCTCCTCCTCCTCTTCCTCCTCCTCCTCTTCCTCCTCCTCTTCCTCCTCCTCCTCTTCCTCCTCCTCCTCCTCCTCCTCCTCCTCCTCCTCCTCTTCTTCCCCCTCCTCGTCCTCCTCCTCTTCCTCTTCCTCTTCCTCCTCTTCTTCCCCCTCCTCTTCCTCCTCCTCCTCCTCCTCTTCCTCTTCCTCCTCCTCCTCCTCTTCCTGCAGCACACACACTGAGATCCACAGTGCTGGTCTCACATGAGGCCGCTCTATTGGATTAGGATGATTGTGTTAGAGGACGTGTGGTCACATGAGCAGCAGGAGCCTCTGAACTGAGAGTCTCCTTCAGTCCACAGTGACCTTTGACCTTTGACCTGTGAACTTCCTTCATCATGTTTCTTTGTCTTCAGCAACGGGCTGAACTTCTTCTTCAAGCTCCTGGCGTGGGTCTACACCGGATCAGCCAGCATGTTCTCCGAGGCCATCCACTCTCTGGCCGACACCTGCAACCAGGCTCTGCTCGCACTCGGGATCAGCCAGTCTGTCCGCAACCCCGACGCCGTGCACCCGTAAGAACCGCCCCCCCTGTTCTGTTGATGACATCTGAGCTCTGGACGTTATAACTCCACACATCAGTTTATATTTCAGCAAACCATGGAGGCTATAAAGAAATCCTCCTGACCACACACACACACACACACACACACACACACACACCTACCTCACAGCAGGAGACACACACACACACACACACCTACCTCACAGCAGGAGACACACACACACACACACACACACCTACCTCACAGCAGGAGACACACACACACACCTACCTCACAGCAGGAGACACACACACACACACACACCTACCTCACAGCAGGAGACACACACACACACACACACACACCTACCTCACAGCAGGAGACACACACACACACCTACCTCACAGCAGGAGACACACACACACACACACACACACACCTACCTCACAGCAGGAGACACACACACACACACACACCTACCTCACAGCAGGAGACACACACATGACGCTCAGACTGAAACACGTTAAACACGTTAAAGAGTGAAAGTTGTCTTTTTGCAGGTATGGCTTCTCCAACATGCGCTACATCGCCTCCCTCATCAGCGGAGTGGGTATTTTCATGATGGGAGCCGGCCTCTCCTGGTACCATGGCATCATGGGACTGCTGCACCCTGAACCCATGGAGTCTCTGTTATGGGTGAGTGTGTGTGTGTGTGTGTGTGTGTGTGTGTGTGTGTGTGTGTGTGTGTGCGGTATGTAAAGGAAGCTGCTGATGGATCCTCTTCCTGTGTTACAGGCTTACTGTATCTTAGCGGGCTCTCTGGTGTCTGAAGGAGGTGAGTGACTGAAAGATTTCAAACTAACGTTGTGCGTTTTGTTCTGAATGATCTCCTTCTTCTCCCTCAGCCACGTTGCTCGTCGCCATCAACGAGATAAAGAAGAGCGCCCGGCAGCAGGACGTGTCTTTTTATGAATACGGTATGAGCGGCTGAAACAGGAGCAGAGATTGAGGACTTACACACACGTTAGATGAATCCTGACGGTGTCTCGTATTGTTGCGTGTTTGCAGTGATGCAGAGTCGAGACCCCAGCACCAATGTGGTTCTGCTGGAGGACGCTGCTGCTGTGTTAGGAGTCATCATGGCCGCCGGCTGCATGGGGCTCACCTCCCTCACAGGTAAACTGAAGCGCCATGTTTGTCCTCCGATCTGAATGAAGAAAAGTGTGTGACCTGCAACCTTCAGTCTGTTGTGCTGTCTTCAGTCCTGCAGGGAGAAGATCTCTGTGATCCTGTGGATTGATGGGTCTGTCTCTTTGTTGTTCCAGGTAACCCTCACTACGACAGTCTGGGCTCTCTGGGCGTCGGCACCTTGCTGGGCTGCGTCTCCGCCTTCCTCATCTACTCCAACACAGAGGCTCTTCTGGGACGCTCCATACAGGCTGAGCGCGTGCAGAAGCTTACCGAGTTCCTGGAGAACGACCCCGCCGTCAGGTCAGAGAGCGAGGGATTCACACACACGCAGTGGGGTCGATCTGGAATCATGCATGTGAACCCAAGTAATCCTGAATAACAGCGTTCGTGTACTGAGCGGACCTCCAAATAGAGCATGTGGTATTTGGTGGGTTCACACGCAGAGTGCTGACGATGGGTTGTTTCTAACACACAAAGATTTGATGGAGAAGAACTGGAAAACGTTCTGGGTCACGTTTAAACCACGGCGTTCTGCGAACTACAAATCATTTTTTAAGCTCCACTTTAAACAGTAAAAAACAGAGACTTCACGCACATGCTCAGTACGCTTCGAGTCATTAGTCATGAGCCAGAGTTGGACTACAACAACAATGGCGGAGTTCTCTCTTTGTAGTTTAGGGTCGCTCTGAGCAACAACCACACGTCATCATTTGTTCACTAACGTTCGCTTGATCTCGGCGCTCTGAAGTTAAAGTGTGTTTCATCAGTCACACTGCCACCTACTGGCCTGGCATGTATACTGCAACGATAAGATCTGTGTGTACTGACCCCTTCCTGTTGTGTTATTTGGAGCAGGGCCATCCATGACGTGAAGGCCACGGACATCGGGCTGAGTAAAGTGCGCTTCAAGGCCGAGGTCGACTTTGATGGTCGGGTGGTGACGAGGTCCTATCTGGAAAAACAAGACATCGACCAAATCCTCAATGTAAGTCCTTTCTCACTCATTCAGGTGCTAAGTTTTAATCTTAGTAATGAGATAAGACACGCCCACTCACTCCTTCACGCCACCACCATGCAACATACAGTCGCTGCATCACACACAGGAACCGTAAGCGTATTAGCCAGAGAAGCTCGGGCTTCTAGCGGCGACTCAAAAAGCAGCGATGACACTTAGAGACCGAAATGTGGTCGAGGACTTCTCCAGAGTCTCCTGTGGACCCCGACGTGGGTGACCCAGAGCCGGGTTAGTTTACCATTAGCAGAAAGAGCGAGTGTTGAGACAGACGATGGGGGGTGGGGGACTGTTTATAACCCCCATGTTGAAGGCTGAAGAAGCTTAGTTTAAGGTGTAGGGGAATAATGAAGGTACAGACTTGTTTAAATACGTGTGGCGTTCTACAGGGCTTAAGTTAACGTTTGTTTTCATGTGGTCTCACGGTGCACAGAGGTCCAAGGTCGTGTTTCCCCTCCTTCAGGGAGAGAGACACAAACATTGTGAATGTTTGCAGAAGGAATCTGAACAAACACTTTCTGGAGTCTGAGTTTGTTAAAGGACAAATCTCAGTTAGCAGCACATGAAGACCTTCAGCTGTGTGTGTGTGTTCTTCCTTACAGGACATCCAGCAGGTCAAGACCCCCGAGGAGCTGGAGAACTTCATGCTGAAACATGGGGAGAACATTATTGACACCCTCGGGGCCGAGGTGGACCGCCTGGAGAAAGAGCTCAAGGTACTGACGTTAGGTTATTGTTGTTACAGAGCACCTACTCCTGTCATCTTGTAGTTCTTCCTGTGATCTTGTAGTTCTTCCTGTGATCTTGTAGTTCTCCTGTGATCTTGTAGTTCTCTTGTGATCTTGTAGTTCTCTGTGATCTTGTAGTTCTTCCTGTGATCTTGTAGTTCTTCCTGTGATCTTGTAGTTCTCTGTGATCTTGTAGCTCTCTGTGATCTTGTAGTTCTTCCTGTGATCTTGTAGTTCTTCCTGTGATCTTGTAGCTCTCTGTGATCTTGTAGCTCTCTGTGATCTTGTAGTTCTCTGTGATCTTGTAGCTCTCTGTGATCTTGTAGTTCTCTGTGATCTTGTAGTTCTTCCTGTGATCTTGTAGTTCTCTGTGATCTTGTAGTTCTTCCTGTGATCGTGTAGTTCTCTGTGATCTTGTAGTTCTCTGTGATCTTGTAGTTCTTCCTGTGATCTTGTAGTTCTCTGTGATCTTGTAGTTCTCTGTGATCTTGTAGTTCTCTGTGATCTTGTAGCTCTCTGTGATCTTGTAGTTCTCCTGTGATCTTGTAGTTCTCTGTGATCTTGTAGTTCTCTGTGATCTTGTAGTTCTTCCTGTGATCTTGTAGTTCTCTGTGATCTTGTAGCTCTCTGTGATCTTGTAGCTCTCTGTGATCTTGTAGTTCTTCCTGTGATCTTGTAGTTCTTCCTGTGATCTTGTAGTTCTTCCTGTGATCTTGTAGTTCTTCCTGTGATCTTGTAGTTCTTCCTGTGATCTTGTAGTTCTTCCTGTGATCTTGTAGTTCTTCCTGTGATCTTGTAGTTCTTCCTGTGATCTTGTAGTTCTCTGTGATCTTGTAGTTCTTCCTGTGATCTTGTAGTTCTCCCGTTTCTTTTTTCTGAAGTCACTGTATGGATCCATCACTTCCTGCCTTCATCTCAATGTTAGAAGACAGGAAGTGAAGTCACTGCATACAAGCGATTTCTTTTACACACTTTCTGTTTATGAAAAGTCACACTTGTATGTCCCCCTGTTTATTTGTCCCCAGCAACGTAACCCGGAGGTTCGTCATGTAGACTTGGAGATTCTTTAGAAGCTTCCAGCTATCTGCTGAGAGGACGCCGTGCTGGAAGGAGGAAAAGGTGAAAGGAGGGCCCCACCTGCCTCCGTCTGCCCCCCACCCCAACCATCACAACATGCAACACAATCTGCACGAGGCGTCAGGCGTCAGATGTCTTCCCCCAAGACACAAGGAGGACATGAGGCTTGAGATTCAGTTCCCCAGAGACTTCAACCTGCAGGACACGGATTGACTTCCAACTGTGAGTCTCTGACTGCAGACCAGAGACTCACACACACACACACACACACACACACACACACACACACACACACACACACACTTATTTTCTTTAGTTTTAATGTAAACGATGCTGCTGCCTCTCCCGTCATTATGCCATACTTTTACAGAGTGGAAATTTGATACGATAGCACTTACAAAGCGACACACAGGAACCATGGACTGCTGTCATCAGGAGGGGGGTCAGGCCGAGACCTGCTAACCATCCTAGAGTCTGCATCAGGAGGGGGGTCAGGCCGAGACCTGCTAACCATCCTAGAGTTTGCATCAGGAGGGGGGTCAGGCCGAGACCTGCTAACCATCCTAGAGTCTGCATCAGGAGGGGGGTCAGGCCGAGACCTACTAACCATCCTAGAGTCTGCATTGGGGGGGGGGGGGGGTCAGGCTGAGACCTGTTAACCATCTTAGAGTCTGCATGGGGTGGGGGGCGTGTGGATATATATTTTTGAAGGTGTTCATAGTGTAATATTTCCATTTGGTTATAACGATGCTGTCGCAGTTCAAGCAGTTGGAATAAATTTAAAATAATTTATTAAATTATTTTGCTGTCCTTTTTTCTGCTTCGATGTTTTCATTGTTCCTCCCTGACAGGGGCGTGTCCAGAGGCCTTTCTATCTGATTGGCCACTCCAGAATCCAAAACACTTATTGGTGTTTGCGTCATGAGAGGCGGGACTTCCCCTGATCAAACTGACCATCTAAGCTCTAAACATTATTCAGAGCTGACACTGTAGCTTCAGTGTTTAGCCAGCTCTGCATGTGGTGGACACTGTAGCTTCAGTGTTTAGCCAGCTCTGCATGTAGAGACACTGTAGCTTCAGTGTTTAGCCAGCTCTGCATGTAGAGACACTGTAGCTTCAGTGTTTAGCCAGCTCTGCATGTGGTGGACACTGTAGCTTCAGTGTTTAGCCAGCTCTGCATGTGGTGGACACTGTAGCTTCAGTGTTTAGCCAGCTCTGCATGTGGTGGACACTGTAGCTTCAGTGTTTAGCCAGCTCTGCATGTGGTGGACACTGTAGCTTCAGTGTTTAGCCAGCTCTGCATGTGGTGGACACTGTAGCTTCAGTGTTTAGCCAGCTCTGCATGTAGAGACACTGTAGCTTCAGTGTTTAGCCAGCTCTGCATGTGGTGGACACTGTAGCTTCAGTGTTTAGCCAGCTCTGCATGTGGTGGACACTGTAGCTTCAGTGTTTAGCCAGCTCTGCATGTGGTGGACACTGTAGCTTCAGTGTTTAGCCAGCTCTGCATGTGGTGGACACTGTAGCTTCAGTGTTTAGCCAGCTCTGCATGTGGTGGACACTGTAGCTTCAGTGTTTAGCCAGCTCTGCATGTAGAGACACTGTAGCTTCAGTGTTTAGCCAGCTCTGCATGTGGTGGACACTGTAGCTTCAGTGTTTAGCCAGCTCTGCATGTGGTGGACGCTGTAGCTTCAGTGTTTAGCCAGCTCTGCATGGGTCTGTAAAGCTTTCTGCGTTCTAACCTCTCTCCATGTTTCATCTCCAACATTGATCCTAGTTTGAGCAGCTTTCTGCTGCTGGAGCTTATTAGAAACATGCAGAGGCTTTTTAGCTCGGGTACAATCACTTCTATCTGAAGCAGTTCCACTGCCCGCTTACATCGCTGCAACACCTGTTCACCTGATAACTGCTCTCATATCTGGCAAACCCAGGGGCGTCCAAAACGGCCTTCAAAGCCCCGCCTACCTTCTCTGGTCCAATCAGATCCAGAGCATTCAGGAGCAGAATCTAAAGTTAGAAGGAGGACATACTGGCTGCTGCATTGTTGTCAGAGAAGCTTCAACACAGCAGGTTTCCTTCATGATCACACAGGAAGAGAGCAGCTCTCTGATTGGCTGATTGATCACAGAGGAAGAGAGCAGCTCTCTGATTGGCTGATTGATCACAGAGGAAGAGAGCAGCTCTCTGATTGGCTGATTGATCACAGAGGACGAGAGCAGCTCTCTGACCTTTAAACAATGATGCTCAGAAGAACATGTTAAAGTAAGATATGTATGATTCTGTAAAGGTCACTTTATATGATGAGTGGAGAGGGACGCGTCCTTCTCCCTGAGACACGATGCTTCTGAGCTCATCAGTGAGAAAAATGAGACCTGATTTCTGCTCAGTTTAATCAAGTCCTTAAGATGTTTTGAAGCGTCAGGATTCCTTCACTGATTATCTAGATGCTCATGAAAACTCCCTCAGTTCACTAAAGAGCATTTACACGCCTCAAGGACACCAAATAAAGATCTGAGACATCTTGAGACCTTTTCTTCCTGTGGATGGTTTAGCCTGTCATGCTACCCCGAGTCCGTTAGATGGTGCAGTTGTCGGACTGAGAGAAGGGGGGTGCACTACCCTGCACGCTGACGTCAATAAAAACAGTCATTTCCAAGCAGGCTGCGCAGTGACCGAGCGCTCCAAACATTACACACAGCATCTCGGCTGGACCGTGTTCGACGGAGCCCCGGAGAGCGGACTCAGCGGACTCGGCTCCACTGCAGGTTTTTACACCGTTCAATGTTGTCTTCACATTTTGGGTGTTGCGCGCGTATCAGTGTCATGTCTCGTCATTCCGCTGCCCATCGTCTCTGTCTCCCTCCGCAGAGAAAGCACAGAAACACATCCTCCTGCACATCGTCTGTCAGCATCGTGCTTCTGTTTCGTGCTGTGAAACGGTCATGATCGATGCATCCTCGTTGTTCAGCCCTCGCTGATAGATGTTGTTCTCCTGCAGCCCACAGATGGGGGCGCAGTGATCCTGCACAGTCTGCCTGTCAGGTCTTCATGATCAGATCCAGCCTTACAAACCCTTCAAAGGTTTAAATCAGAGGTGACCTCCTCTCATTGGCCATGCACACTGCCTCATTAACCTCCCTTGAGTCTTTAATGAATTATTGATCTGCTTTCTGTTTCGGTCTCAGGTGCACGAGCGTCTCGAAGAGTCCAGGTGGGAGCAGGGAGAGTCTTCTTCATCATCATCATCATCATCACCCTGCTCTGTGCCTTTAGCCTCTTTACAGTGCTGCCTTGTCTAATCATGTTCAAGCAGCATTGTACAGGGCTATGACGGCACAGAGAGCTGCGCGTCTCTCAGCCAATCAGTGACCTCGTCCCTTCAATCCACCAATCAGGAGCGGTCTTTATTTACAATAAAACACGAGACTTGATTTTACCTGTGTGGACTCACCTGGGGTGACTATGAAATGTGTTTTGGGGGTTTTACTGATTTTGAAACCTAAAAATAAAAATCTCCTCATAAATAGATCCTCATTTAAGCCCCGCCCCTTTTTAAGCCGGATGTATCTGTATGTTTTGACAGATTAATTCTCAAAGCCTCTGTGCTGAGTCACAACAGGTAACTTCCACCTGACATCACAGACACCTTTATGACGCCCTACATCTGATTGGCTCATTCTTAGGAGTTTTTCCTGCTCGTTCAGAGTTTAAATTGATCTCATCATTTCTGTAAATGAGTCTGTGTCTTCTTTAGCTTCTTGTTGTTCGTTTCGCCTGTTGTTGTTGTTTCGCTTGTTGTTTTCTTTGGTTGTTTTGTG
>NC_136699.1:82500-101938 GCF_947650265.1 Symphodus melops | reverse complement strand
CTCCTCCTCCTCCTCCTCCTCCTCTGAACATGATGATGTTTCTGCACCTCCTCCTCTAACTCTGAACATGATGATGTTTCTCACACAGATAAAATAACTTGTACTCGTCACCTGAGATCGATGCATCGAGCTCACTCACGTTTAGTCTCTTCCTTCATGCAGACTTCGCTTTCTGCAGAGCCACCGCAGACTGTTGTTGCCCATCCACAGCGTGGTGTGCCTGGTGACCTTTGGCCTCTCCCTGCCTGTGGCCATCAGCTTGTTCCCCCAGATGTCTCAGGTACAGTAAATCATGCTTGTGTTCATGGCCAGCTGGCTGAGGGACGCAGCTGTGTGCAAACTCACATTACATCCAGGCCACTAAACGTGCACAGCTCGACCCACAAAGCTCCTCCTTCTGTCTGATCTCAGGTCAAAGGGAGGCAGAGCTCACTTCTAACCTGCAGGGTTTACCTTTCCTTGTTTGCAGATTGAGGTGTCTTGCCTGGAGCCGGAGATTGCCATGGCAACAGATTGTAAGGTGGTGACCTACAACAAGGGTTTATGATGGCTGTGAGGTTTGTGAGAGCAGAGCAGAAGACCTGCTTCTAATCATCCTGACCTACCTGTAGTAATCAACCTTTATTTTATAAAGATACTTCCAGCTCCCTGTGAGTACCCCCCCCCCCCCCCCCCCCCATAGATACAATTATATATGTTCTCAAAGAATTAAAACTTATTCCTCAAAACAAACTTTTTAATTCAAACTTTAAAGCTGAAATAAGTCACTTTTATTTTGAAGGGGTTTAAAGGAAGCTCTGAACATAGCGTGTTCATGTGAACATGCTATCAGCAAAAGACAAAAACATGGGAGAGGAGCGTGACATGAGCAACATGTATTTAGCGCCCTCTGCTGGTCGCCTCGCTCTTTGTCGTTTATTCGCCGTCAGTCAGCGAGCCAAAGTTTCACCTCCTCGCGCCGTCAGCACGTCGCCGCTTCCTGTGGTTCAAACCTGCAGACAGGCGAGTGACAGGCTAACCCTAACCCAACTCAAACCTACACGACCTTGTGAAAAAGGTCGGTGACATCACAGGCGCCGCTGCAGATGACTTTTACTGTCTGATAGTCTGAACCTTTATGAGTGACATGATGTGATTTTAACCTTTATAATGTGAAGTAATAAGAAGTCCTGTTTGCAACACTGTGGTCATAAAGTTTTTAAATGATATCAAAGGATTTTAAACTCGTGTTTGATGTTTCAGAAGAATCTAAAATAATAAATAATTATCTGTTCAACACGTCTGACGATCATTCAACGACTCATCTAATCTTTAGACGTAGATCAGCTCCTCTCTCCTTCCTCCTCTCCTCTCACCTGTCTCCTCTCCTCTCACCTGTCTCCTCTCCTCTCACCTGTCTCCTCTCACCTGTCTCCTCTCACCTGTCTCCTCTCACCTGTCTCCTCTCACCTGTCTCCTCTCCTCTCACCTGTCTCCTCTCACCTGTCTCCTCTCTCCTGTCTCCTCTCAACCTGTCTCCTCTCTCCTGTCTCCTCTCCTCTCACCTGTCTCCTCTCCTCTCACCTGTCTCCTCTCCTCTCACCTGTCTCCTCTCACCTGTCTCCTCTCAACCTGTCTCCTCTCACATGTCTCCTCTCACCTGTCTCCTCTCACCTGTCTCCTCTCTCCTTCCTCCTCTCCTCTCAACCTGTCTCCTCTCAACCTGTCTCCTCTCTCCTGTCTCCTCTCACCTGTCTCCTCTCTCCTGTCTCCTCTCTCCTTCCTTCTCTCCTCTCACCTGTCTCCTCTCTCCTGTCTCCTCTCTCCTTCCTCCTCTCCTCTCAACCTGTCTCCTCTCTCCTTCCTCCTCTCCTCTCACCTGTCTCCTCTCTCCTGTCTCCTCTCTCCTTCCTTCTCTCCTCTCTCCTGTCTCCTCTCTCCTTCCTCCTCTCCTCTCAACCTGTCTCCTCTCTCCTTCCTTCTCTCCTCTCTCCTGTCTCCTCTCTCCTTCCTCCTCTCCTCTCACCTGTCTCCTCTCTCCTTCCTCCTCTCCTCTCAACCTGTCTCCTCTCTCCTTCCTTCTCTCCTCTCTCCTGTCTCCTCTCTCCTTCCTCCTCTCCTCTCACCTGTCTCCTCTCTCCTGTCTCCTCTCTCCTTCCTTCTCTCCTCTCACCTGTCTCCTCTCTCCTGTCTCCTCTCTCCTTCCTCCTCTCACCTGTCTCCTCTCACCTGTCTCCTCCTTTCCTGTCTCCTGTCTCCTCTCACCTGTCTCCTCTCTCCTTCCTCCTCTCTCCTGTCTCCTGTCTCCTCTCACCTGTCTCCTGTCTCCTCTCACCTGTCTCCTCTCACCTGTCTCCTCTCTCCTTCCTCCTCTCTCCTGTCTCCTATCACTTGTCTCCTGTCTCCTCTCACCTGTCTCCTGTCTCCTCTCACCTGTCTCATGTCTCTTTTCACCTGTCTCCTATCACTTGTCTCCTGTCTCCTCTCACCTGTCTCCTCTCACTTGTCTCATGTCTCTTTTCACCTGTCTCCTCTCACCTGTCTCCTCTCACTTGTCTCATGTCTCTTTTCACCTGTCTCCTGTCTCTTTTCACCTGTCTCCTCTCTCCTGTCTCCTCTCACTTGTCTCCTGTCTCCTCTCTCCTATCACTTGTCTCCTGTCTCCTCTCACTTGTCTCCTGTCTCCTATCACTTGTCTCCTCTCACCTGTCTCCTCTCTCCTGTCTCCTATCACTTGTCTCCTGTCTCCTCTCACCTGTCTCCTCTCACTTGTCTCCTGTCTCCTCTCACCTGTCTCCTCTCTCCTGTCTCCTATCACTTGTCTCCTGTCTCCTCTCACCTGTCTCCTGTCTCCTCTCACTTGTCTCCTGTCTCCTCTCTCCTGTCTCCTATCACTTGTCTCCTGTCTCCTCTCACCTGTCTCCTCTCTCCTGTCTCCTATCACTTGTCTCCTGTCTCCTCTCACCTGTCTCCTGTCTCCTCTCACTTGTCTCCTGTCTCTTTTCACCTGTCTCCTCTCTCCTGTCTCCTCTCACTTGTCTCCTGTCTCCTCTCTCCTGTCTCCTCTCACTTGTCTCATGTCTCTTTTCACCTGTCTCCTCTCACCTGTCTCCTCTCACTTGTCTCCTGTCTCCTATCACTTGTCTCCTCTCACCTGTCTCCTCTCTCCTGTCTCCTATCACTTGTCTCCTGTCTCCTCTCACCTGTCTCCTCTCACTTGTCTCCTGTCTCCTCTCACCTGTCTCCTCTCTCCTGTCTCCTATCACTTGTCTCCTGTCTCCTCTCACCTGTCTCCTCTCACTTGTCTCCTGTCTCCTCTCTCCTGTCTCCTATCACTTGTGTCCTGTCTCCTCTCACTTGTCTCCTGTCTCCTCTCTCCTGTCTCCTATCACTTGTGTCCTGTCTCCTCTCACTTGTCTCCTGTCTCCTCTCACCTGTCTCCTCTCTCCTGTCTCCTCTCACTTGTCTCCTGTCTCTTTTCACCTGTCTCCTCTCTCCTGTCTCCTCTCACTTGTCTCCTGTCTCCTCTCTCCTGTCTCCTCTCACTTGTCTCATGTCTCTTTTCACCTGTCTCCTCTCTCCTGTCTCCTATCACTTGTCTCCTGTCTCCTCTCACCTGTCTCCTGTCTCCTCTCACTTGTCTCCTGTCTCCTCTCTCCTGTCTCCTATCACTTGTCTCCTGTCTCCTCTCACTTGTCTCCTGTCTCCTCTCTCCTGTCTCCTATCACTTGTCTCCTCTCACCTGTCTCCTCTCACTTGTCTCCTGTCTCTTTTCACCTGTCTCCTCTCTCCTGTCTCCTCTCACCTGTCTCCTATCACTTGTCTCCTGTCTCCTCTCACCTGTCTCCTGTCTCCTCTCACCTGTCTCCTATCACTTGTCTCCTGTCTCCTCTCACCTGTCTCCTCTCTCCTGTCTCCTATCACTTGTCTCCTGTCTCCTCTCACCTGTCTCCTCTCTCCTGTCTCCTATCACTTGTCTCCTGTCTCCTCTCACTTGTCTCCTGTCTCCTCTCTCCTGTCTCCTATCACTTGTCTCCTCTCACCTGTCTCCTCTCACTTGTCTCCTGTCTCTTTTCACCTGTCTCCTCTCTCCTGTCTCCTCTCACCTGTCTCCTATCACTTGTCTCCTGTCTCCTCTCACATGTCTCCTGTCTCCTCTCACCTGTCTCCTATCACTTGTCTCCTGTCTCCTCTCACCTGTCTCCTCTCTCCTGTCTCCTATCACTTGTCTCCTGTCTCCTCTCTCCTGTCTCCTATCACTTGTCTCCTGTCTCCTCTCTCCTGTCTCCTTAAATACTCAGCACTTAGCACCCCCTGGTGTTTGTAAACATGATGTGTGACATGTTGCAGATCTTCATCCTGACCTTTGACCCTTTGATATATGTATTAGAGTAGGTGAGGAGGGTCGAACATATCTAATAATGAAATCATTTAAAGCCGTTTAGTGAGCTGTGTTGGACACGCCTGCCACCAGGGGGCGCTGTGGCCTCCAGGCGGTGATGAAACGTCCCTGTATGTGCGCTGTGTGAAGATAATGATACCCAGCAGGTGGCGGCAGTGCAACAACAAAGGATGAATCCCGCCTTTAAACTCCACCGAAGAAGAAGAGAAAGTAGAGAAAGAAGAAGAAGAAGAAGGAGGAAACATGGCCGCTCACGTGGACGACGTGTTTTCCTTCTGCGTGGATCCCGTGAACGCTGCAGCTGCTGTGGAAGTCAGATTTATCGACAGTATGAAGGTAAGATAATCCAGATTCATGTGGATCAGAGGGTTAAATCAGCTGATAGGGAGGACCATCAGAGCCGGAGTCCTGCAGGAGCCGGCTCAGAAGCACCTACCTTCTCTGGTCCAAACAGATCCAGACCCTTCAGGACCAGACTCTAAAGTTAGAAGGAGGACATACTGGATGCTGCAGGTTTCCTTCATCATCACACAGGAAGAGAGCAGCTCTCTGATTGGTCCTTTAACTGAGTAAAGTCAGCTGATCCTGTTTTGTTCATTATAATCTGGATCCAATAGAAAGTCTTTTAACAGTTTCTCAGCAGCTCATCTTTTGACCTCTGACCTTTGTCCTCATCGATATCCGGTGTGTTAGTGTCTCGCCTGCTCTAACTCAGGTGTGTTCTGCAGTTATTTGTTATTCATGTTTCAGGGTAGAGGTCTGTTTGCAAAGAGGAGTTTAAAGAAGGGCGACAGCATCTTCCTGGAGCGGCCTCTGATCTCCGCTCAGTTCCTGTGGAACTCTTTGTATAAATATAAAGGTGAGTGTTTGAAGTCAGGTGAGCGTCATGTGACAAAGAGACGCTGAATGTTTAACGCTCCGTCATCGGGCGAGGAATGCATGAGTTGTTTTGTACGCCGCTTGGAGAACACCTACGTTGTGTTAATGTGAACTAACCAGGAAGTGACAACACAATATTTCCTCCCTGATCATTTGGCGCCTTCTGAAGAAGTTCGGCTCAGGAGCGACGGCGTTTTCTTTCTCCACATTCTTCCTCGTCCTGACCGGCGGGCGCAGAATGCATGTGTGGGTTGGGATCGTCAAATGTTTAGGCGGTGATAACTGAATTATTGTGACTTACACGCCGTTTTGGTTCTCAGCGTGTGACTTCTGCTTACGAGCCCTGGAGACGGCAGAGGACAATGCCAGGAGACTCAGCGGCGCCCCAGGACTCCGCCTCCCTCACCCCGAACTCTGCCGTGTTCGCCCAGAGCTTCATCAAGCCTGCCCTCAGTGCCAGGTCAGTCCTGTCTCCTCTCCAGAGTCGTTCATGATTCCGTCTGGGCGGCTGTGGCTCAGTGGGTAGAGTCATCGTCTCTCAACGGGAAGATCGAGGGTTCGATCCCCAGCTCCTGCGAGCAACATGTCCGATGTGTCCTTGGGCAAGACACTTAACCCTCTGTCAGGGTGTCGAACCCTCTGCTCCTGTGGTCGAACGCTTGGTGCGCTAATTACCCCACGAGGATAAATAGAGTTTAGAAAAGAAATAAAAAGTCTGTCTCTTCTTGATGGCGGCGTCCTCTTGTTGCTAGGCGATAAAGAGGTGTGTGTGTTTGTGTCTGTCTGTGTGTCTGTGTGTGTGTGTGTCTGTCTGTGTTTCTGTGTGTGTGTGTGTGTGTGTGTGTGTGTGTGTGTGTAGGTGATGTACTGCAGCAGCGAGTGTCGTCAGGCAGCAGCAGACCAATACCACAGAGTCCTGTGTTTGGGTCCGTCCCACCAAGACCCTGATCACCCCATCAACAAACTCCAAGAAGCCTGGAGGTGAGAGCCCACAGTTCTGTTTTATTTTGATGGAACGCCGCCTGGACTGCTTTAACGAGCTTTGTGTGTTCAGGAGCGTGCACTTCCCCCCAGAGAGCTGCAGCATCATGCTGATGGCGAGGATGGTGGCCGTGGTCAAACAGGCGAGTCTCTGAGCACTCTCTTGTGACCTTGTAAATATTTGATGTTATTTTAATGACGTGACGTGTTGCAGGCTAAAGATGGCGCCCACTGGCAGACGCTGTTCTCTCATTTCTGCAGCCGAGCGGCGAACGAGGAAGACGAGATCGTCCACAAACTGCTCGGAGAAAAGTTCAGAGTGAGAGCTCGCTGTTTCATAACGCGTCTGAACAGCTCACTGACACGCGTGTTGAATATCTAGATAGAATGTAACATGTGTAACATGTGTCTGTAATGTGTGTGTGTGTGTGTCTGTAACGTGTGTGTGTGTGTGTGTGTGTGTGTGTCTGTAACGTGTGTGTGTGTGTAACGTGTGTGTGTGTGTCTGTAATGTGTGTGTGTAACGTGTGTGTGTGCGTGTCTGTAACGTGTGTGTGTGTGTCTGTAATGTGTGTGTGTGTGTGTGTGTAACGTGTCTGTAACGTGTGTGTAACGTGTCTGTAATGTGTGTGTGTGTCTGTAACGTGTGTGTGTGTGTGTGTGTGTGTGTGTCTGTAACGTGTGTGTGTGTGTAACGTGTGTGTGTGTGTCTGTAATGTGTGTGTGTAACGTGTGTGTGTGCGTGTCTGTAACGTGTGTGTGTGTGTCTGTAATGTGTGTGTGTGTGTGTGTGTAACGTGTCTGTAACGTGTGTGTAACGTGTCTGTAATGTGTGTGTGTGTGTGTAACGTGTGTGTGTGCGTGTCTGTAACGTGTGTGTGTGTGTGTGTAACGTGTCTGTAACGTGTGTGTAACGTGTCTGTAATGTGTGTGTGTAACATGTGTGTGTGTGTGTAATGTGTCTGTAACGTGTGTGTGTAACGTGTCTGTAACGTGTGTGTGTGTGTGTGTCTGTAACGTGTGTGTGTGTCTGTAACGTGTGTGTGTGTCTGTAACGTGTGTGTGTGTCTGTAACGTGTGTGTGTGTCTGTAACGTGTGTGTGTCTGTAACGTGTGTGTGTCTGTAACGTGTGTGTGTGTGTCTGTAACGTGTGTGTGTAACGTGTCTGTAACGTGTGTGTGTGTGTGTGTGTCTGTAACGTGTGTGTGTGTCTGTAACGTGTGTGTGTGTCTGTAACGTGTGTGTGTCTGTAACGTGTGTGTGTCTGTAACGTGTGTGTGTGTCTGTAACGTGTGTGTGTGTGTGTGTGTAACGTGTGTGTGTGTGTATAAGTGTCTGTAACGTGTGTGTGTCTCTCTTTAGGGTCAGCTGGTCGTGCTGCAGAGCCTCTTTAAAGCGGCTCTTTATGACGAGCGGCTCAGTCAGGTGAGAATAGTTCATCGCTGTGTTTACTGAAACGTCAATAAATATTGAAGGCGGGGCTTGTGTGTGGTGAGGGTATAGAATAATGAAGGCGGGGCTTGTGTGTGGTGAGGGTATAGAATAATGAAGGCGGGGCTTGTGTTTGGTGAGGGTATAGAATAATGAAGGCGGGGCTTGTGTTTGGTGAGGGTATAGAATAATGAAGGCGGGGCTTGTGTGTGGTGAGGGTATAGAATAATGAAGGCGGGGCTTGTGTTTGGTGAGGGTATAGAATAATGAAGGCGTGGCTTGTGTTTGGTGAGGGTATAGAATAATGAAGGCGGGGCTTGTGTGTGGTCAGGGTATAGAATAATGAAGGCGGGGCTTGTGTTTGGTGAGGGTATAGAATAATGAAGGCGGGGCTTGTGTGTGGTGAGGGTATAGAATAATGAAGGCGGGGCTTGTGTGTGGTGAGGGTATAGAATAATGAAGGCGGGGCTTGTGTTTGGTGAGGGTATAGAATAATGAAGGCGGGGCTTGTGTGTGGTGAGGGTATAGAATAATGAAGGCGGGGCTTGTGTTTGGTGAGGGTATAGAATAATGAAGGCGGGGCTTGTGTTTGGTGAGGGTATAGAATAATGAAGGCGGGGCTTGTGTGTGGTGAGGGTATAGAATAATGAAGGCGGGGCTTGTGTTTGGTGAGGGTATAGAATAATAAAGGCGGGGCTTGTGTGTGGTGAGGGTATAGAATAATGAAGGCGGGGCTTGTGTGTGGTCAGGGTATAGAATAATGAAGGCGGGGCTTGTGTTTGGTGAGGGTATAGAATAATGAAGGCGGGGCTTGTGTGTGGTCAGGGTATAGAATAATGAAGGCGGGGCTTGTGTTTGGTGAGGGTATAGAATAATGAAGGCGGGGCTTGTGTTTGGTGAGGGTATAGAATAATGAAGGCGGGGCTTGTGTGTGGTGAGGGTATAGAATAATAAAGGCGGGGCTTGTGTTTGGTGAGGGTATAGAATAATGAAGGCGGGGCTTGTGTGTGGTGAGGGTATAGAATAATGAAGGCGGGGCTTGTGTTTGGTGAGGGTATAGAATAATGAAGGCGGGGCTTGTGTTTGGTGAGGGTATAGAATAATGAAGGCGGGGCTTGTGTTTGGTGAGGGTATAGAATAATGAAGGCGGGGCTTGTGTTTGGTGAGGGTATAGAATAATGAAGGCGGGGCTTGTGTTTGGTGAGGGTATAGAATAATGAAGGCGGGGCTTGTGTGTGGTCAGGGTATAGAATAATGAAGGCGGGGCTTGTGTTTGGTGAGGGTATAGAATAATGAAGGCGGGGCTTGTGTTTGGTGAGGGTATAGAATAATGAAGGCGGGGCTTGTGTGTGGTCAGGGTATAGAATAATGAAGGCGGGGCTTGTGTTGCAGTGGTTCATTCCTGACGGTTTCCGCTCTCTGTTCGCTCTCGTGGGAACAAACGGTCAGGGCATCGGTACGAGGTGAGTGCTCCTCCTTCACTGAGTTTACCTTCTGCTCTGGTTCTCCACTTCCTCTGCACTGTGATTGGTCCTTTTCTTCTTCCTCAGCTCCTTGAGTCAGTGGGTTCACGCCTGTGATGCACTGGAGCTTCCCACCCAGCAGAGGGAGCAGTTAGACTCTTTCATCGACCAGCTGTACAAGGACATCGAGAAAGGTTGTTATTATTGGGCTGTGATTGGTGGGCAGTATGGATACATGGCGTGCAGCTACAGCATCATGTCTCTTCTCTCTGCAGAAACCGGAGACTTCCTGAACTGTGAGGGTTCTGGACTCTTTCTACTTCAGAGCTCATGTAAGTGAACCTGATGACCACTCCAAACGAGTGCTCTGTTTTTCATATGCTCCATCCGTCTTTATCGTGCGTCGTCTTTGACCTCCAGGTAACCACAGCTGTATACCCAATGCGGAGGCATCCTTCCCCGACAACAACTTCCTGCTCCAGCTTGGTGCCCTCCGTGACATCAGCGCAGGAGAGGTCAGCTGACTCGTCTGGGTTATAAGTGATGAGACGTGTGTGTGCGTTAGCCTGTCAGACTGTGTTAGGAGGCGGAGACTGTGAGGATGGGAGGGGTTTGTGGAGCTGCCGAAGACATAGAGAAGCCTGTGTCTGCACGGCTGCTTGACCTGTTTGTTCTCTTCCACCTTCAGGAGATCTGTATCAGTTATCTGGACTGCTGTCAGCGAGACCGAAGCCGCCACAGCCGCCACAAAATCCTGAGGTACTGACATCCCTGACCCCTGAGAGGACTCACCTGCTGCCCTCTAGAGTCCACACTGTGGAGCCCGTGGTCAATCGCAGCAGCCGTGTCGTATCCTGAGAAAGCTCGACTTTGAACCTTAGCGGCCGAGATTAACATTTTTATTTCTGCACCAATAAGCTCTCTCAGATTTAAATCTTCTTCTGCGTTATAAGATACATTTCTTAACGCCTTGAAAAAGACATTATTTTGATTTATATCTCATAGAATGGAGTTTAAAACAGATGTTTTCATATGTCATGTTTCCTTCTCAGGGAGAACTACCTGTTCGTCTGCTCGTGTCCGAAGTGTGCAGCGCAGATGAACGAGCTGGATGTGACGTCAGATGAGGAAGAGGAAGAAGAAGGCGAGGCAGAAGGTGAAACAGAGGGCGATGAGATGGAGGACGAGATGACGGATGTCTGATGAAAGACGCGTTCACTCTCGTATCCTGTTCCTGCTACAGCATTCTGACACTCTCCACTCCTGCGTGTCCTGTGTCAGAGATCAGTGGTGACGTGAGCGGTCAGATGTGGGATCAAACGAGGCTGTGTGGTGACAGTGATGGTCTTTCATTCTTCTCACGCCGCTTCAGCTCAGGGGACTCTGATCGTGGTCACATTCAGTGACGCACTGGGACGTCTTGTTACCCCCTGAGAACATGTATGAAAGGGCTAACGTTTCCACACGTTCATTCAATATGAATAAAAACATTTAAACTACACGTTTCATTTCTTGGCCACTTGGGGGCAGCATTGACATTTGATCTGAAACTTTGAAATGTATTCAGACCAGAGAGGGTCAAGCTCAGAGGTTGTGAACTTTGCTGGTCATGGGACTCCAACCTGAACCAGGCCCCTTAGTGAACTGCTCAGACCCGAACCAGGCCCCTTACTGAACTGCTCAGACCTGAACCAGGCCCCTTACTGAACTGCTCAGACCTGAACCAGGCCCCTTAGTGAACTGCTCAGACCCGAACCAGGCCCCTTACTGAACTGCTCAGACCTGAACCAGGCCCCTTACTGAACTGCTCAGACCTGAACCAGGCCCCTTAGTGAACTGCTCAGAGCCGAATCAGGCCCCTTAGTGAACTGCTCAGACCAGGTCCAGGTCCCTTGGTACCTGTCTTTTCTAAATTTGTTTTCATGAAAGGTTAGAGCGATTATTTTCCCCCTAAGCACAGCTTGAAGTACCGAGGCACAGACAGCGACTCCTCACCATAATCATTTAGTTGAAGATATGTTTAGTTTAAAACATTTGAGTTCAGTTGCCAAAGCAGAGATCTTGGTTTATTATTAAGATATATATATATATATATATATGTCTACAAAGTGTAAAGTTGTGGCTGACTGAAAAAGTATTTAGCTCGTCACCGATTGTCAAACTCGGCCATTTAAATCACATTGTAGGATTAAAGAATTAATTTGTTAGTTATGGTGGGGAAAAAAGTATTTTAGTAAACAAGTATTTGGTCATCTGAGCAAGATCTCTGGCTCTCACAGACCTGTAACCTCTTTAAGAAGCTCTTCTGTCCTCCATTCATTATTTGTATTAATTTGATTAAAGACACCTGTGCACAGCCTCAAACAGTCTGACTCCACCATGGCCAAGACCAAAGAGCTGTCAAAGGACTCCAGGAACATTATTGTACACCTGCATCAGGCTGGGAAGAGTGAATCTACAATAGGCAAGCAGCTCGGTGCGGGAGCAATTATTTAAAAAGGAAGACGTACAAGACCATTAATCGCCCCTTGATCTGGGGCTCCATGCAAGATCACATGCCGTGGGGTCAAAATGATCATGAGCAAAAATCATAGAACTACATGGGGGGACCTGTTGAAGGACCTCTAGAGAGCTGGGACCAAAGTAACAAAGGTTACCATCAGTAACACACACCGACAGGGAATCAAATCCTACAGTGCCAGGCGTGTTCCCCTGCTTAAGTACATGTCCAGGCCCGTCTGAAGTTTGCCAGAGAGCATATGGATGATCCAGAAGAGGATTGGGAGAATGTCATGTGGTCAGATGAAACCAAGATAGAACTTGAAGGAGTGATGGGTATAGTCCCAACTGGAAGAGACTGAGGTAGATTGGTCTCTGGTCTAAGATTAGTTTCTGGTAGTAGATCAGTTTATGGTAGTAGATCAGTCTCCTGTAGTAGATCAGTTCATGGTAGTAGATCAGTTTATGGTAGTAGATCAGTCTCCTGTAGTAGATCAGTCTCTGGTAGTAGATCAGTTCATGGTAGTAGATCAGTTTATGGTAGTAGATCAGTTTATGGTAGTAGATCAGTCTCCTGTAGTAGATCAGTCTCTGGTAGTAGATCAGTTCATGGTAGTAGATCAGTTTATGGTAGTAGATCAGTTTATGGTAGTAGATCAGTCTCCTGTAGTAGATCAGTCTCTGGTAGTAGATCAGTTCATGGTAGTAATCGGTCTCTGGTAGTAGATCAGTTTATGGTAGTAGATCAGTTTATGGTAGTAGATCAGTTTATGGTAGTAGATCAGTTCATGGTAGTAGATCAGTTTATGGTAGTAGATCAGTTTATGGTAGTAGATCAGTTTATGGTAGTAGATCGGTTTATGGTAGTAGATCAGTTTATGGTAGTAGATCGGTTTATGGTATTAGATCAGTTTATGGTAGTAGATCGGTCTCTGGTAGTAGATCAGTTTATGGTAGTAGATCAGTTCATGGTAGTAGATCAGTTTATGGTAGTAGATCAGTTTATGGTAGTAGATCGGTTTATGGTAGTAGATCAGTTTATGGTAGTAGATCGGTCTCTGGTAGTAGATCAGTTTATGGTAGTAGATCGGTCTCTGGTAGTAGATCAGTTTATGGTAGTAGATCGGTCTCTGGTAGTAGATCGGTCTCTGGTAGTAGATCAGTTTATGGTAGTAGATCGGTCTCTGGTAGTAGATCAGTTTATGGTAGTAGATCGGTCTCTGGTAGTAGATCAGTTTATGGTAGTAGATCGGTCTCTGGTAGTAGATCAGTTTATGGTAGTAGATCGGTCTCTGGTAGTAGATCGGTCTCTGGTAGTAGATCGGTCTCTGGTAGTAGATCGGTCTCTGGTAGTAGATCAGTTTATGGTAGTAGATCGGTCTCTGGTAGTAGATCGGTCTCTGGTAGTAGATCGGTTTATGGTAGTAGATCGGTCTCTGGTAGTAGATCAGTTTATGGTAGTAGATCAGTTTATGGTAGTAGATCGGTCTCTGGTAGTAGATCAGTCTTTAGTAGTAGATCGGTCTCTGGTAGTAGATCGGTCTTTAGTAGTAGATCGGTCTCTGGTAGTAGATCAGTTCATGGTAGTAGATCGGTCTCTGGTAGTAGATCAGTTCATGGTAGTAATCGGTCTCTGGTAGTAGATCGGTCTCTGGTAGTAGATCAGTTTATGGTAGTAGATCGGTCTCTGGTAGTAGATCAGTCTTTAGTAGTAGATCGGTCTCTGGTAGTAGATCAGTTTATGGTAGTAGATCGGTCTCTGGTAGTAGATCAGTTTATGGTAGTAGATCGGTCTCTGGTAGTAGATCAGTTTATGGTAGTAGATCGGTCTCTGGTAGTAGATCAGTTTATGGTAGCAGATTGGTCTCACATATGAATGTTGTTGTATTTGGCGCTCTGTGAGTCCATCCACGTCTAGTTTGTGTCATTAAGTTAAAGTTTCTGATTATTTCCCCTTCCTGTCGTTATTGTTGATTCCATGGTTACTCCCTGGTAATCTTTAGTGTTGTTCTAAATCTGTATTCCATGTTATTTACTTAATAACTTTCCAAGCAGCATCAGGATCTGAGTCTGTCTGCAGACTCTCCTTCTGATTCGTCCTGTCAGGTGAAAGGTCGACAGTGTTGTTATGGCTGCTGGTGTGAACGCTGTGTAACTATTGGATGCTCTAAGTGGGAAAACTTTGGTTCCTCAGACTCAAACAAACAGACTGTGGTTCAAAATGGGCCCCCCATATGGAAACAATCTGCAGCCTACATTAGAGCTGTTCCGTCTGGTTAACACGACGGATACCACTGCTGCCTTGGAGGGCTGCTCCAGAGCTGCAGTGATGGACGACTGCTTCATGTGAAATCAGCCGGCCTGACGAGAGTTATTGCATTTTACCTCAGCAAGCATAAAAGTGAACTCAGAACAAAAACATGGCTGCTGAGTAATCTGCTACTGCTTTCCATCACAGTTGGAGTCATCTCCCGAAACAGTCAACACAACCTATGTCGTCATCAGGGATCCTTTAGAAACACTGTGGGCTGCTGTCAATGCATCCTGAGGGAGAGATGCTGAACCGTGATCAGGGATGAGAGCAGCACATGAACAACAGAAAGGTGAAAACAGTGACAGCATGTTCATGATAAAAAGATATTCTTGGTTCTTGAGATGGTTCGTGAAGATATTTCTCCGTTTTGTAGCTTTGCTCTGAGGAAAAATAAATGTTGATTATGATGCACAGGAGAGGAAGTCTTAGTCTTGTGTTTATGATGTCTGGTTAATCAACACTGTTATAAGCTCTGCAATGTTACCGACATTTCAACTGTTACTTTTTTTGATGCATGTTTTTACGAGCTCTTGATTATTGTTTTGATGCATATTTTTTCTTTCTACACTTTTTAATTTTTTTGCGCTGTGATTTTCTTCTGCTATCCTCCGCCTGCAAGATGAATAAAGGATTATCTTATCTTATGACTGAGCTGATTAGCTTTTGTGTAATTATCTTATTTCCAAACAAAAAGAGAGGTTTGTGTTTGACCTCAGCTTCAGGCAATGGTCCACAAACACCATCATCATTAATCAGGACTTTATAACCACTAGAGCAGGAGTAGCCAACCCTGGTCCTCGAGGGCTACTATCCTGCATGTTTTAGATGCCTCCCTCTTCCAACACACCTGATTCAATACACCTGAGATAATCATTTGAATCAGGTGTGTTGGAAGAGGGAGGCATCTAAAACATGCAGGATAGTAGCCCTCGAGGACCAGGGTTGGCTACTCCTGCTCTACAGGATATCAGACGGACTGAGAGATGACCAGGTGAGCAAAGACTGTCCACAAGGATTTCTCCTGAAACTATCTAGAAATGTGCAGGAGTGTTTTTGCTCAATACAAGGATCTGTTGTGTCCTCCTTCTTCTCAAACCTTTTGTGTACTGGATCCTCACTGAAAGACCAACTCTGAATCATTTCAGTTTTCATGATTGAAACAGAAAAAGGACAAAGATTTGATGGAGATATGAGGAAGCTGGCTCTGGATATATTGAGCAGATTAACACTTTAATGTCTGAATTCTTGTATTGAAATCTTTGTAATTAAATGGAGGATTGTTGGTTTCTTGCTTCCTGCACTGCTGGTTGGCTTGTTCTTTTCTTTCCCTCCACCAGCGCTGGTTTGATTTTATTTTCTCAAACCTCCAAATGTGGCGCTCTAACAGTTCAAATGAGTCCATTGTGCTTTGTACGTGAAGGGGCTCGACTGCCTGGATGAAGCCTTCCTCTAAGGTCATGCCAGACATTCCCACTGACCCAACACGGTCTGACTCATGTGCTGCAAATGAGGCTATTCAGTCGATTCCTCCCTATCTCTCTCTCAAATCTCATAGGGCGATCAACACATCCTTACTGGATGAGGCTGATGCTTTCTTTTGGCTTTGGCATTTCAAAGTTCGGGGTGTGAAAAAAACCCAACAGTATCCAATAATGTGCAGCTTATTCTCGCTGGTCAGAATCATCAGCATGTTGCAGAGAAGTCTGGCTGGATAAGACACTTTCGTATCAAGAGCTGCTGTCACTTCCTGTGTGAGGCGGCGTGATGGACTGCTCATCATGTAAAAGGTCGCATTCATCGTCTTGTACAAAGGGACACAAATAAGATAATTCTGACACTAAAAAAAGAGTTCTTACACAAAAATGTCGACCTTCTAAAGAGTTTGTTCGTTTACAGACTCAGTACTAATCAGGACTTACTGAGGCGCGGCGTGGAAGCGAGCATTTGGCTCATCCGTTATAGAAGCTCTGGGTGATTTGCTTGCGGCCTTTAGCTCATCTCTCTCTGTGAGACAAATCCTTACTTTTACCCCCCACACACGTCCTCTGTCCTGTCCAATCAAAGCCAAAAATAAAAAAGAGGACGAAATGTGATGTGGCTCAGCTGGTCTTTCCAATAAAGGTCAAAGGTCAGAATATGATCTTAAACAGACTTAAAGAGAGGTTCAGTCATGAGTCATCCATGTTGAAGGTAAAATTATTTCAACAGTTAGGAAGAGAAGCTGCAGGTTTAGTCAATAATCCTTTAACCCCCTACACATTCAATATAGCCGCTGGTTTGTGGCCCCCGAGAGAATTCTTCCCCCCATCAGTCTCTAAAGACCCCACCAACCCCCCGGAGGCTCCTGAAGTGACCCTTTCAAGATTAATGGTCTACATATAAGATTTCGTGTGAAAGTGATCCCCCTCCCCTCATCAGCATATCCCCTCAGGAAACCAGAGAGGAATGGCTAATACTCTGCAGTTATTTGAGTTCCCCCTGTTTCCATTGATTACACATAAAGACACCTCATGGGAGGTTGTCTTCATTATTCTGTCAGGAGGAGAAACTCATAATATCTGACCCATCTGTTACATGTTATTCACATAAAAAAACTCCATATTCAAAGTTGGGCCTTATTCATTGGTGTGTTTGCGTGTTCTTTTAGTCGAGGTAAATAAATCCATTTACTGCATGTGGCTGCAGGCAGCTCGTCTGTATAATAATATCACCTCAGGACTCGAGTCTCTTAAACATCCTGCAAAGAATAAACACAGGAGGAGAGTACGAATGCTAATGTTACTGTTCCCTAACTGAGTACTCAGCAACTCCTCCACATGAAGCTTCAGTGTTTAGTATCATTAACTCCTCCACATGAAGCTTCAGTGTTTAGTATCATTAACTCCTCCACATGAAGCTTCAGTGTTTAGTATCATTAACTCCTCCACATGAAGCTTCAGTGTTTAGTATCATTAACTCCTCCACATGAAGCTTCAGTGTTTAGTATCATTAACTCCTCCACATGAAGCTTCAGTGTTTAGTATCATTAACTCCTCCATGAAGCTTCAGTGTTTAGTATCATTAACTCCTCCACATGAAGCTTCAGTGTTTAGTATCATTAACTCCTCCATGAAGCTTCAGTGTTTAGTATCATTACCTCCTCCATGAAGCTTCAGTGTTTAGTATCATTAACTCCTCCATGAAGCTTCAGTGTTTAGCATCATTAACTCCTCCACATGAAGCTTCAGTGTTTAGTATCATTAACTCCTCCATGAAGCTTCAGTGTTTAGTATCATTAACTCCTCCACATGAAGCTTCAGTGTTTAGCATCATTAACTCCTCCACATGAAGCTTCAGTGTTTAGTATCATTAACTCCTCCATGAAGCTTCAGTGTTTAGTATCATTAACTCCTCCATGAAGCTTCAGTGTTTAGCATCATTAACTCCTCCATGAAGCTTCAGTGTTTAGTATCATTAACTCCTCCAGATGAAGCTTCAGTGTTTAGCATCATTAAGTCCTCCACATGAAGCTTCAGTGTTTAGTATCATTAACTCCTCCACATGAAGCTACAGTGTTTAGTATCATTAACTCCTCCACATGAAGCTTCAGTGTTTAGTATCATTAACTCCTCCATGAAGCTTCAGTGTTTAGTATCATTACCTCCTCCATGAAGCTTCAGTGTTTAGTATCATTAACTCCTCCATGAAGCTTCAGTGTTTAGCATCATTAACTCCTCCACATGAAGCTTCAGTGTTTAGTATCATTAACTCCTCCATGAAGCTTCAGTGTTTAGTATCATTAACTCCTCCATGAAGCTTCAGTGTTTAGTATCATTACCTCCTCCATGAAGCTTCAGTGTTTAGTATCATTAACTCCTCCATGAAGCTTCAGTGTTTAGCATCATTAACTCCTCCACATGAAGCTTCAGTGTTTAGTATCATTAACTCCTCCATGAAGCTTCAGTGTTTAGTATCATTAACTCCTCCACATGAAGCTTCAGTGTTTAGTATCATTAACTCCTCCACATGAAGCTTCAGTGTTTAGTATCATTAACTCCCCCACATGAAGCTTCAGTGTTTAGCATCATTAACTCCTCCACATGAAGCTTCAGTGTTTAGTATCATTAACTCCCCCACATGAAGCTTCAGTGTTTAGTATCATGAGCTGTCAGCAGGGACAGAAATTCAAACAGAGGCTGGAAATGTAATTAAATCCCAAAAGTCTGTCAAACAAATCCCAGAACCTGGAACAAAACTCTGCTGTGTGTCCTGCATGTTAAGATAAACCTTGTTTAATGTGACCCATTTTTGATTTCATTTAAAAGAAATATATTTATTTCAATTTAAGAATCGATTCAGAATCAGTCCTGGTCTGATCAAGACCTGGCCTGATCCAGTCCTGGTCATAGGACTGGATTCAGAGGGCGCAGATCTGCTCCTTGAGTTTTCTGAACCCGAATAAACATGCCAGTTTAATTTTACTGCCGTCTTGTACTAAGTGAAAAATGGACCTCTTCCTTCCTATAATCCATAATATGAACACTAAGAAGGGTTTCAGGTTCACTGGAGTCTTCACTGTGTTTTGCTTCTTGGACTTGTGAAACTTTGTGAAAGTCTTCTTAGCTCTTGAAGAGCCTTGGTAGAAATATCTTCGCTCGACGTTTCAGATGATGGTCCATTGTATTGTGGATTTGAAACACTGTGGTTTTTGTTCAGTTGTAAATGGATGACTTCAGGATTGTAGAGCCAGTTGAGGACAACAAAGGCCTCTCTCATGATGCTGGTGTCTGTTTCAACAGTCTTGGGACACCAGAAGGAAACCCATCAGACCTTCAAAGACCTGGCACAGCAGGAAGTGTTGGCACACTGCTCAGTTTGGACAACTTGCATCCCACACAACACATCTGGAGCTAACATTAAAACACAGCTTCACTCCATCAGTGTACAAGCAGGGACTGCGACCAGGCCTTCCTCAAACACCTGTGGCTCCTCCATGTTTGGTTCTGACTCTGATCCAGATAAACGGAACTTAGAAACTTAACAAGCTCCTTCATGTTTGGTTCTGACTCTGGGGACAGAAAGCAGACCTGTTCCAGGACCCAGTCTGGACGGTTCGTAGTTAATCAGGAGGTCATTTTGGCACTAAACCATTAAGTGCTTTATAAACCAGCAGCCGTATTTATTCTCTAACAAACTGAGAGGAAGAACTGGAGTGAAGTGAACCACGTCTCTGGTCTTGCTGAGGACTCAAGCAGCAGCAGCATTCTGGTCGAGGTAAATGTATGAGAACAACATAAACTGTTAAAAGTGCAGCTCTATTTTTATATCCACAAACTCTCTCTCTCTCTCTCTCTCTGTCTCTCTGTCTCTCTCTCTCTCTCTCTCTCTCTGTCTCTCTCTCTCTCTCTCTCTCTCTGTCTCTCTCTCTCTCTCTCTCTCTCTCTGTCTCTCTCTCTCTCTGTCTCTCTGTCTCTCTCTGTCTCTCTGTCTCTCTCTCTCTCTCTCTCTGT
>NC_136699.1:30000-75000 GCF_947650265.1 Symphodus melops | reverse complement strand
GATGTCCCAGCTGATAGTGGGTGTCCTGGTTGATACTGGATGTCCCAGCTGATAGTGGGTGTTCAGGATGATACTGGATGTCCCAGCTGATAGTGGGTGTCCTGGTTGATACTGGATGTCCCAGCTGATAGTGGGTGTCCTGGTTGATACTGGATGTCCCAGCTGATAGTGGGTGTTCAGGATGATACTGGATGTCCCAGCTGATAGTGGGTGTCCTGGTTGATACTGGATGTTCAGGATGATAGTGGGTGTCCTGGTTGATACTGGATGTCCCAGCTGATAGTGGGTGTCCTGGTTGATAGTGGATGTCCCAGCTGATAGTGGGTGTCCTGGTTGATACAGGATGTCCCAGCTGATAGTGGGTGTCCTGGTTGATACTGGATGTCCCAGCTGAAAGTGGGTGTCCTGGTTGATACTGGATGTCCCAGCTGATAGTGGGTGTCCTGGTTGATACTGGATGTTCAGGATGATAGTGGGTGTCCTGGTTGATACTGGATGTCCCAGCTGATAGTGGGTGTCCTGGTTGATACTGGATGTTCAGGATGATAGTGGGTGTTCAGGATGATACTGGATGTCCCAGCTGATAGTGGGTGTCCTGGTTGATACTGGATGTCCCAGCTGATAGTGGGTGTCCTGGTTGATACTGGATGTCCCAGCTGATAGTGGGTGTCCTGGTTGATACTGGATGTTCAGGATGATAGTGGGTGTCCTGGTTGATACTGGATGTCCCAGCTGATAGTGGGTGTCCTGGTTGATACTGGATGTTCAGGATGATAGTGGGTGTTCAGGATGATACTGGATGTCCCAGCTGATAGTGGGTGTCCTGGTTGATACTGGATGTCCCAGCTGATAGTGGGTGTTCAGGATGATACTGGATGTCCCAGCTGATAGTGGGTGTCCTGGTTGATACTGGATGTCCCAGCTGATAGTGGGTGTCCTGGTTGATACTGGATGTCCCAGCTGATAGTGGGTGTCCTGGTTGATACTGGATGTTCAGGATGATAGTGGGTGTCCTGGTTGATACTGGATGTTCAGGATGATAGTGGGTGTCCTGGTTGATACTGGATGTCCCGGCTGATAGTGGGTGTTCAGGATGATACTGGATGTCCCAGCTGATAGTGGGTGTCCTGGTTGATACTGGATGTCCCAGCTGATAGTGGGTGTCCTGGTTGATACTGGATGTCCCGGCTGATAGTGGGTGTCCTGGTTGATACTGGATGTCCCGGCTGATAGTGGGTGTTCAGGATGATACTGGATGTCCCAGCTGATAGTGGGTGTCCTGGTTGATACTGGATGTCCCGGCTGATAGTGGGTGTTCAGGATGATAGGGTTAGGGTTAGGCTTTTTCAGTAGACGTTTTTTGTTTCTTTGTTCAAACATGTAATGTAAGGGGAGATTTTTACCTTGACAGTTTCGGCGATGTCTCTTGAGTTCCTCTGAAGGGTCTCACTGTCAGCTGGCACCTGCAGCATGTCCAACAGAGCTGCCAGATCCAATGGGCCATCCATGCTCACACTAAAACGTAATGTCGTAGCAAGCCCAATAAACCCGACCGCCCCACCAGGTGTAGGATCTGCTGGTGATACACAGTGCACCAACACATCTGCTGCCTGCCTCACTGGACTGAAGGCTCACAGAATACAGACAAACATTAAAGCACCTTTCACTTTGACACATTAATAATAATAATAATACATTTTATTTATAGGTGCCTTTCAAGAATTAAAACAACATAATCAAACATGAACACATTCAACTCCATAAAAACATTAAATCAGAGCGTGAGGGTAACTGATGAGCCAATCAGCTGGTGACTGAACACATTGATTACTGACATGGTTAATTGGCTAAGCCCACTGGTTCATTGAAACAGGCTCATTGGAAATGTCAAATCAATCATTTGTATTCGTGATGTATGGAGTCTATGGCAGCACAATGTGACACACACACACAGGAAGGGATATCTGCTGTCAATTACAACTGACCATCTGGCCTTCCAGGGCGTTGGAGTTGGTTTGATGTCTCTTTGTGTCCACGTCTGTTTTGGGGACATTTAGCCAACGTGTTCTGAATAGTGTTTGAGGGCATGGATAACTCTTGATGTGAAAGAGGCGCTCTGATCTCTGATCCAGACTTGTTTACTGGATTAAACTGTGTTGACAGAAAGTCAAATGTGTCCTGTGGAGCTACAGCAACATGCTGCGTGAAACGAACCCTGATGGCTGAACTGGCTACAAACAAAACAACTATTTATATATACTTATTTTCTGCACTCTTTCTGGAAGCAGAACAATAGCTCTTCTTCAAAATCAAAAATACATGCCATTTATTTAACAGACAAACAGTAAGGTCCTTTACCTGCTTTTGTAAAGTGCCTCGAGATAACACCTGTTATAAATTGACGCTATACAAATAAAGATTGATTGATTGATTGATTGTTAAGTGGGGGGGACAAAAGCGATCTTTACGCCTTCTTTTATTGAGCCTATGTCTCCTCCTAACTGCAGCCTCTTGTGTGTAACACTGATTAGCACGTTCTTTTCAAAGCTGTTAAATTCAGACACAGCAGTCTTTACCTGCTAAATCACACTGTGTGTACTAACTTACCTTCTTTACATTTTCTCCTCCCAGTGTTTGACACTCTGAGACAGAAACACCTCATATTAAATATTCATTAAGACAAACGTACTAAAGGAACAGTACGTGTTGTTTAGCTCAGATGACAGACTCAGTCCTCTCTGCACGCTGTTAGTACATCAGATAGCACAGTTTTTGCTGCTGGTATCAAGTTTGCACATGTTTGAATACACACACACATTTAGTAAATCAGGCCCTTAGAGGGTTAATGTGACAGGACAAATAAAACCAAAGAAATGTCCCTGAATAGTCAGGGATGAACCAAAGTCAGGATTCCTCGATTACTGGACTATTTGGATTATCTGCAAAAATGGTCCATAGCATGGCGTCTAACACCAGTTAATGTGATCAAAACAAAGCTAAGCTAAGCTAATCCTTTATTTACAGTGTTACAGCAGCAAAGCAGGATAGCAGAAGAAAATCACAGTGCAAACATGTTTTAAAAGTAATTTAAAGATGTAAATCTGTGTTAACAGTATGATCACTAGTAGTATGAACACAGGAAACATAAGGAGGGAATGTTATCGCACAAATTGTCCCATAAATAAATATTGCAATGCAATCAAATTTAAAAAAAAAAAAAAGATCATAAGATTATTATTGCAGAAGAAGAAGAAGGAGGAGCAAATTTTCCAGTTTAGTGTGTTTTCTGATCTACTGGGAGCTGATTGGTTAAACAGTCTGACTGCAGCAGGAAGGAAGGACCTGCAGTATCTCTCCTTCAGACACGGCGGGGGGCGGAGCCTGTCACTGAAGGACCTGCGGTATCTCTCCTTCAGACAGGGTGGGGGGCGGAGCCTGTCACTGAAGGACCTGCGGTATCTCTCCTTCAGACATGGCGGGGGGCGGAGCCTGTCACTGAAGGACCTGCGGTATCTCTCCTTCAGACATGGCGGGGGGTGGAGCCTGTCACTGAAGGAGCTGCGGTATCTTTCCTTCAGACATGGCGGGGGGCGGAGCCTGTCACTGAAGGACCTGCGGTATCTCTCCTTCAGACAGGGTGGGGGGCGGAGCCTGTCACTGAAGGACCTGCGGTATCTCTCCTTCAGACATGGCGGGGGGTGGAGCCTGTCACTGAAGGACCTGCTGTATCTCTGGGCAGCTCCTTCAGTGACAGGCTCCGCCCCCCGCCGTGTCTGAAGGAGCTGCCCAGTGCTGTTACAGGACCATGCAGGAGGTGGGAGACCTTCTCCATCAGGGATGAGAGCTTCTTCATCATCATCCTCCTGTCTCCAACCACCTCCGCAGGGTCAAGGGGACAGCCCAGGACCTACACAGGGTCCAGGGGGCAGCCCAGGACCTACACAGGGTCCAGGGGGCAGCCCAGGACCTACACAGGGTCCAGGGGGCAGCCCAGGATCTCAACAGGGTCCAGGGGGCAGCCCAGGACCTACACAGGGTCCAGGGGGCAGCCCAGGATCTCAACAGGGTCCAGGGGGCAGCCCAGGACCTACACAGGGTCCAGGGGGCAGCCCAGGACAGAGCTGGCCTTCTTCACCAGTTTGTTCAGTCTGTTCCTGTCTGCAGCCGTGGTGCTGCTGCTCCAGCAGACCACTCCTTAAAAGATGGCTGATGCCACCACTGAGTAGCACTCATAAAAAGTCTTCAGAAGGTCTACCTGCACTCCGAAAGACCTGAGTCTCCTCAGTAGGTGCAGTCTGCTCTGACCCTTCTTGTAGAGAGCCTGTGTGTTATCAGTCCAGTTTATTGATCAGGTGAACACCCAGGTACTTATAAGAGTCCACTATCTCACAGTCCTTTCCCTGGATGTTCACTGGTGTGGGGGGAGTGGGTCTGTGAATATCAGCATATTTGAGATCCAGTCATCAGAACAGAGATAATGATGAATATTAGCAGCTCATTATCAATGTGACTTCTACAGACAATTTAGTCATACAAACATTTTGATGTATTTAATAGTGGACTGTTACAAAGACATACAAACTACTTAAGTAATTGTTCATGTTAAAATAACCCAAAGACTTCTTCTTGTCTTTTTCTGTAGCTTTATATCATGCACTAGTACGATCCATTTCTACTGATGGTTTATTTTGAGACTGAGTGGAACTTTATCAATCATAGACTGTTGCAAACTGTCAATCACACAAAGTGTCTTTCATGTTGTTAGAGCCATTTTGTGTGTTCAGGTCATTTCCTGATTGCCACAGTAGGTGGCGTATTGGACAGCAGGAAAGGGGAGAAGTAGAAGAAGAGGTGATTGTTCCTCGGGTGTGCTGCTTACCGGGGAGAAGCACACAGTTTTTGACCGCCGTTTAGAGGCTAATAAATGAACCTTTCTTTTGTTCGTTTCAACAAGTTAGTAAAGGAAGTGTAAACAGAGGCTTTATTGGTGGTGGTAAATAAATACATCTAAAACAAGTCCACAGATGTTTGATTTACAACATGAAGCAGCCGAAGGACGACGTGTCAACTACGAATATCCCGGTAGCAGCCCCTCACTGTGGCTTAGGTTTCTTTTCTTTTTAGTTTCAGTGAAATCAAGTCACAATAGATGTGTTCTCATCGAACATGATTCGTCCCCTCATCCGTCTCTGCTCTGTTCTTATTGGATCTCTCACAGCTCTGTCAGAGGTGATCCATGCCGGGATAGACTGCTTGGTGGCCGGAGACTCATGCTCAGGTGATGAGATTTGCAGTCCACGTCTGCGGACTTTGCGGCAGTGTGTAGCGGGCAATGGCAGCATGAAGCTGGGTCCTGGTGCCAGGAGTCAGTGTGCTAATGCAGTTTCAGCCTTGCTGTCCAGCCCCTTACATGGCTGCCAGTGCAAACGAGGCATGAAGAAAGAGAAGAACTGCCTCAGCATCTACTGGAGCCTTCATCAGTCCATCATGCACGGTCAGTTTTTATTTTCATGATATCCATCAGTCCCATTTTTGTTTTACGGAGACACATAGTCCAAATCCCAAAGCTTGTTCAAACTAATAAAGATAGTTCTGTTAATATGCAGACTCATGGACTGGGACATGTTTTATTTTCAGGACTTAACCTGGTGGAGAGTTATCCCTATGAGACAGTACACAGGGAGTACGACTACATCCGCTTGGCCTCTTTAGCAGCTGGTAAGTCCACTGACCTTAATTAGATTTTACCCTCTGAAAAGTTTTTGTCCTGCCAAAAATACTAGACCAGTTCCAGCAGAGGCCCTCAAACACACTTACACAAGTTGGCACTTTCATTGAAACAGAACTCCAGCTTTAAGGATTATTGTAACAAATGTTGAGAAGGATCTTTTGTCTGGACTTAAGACGTCTTCACCGGTTATTAGTATAACTTCTGGTAAATTGTAATAACTGAGAAGGACTTCTGTGATTTTAATCCAGTGAGAATCATCCATGTCTGTAATTAGTGAAGTAATCCCTGTGCAATCAACATTGAAGTCATTTGGGGCATTGTTTTTTTTTAAGATGATTTCTGTGTCTTTCTCTGTAATGGGTTGGAACATCGGAGTGAACCTAACTATATAAACCTATGTGTTACGACTCAGAATAGGTTTGGACCCAGACGCACGACTCAGAGCCAAATAAGTATCAATCAACAATAAATTTAATGAATACAAACTAGTGACAGGATAAATGTGCCACAATAATATCAACATGACAATAAATGTGATTCCTGAATCCCGATTCCAACGTGAAGCCAGATTTAGACGAACAGACGACGAGTAGATGGAGTTGCAGGTGAGGCTGGGATCGGGAGCTGACGAGAGGGAAAAACACGAGAAGGTCAATATCACAAGGAAAGACACGAACATCCAAAATCTTATAAAGAGAGCTAACCCGCTAATAAATTCAACAAAGGAGGAAAACGTGACACAAACAAAACCAACGAAGAAGACATCCAGCAGGTCATCTCCTCTGTCACTGTCATGTGACTCTTTATTACAAGAACTCATGGACTTGGTAATGGACTTGAGCTTGTATAGCGCTTTTCTAGTCTTCCGACTACTCAAAGCGCTTTTACACCGCAGATCACACCTACCCATTCACACCCATTCACACTGATGGGCTGGATATGTGGCCCATCCAGTACATATACATCCATACATTCACGCCACATTCATACGCCCCAGACGCAGCAGGGGGAGCAATTTGGGGTTAAGTGTCTTGCCCAAGGACACATCGGACATGTTGCTCGCAGGAGCTGGGGATCGAATCCTCAACCTTCCGATTGAGGGGCGACGACTCTCTAACTGAGCCACAGCCGCCCATCCAGCTTTGTTTCAGAGAAGGCTGTGAGCGGCGAGGTGAAATGCAGAGCAATAAACAATCGACTGTTTAAACACGGCGAGGTTGTGTTTGCTGCTGTCATACTGGAAGTGACGATTATTTCAACAGACTGCAGTGTTTAGCTCCACCTTTTTGGGTCGGATCAATATTCTTGGCCCCCCAACGGAAGGGTCCCAAAAAGTAGAAAGGTAATCAGTTATTTGGGGATCTTTCCCACCTTTAGCCTATGGAAACGCCACAAAATGTGTGCCGAACTGAGACGAACCGAACTGAACCGCTTGGTGGAAAGAGGGCTTAATATGTAATTTATCTTCACTCTTTGTCACTAATGTGTCACTAATATCTGTTCACTAATGTGTCACTAATATCTGTTCACTAATGTGTCACTAATATCTGTTCACTAATGTGTCACTAATATCTGTTCACTAATGTGTCACTAATATCTGTTCACTAATGTGTCACTAATATCTGCTCCTAACCCGTTAACTAATGTCTTGCTTTTTCGACCCTTACTTCCTCCTACAGAATCGAATGTTGGCGTCACAACAGGGAATCGCTGCCTGGATGCAGCAAAGGCCTGCAATGTGGATGACTTGTGTCAAAAGCTCCGTACAGAGTACGTCTCCGCTTGCATCAAACCAACCAGCAAGTCGGGGTTGTGCAATCGGCCTAAATGCAACAAAGCTTTGCGAAGGTTCTTTGACCGCATCCCTGCCCATTACACACACAAACTGCTCTTCTGCCCGTGTAAAGACACGGCGTGCGCAGAGCGTCGCAGGCAGACGATTGTACCCAGCTGCTCTTATGAAAGCAGAGACAAACCAAACTGCATCACACAGATGAAGATCTGCAATGCTGACTATGTGTGCAGGTAAGACAGTTCCTTTAGGAGCCTTCCTTCTATTCTCAACATATATTAAAGTTACTGCTCGTGTAGGTTTTGTCTCTTATGCACACGCTAACATAATGTTATAATGTCCAGGTTTGTGGTTAAAGACCCCCAGTTTTCTGAACAAAACCATATCTGCATCCCTCCCAGGTTATCTGAGTGTCTTTGTGTAAACTCAGCTCACATACCATGCTCCTGAGTTGCTCATTAATATAAATAAAATGTATTATTATGTCCTTTGGATCCATCCAGTCAAGATCAACCGCTGCGTTGCCCTAAAGCTTCCCACCACGTCTGGTTAGAAGACCAAGAGAGCCTGTTGGAATGACACATGAATTACTGAGCCCAGATGGATCAGAGTTATCCCTAACCCTAACCCTAAAGCTCCTTTAGACTCTGAGGTCGTTCCTAATGATCCCAGGTCTGAGGGATGAAATATCATCATTTTTACATTACAGTCCAATGCTTCCGGTCCTCTCCACATGCAGAAATATATCTCAATGTGTCAGGGAGAAACTCTTACTTAAAGAGTGATATCAGAGAACAGAAGGAATGAGCTACTTTAAAATCTGCTTTTTCTCTAGGTCTCGTCTGGCTCAGTTTCAGTACGACTGTGAACCGTCTGAAACAGCTGCCGACGGCTGCAAACAAGGAAACTATGGAGCCTGTCTCCTCGCCTACACGGGGCTCATAGGTAT
This sequence comes from Symphodus melops, assembly GCF_947650265.1. Lineage (NCBI taxonomy): Eukaryota > Metazoa > Chordata > Actinopteri > Labriformes > Labridae > Symphodus > Symphodus melops. The sequence continues at coordinate 66,528 of NC_136699.1, read as the reverse complement.
GTACACACCTGAAGGTAACACACACAGTGGGATCAGAGAATGTATATTAACAAAAACAAAGTGTGAAAGATAGCAAGGGGCTGGATTTTTAAATTCAGAACAGTTAAAGTACAAGAAAAAAGTATAAGATTAAGAGAAAATATTGAGGCTCTTTACAGAGGATCTTAAGTGTTAAAGTCATTAAAGAAGGATCACAACTATGTGGAGGAGAGAGGAGCTCTAATGAAGTCCTCAGCACAATTTTTTCCTTTGTCTTTTTTTGATGAAAGCACTTCAACCTCCAACAAGAACATAATCACAGCTGATCTGAACATGATCCTACATTAACATGAGCCCAGCATTAATGCATCATCCATTAGTGTTTCACATCACAAAGCAGTAAGAATGCTCTAATCTGAATGAATCTTTAATGCTGATTGAGGCCTGCTGTGGTTTCTCTGCAGGAAGTACAATCACTCCAAACTACGTTGACAACTCCACATCCAGGGTGGCGCCATGGTGCTCCTGCTCCGCGAGCGGAAGCCGCAAAGACGAGTGTGATACGTTCATGGGACAATTTACTGACAACACCTGTCTCCGTAAGTAACACCTGTCTCCCTGAGTAACACCTGTCTCCTTGAGTAACACCTGTCTCTTTGAGTAACGCCTATCTCTGCGAGTAACACCTATCTCTGTGAGTAACACCTGTCTCTTTGAGTAACACCTATCTCTGGGAGTAACACCTGTCTCCTTGAGTAACACCTGTCTCCCTGAGTAACACCTGTCTCCCTGAGTAACACCTGTCTCCTTGAGTAACACCTGTCTCTGGGAGTAACACCTGTCTCCTTGAGTAACACCTGTCTCTGTGAGTAACACCTGTCTCTGGGAGTAACACCTGTCTCCTTGAGTAACACCTGTCTCCCTGAGTAACACCTGTCTCCTTGAGTAACACCTGTCTCTTTGAGTAACACCTGTCTCCCTGAGTAACACCTGTCTCCCTGAGTAACACCTGTCTCCCTGAGTAACACCTGTCTCCTTGAGTAACACCTGTCTCTGTGAGTAACACCTGTCTCTGTAAGTAACACCTGTCTCTGTGAGTAACATCTGTCCCTGTGAGTAACACGTGTCTCCTTGAGTAACACCTGTCTCCCTGAGTAACACCTGTTTCTGTGAGTAACACCTGTCTCCCTGAGTAACACCTGTCTCCTTGAGTAACACCTGTCTCTGTGAGTAACACCTGTCTCTGTAAGTAACACCTGTCTCTGTGGGTAACATCTGTCCCTGTGAGTAACACGTGTCTCCTTGAGTAACACCTGTCTCCCTGAGTAACACCTGTTTCTGTGAGTAACACCTGTCTCCCTGAGTAACACCTGTCTCTGTGAGTAACACCTGTCTCTGTAAGTAACACCTGTCTCCCTGAGTAACACCTGTCTCTGTGAGTAACACCTGTCTCTGTAAGTAACACCTGTCTCTGTGGGTAACATCTGTCCCTGTGAGTAACACGTGTCTCCTTGAGTAACACCTGTCTCCCTGAGTAACACCTGTTTCTGTGAGTAACACCTGTCTCCCTGAGTAACACCTGTCTCTGTGAGTAACACCTGTCTCTGTAAGTAACACCTGTCTCCCTGAGTAACACCTGTCTCTGTGAGTAACACCTGTCTCCCTGAGTAACACCTGTTTCTGTGAGTAACACCTGTCTCTGTGAGTAACACCTGTCTCTGTAAGTAACACCTGTCTCTGTAAGTAACACCTGTCTCTGTGAGTAACACCTGTCTCTGTGAGTAACACCTGTCTCTGTGAGTAACACCTGTCTCTGTAAGTAACACCTGTCTCTGTGAGTAACACCTGTCTCTGTGAGTAACACCTGTCTCCCTGAATAACACCTGTCTCCCTGAGTAACACCTGTCTCCCTGAGTAACACCTGTCTCCCTGTGTAACACCTGTCTCTGTAAGTAACACCTGTCTCTGTGAGTAACACCTGTCTCTGTGAGTAACACCTGTCTCCCTGAGTAACACCTGTCTCTGTGAGTAACACGCGTCTCCTTGAGTAACACCAGTAAGTGGCTTTTGACCAACAGTCCACAGAAATGTCCTGAGTGAAGTTTTCTGATTAGGCTAATCTGGCCCAGGTGTGTCCCATGAGACAGAGTAAGCACCAGGTGTGTCCCATGAGACAGAGTAGGCACCAGGTGTGTCCCATGAGACAGAGTAAGCACCAGGTGTGGCCCATGAGACAGAGTAGGCACCAGGTGTGTCCCATGAGACAGAGTAAGCACCAGGTGTGTCCCATGAGACAGAGTAGGCACCAGGTGTGTCCCATGAGACAGAGTAAGCACCAGGTGTGTCCCATGAGACAGAGTAAGCACCAGGTGTGTCCCATGAGACAGAGTAGGCACCAGGTGTGTCTGATTAGCCTCAAGAGACATTCATATCGTTACTGATATGGAAACAGTAGCATGGATTAAAGGTGAGCCAACATGATGCTACACAGGTGTGGTTTAGCATGGTTGCTTGCAATTGTTTGTTTGATGACCTGCTTCACAGTGTGAATATTTCATGCTTATTACTGATTATAGTTATTTATCAGTGAACGTGTGTGTGTGCTGATACAGAGGGAGGAGCTGCTGAAATGTGAGTTAATGAGGTCGATGAACCAGCTGCACTTTAGATACTTGAAGAGAATACTGAACATCTTCTCTGTCTCTCTCTGTCTCTCTCTCTGTCTGTCTCTGTCTGTCTGTCTCTCTCTCTCTCTCTCTGTCTCTCTCTGTCTCTCTCTCTCTGTCTGTCTCTGTCTCTCTCTGTCTCTCTCTCTGTCTGTCTCTGTCTGTCTCTGTCTCTCTCTCTCTGTCTCTCTCTCTCTCTCTCTCTCTCTCTCTCTGTCTCTCTCTCTCTCTCTCTCCCTCTGGGTTAGGGTTCACTCGATCTCTCTCTCTCTCTCTCTCTCTCTCTCTCTCTCTCTCTCTGTCTCTGTCTCTCTCTCTCTCAATCTCTCTCTCTCTCTCTCCCTCTGGGTTAGGGTTCACTCGATCTCTCTCTCTCTCTCTCTCTCTCTCTCTCTCTCTCTCTCTCTCTGTCTCTCTGGTGCTAACATCTGTTTTCCTCATTTTTCAGGGAATGCCCTCATTACATTTGAAAGTGGATCAAACCAGCAGCCGTCCATCAGCTTGCTCAGTACACCCAATTCATCCAGTACAACCAGTTCAACCAGTGCACCCAGTACACCCAGTACAACCAGTTCAACCAGTGCACCCAATTCATCCAGTACAACCAGTTCAACCAGTGCACCCAGTACACCCAGTACAACCAGTTCATCCAGTACACCCAATGCATCCAGTACAACCAGTTCATCCAGTACACCCAATTCATCCAGTGCACCCAGTACACCCAGTAGAATCAGTAAATCCAGTGGATCGAGCTCGGGTCACAGCAGGAGAGAGAACAGGATCACCACATCTCCACAAGAAACAACAAAAACCATGAGGAACTTTCTGGACACACTAATGCCAACACAGGTGTGTGCACACACGCACATACGTGTGACAAGTACATGTGCGTCCGCTGTGTACATACTACACACACGCCTGATTTACAGACACACGTTCATGCGTCTTTAATTTTATTGATCAGTCATCATTATCATCGTTATCTCGCCTATTTACGCACAATTCAGAGATCAGACAAAACTCACGTGTTGTTACAAACACACTGAATGATTTTAGTGCTGCAGCTTGACCAGCGCTCCTCTGTATGATCAATAACTAATGTTCAGTTAGGGTTATAAGGGCCCATAGGCCGTGACTTTGATCCATGTGGGTCTCAAACCTCGCTCTGCCAAATGATAACTCCAAACATTACTGCTGAACTTTCAATTTAAATCTTCCTGTTCATATAGATAACTCTACCGTGTGTGTGTGTGTGTGTGTGTGTGTGTGTGTGTGTGTGTGTGTGTGTGTGTGTGTGTGTGTGTGTGTGTGTGTGTGTGTGTGTGTGTGTGTGTGTGTGTGTGTGTGTGTGTGTGTGTGTGTGTGTGTGTGCTGCACATCGTTCAGCGGTCTTCCTTAAACTTCAACATTTGAAATATTAAAGTGACCATGATTCACGTCTTTCTGCGTTCACACTTTATACACTCTTGAGTTTTCATGATGGTTCTTCCAGCCTTTACAGAAAGGTAAAGATTGTTGTGCAGCTGTCAGAGATGTTGGTAACCTGAAAGTGTCCATAAAATAATATGTGTGTCTTCTACTAGGCTCTGGGAAACAAACTGCTCATGGGCCAGTCCAGCCCGTCCTCCGACAGCCTCCCAAACGCTGCCTCACCCTTCAGCCTAAAGCTCCAAGCGGTCGTCAGCCTTCTGTTGTTGCTCCTTCATCTGTTAGACATCGGACTCTGAAGGCTGCAGGGCTGCGTGCAGAGGAGCCTCCTAGCACTAAGCAGATGGGAGGACTGGTGCTGTTCAGAGGGAAAAGGTCTTACCTGGCTCTTAACACTTAACACTGTATTTGTTACAATGAAAAAAAATACAATGTGTCCACATATATACATACACACACACACACATACACACACATATATATGAACACATATATGTGTGTGTATGTGTGTGTGTGTGTGTGTATGTGTGTGTATGTGTGAGATCAAAGTAATGCTCTGATTTTAAATCATGTGGAGAGGAAATGGTTGAACTGATTCTGTCAGCTTTGGGTTCAAGATGACCAAAATCTTTGAGCTCTCCGGGAATAAAGGAGACACAGGAGAGCTGCACTCAACCAGACTGATGTAGATTAAAGTCCTGCAAAGCCCTAACCCCTAACCCTGCAGGTCTACCAGAGGACATCTGATGACCCTTGAACTGATAAGAGTCCCCACCATCAAGATGGCTGCTCTTTGTCAAAACCTCCCCTTTCCTTAGTCAATGCTACAGGTAGCTGATCATGAATCACAGACCCTGGTACCTGGTACCTGGTTTTGTGTCAGGGGGATCAATAAGTCTAGCTGCTGTAGTTAGTTTGTGAGTGTCATATTTTTAATCGTTCATGATTGTTGCTTCACGAGGCTCTGGATTTGTGGACTGGACTTTGGACTGGACCAGCACCAGTCCAGTGGCGGGATGTGAGAGACAGTGTGAACGATTCTGTGTTTTCTGTTCTGAACGGGAGCAGAGGAGATGTGGATAAACGTCCATCATGTTTACAGGAAGCTTCATCTGTTTTTTAAAGATGAACTTTGCTCTGAGAGCGTTTTAGTCAAATCTTCTCACAAGGACAGAAAAACCTTGACTTTGGGGGAACTGGTGGCACATTGGTAAGTGCGCCGGTCCCATGTATGGAGGCTATGGTCCTCGACGCGGGCGGCTCAGGTTCAACTACAGCCTGCAGCTCCTTTCCCGCATGTAAATCCCCACTCTCTCTCTCCCTGGTTTCTGCCTCTGTTGACTGTCCTATCCCTCTAATAACGGCACAAAAATAAATCTTCACACACGTCTGCTTCCTGATGTATGCTCTGAAGACTTGAGCCTATGTTGACACCTAGTGGCCCTTCTGCATGAATAAGAGGAAACACGTTCTCTGACAGCTGATTTCACGTTTTGGCTTGAATCAGGTGAAAGGTTTTAGTTTCGATGAAGACGATGGGCATCAAAATGACTTGTGGTCAGGTGTGTAGCTGGTGTGTACCTATCCTTAGACCCTAACCCTAACCCTTACCTATCCTTAGACCCTAACCCTAACCCTTACCTATCCTTAGACCCTAACCCTAACCCTTACCTATCCTTAGACCCTAACCCTTACCTATCCTTAGACCCTAACCCTAACCCTTACCTATCCTTAGACCCTAACCCTTACCTATCCTTAGACCCTAACCCTTACCTATCCTTAGACCCTAACCCTAACCCTTACCTATCCTTAGACCCTAACCCTAACCCTTACCTATCCTTAGACCCTAACCCTAACCCTTACCTATCCTTAGACCCTAACCCTAAACCAGGGGTCTGGAATACGACGCAAGATTTGGAGTAAGCCAGGTAGTTTCAGGGTTAACCCAGGGTTTTCAGTCCAACAAGCGTCGTTCATGTTTTACCCAGGTATATCACCACAGTAACTGATGATGCTCCGGAGCAGGTTAAAGCTCCGCCCACTGACCAATCAGATCTTTAGATCGTGGAGCTCTTGGATCTGATGGAAAGGACACTTCCTGTGTCCATCATGATTTCACATTATAATCTGTTAAGTTAATGATTAATTTTCACTGATATCCTTCAACAGAGACTGGAAAAGTGCCGGAACATTTTAGTTGAAGATGTAAAATTTTAAATTTGAATGATATTTTCATATGAATGTTTAATGTCTCCATGCCGCTCTTGTGATGGTCAGAGCTGCAGCTGAACTTCTCAAACAGTTTTACTCACTAAATAAAAGAGTCAGATCAACACGTTCAGTTCAGAGAAGAAACAGGAGTTATTACAGTCACTTCTAAATGAACTAATGTTGGAACAAATATAATAAACTGCAGTTTAATACTCTCTGATGTTTCTGTCACTTTAGTCTTTGAGCCTGTTTGTCTTAAACTTATTTATATTATTAATATCTTTTGATCAGTTTGTAGATATGATGATCTGCTGATGGCTGACTCAGTGATGATTGTGATTGGCTAAATGAAGATAACTCCGCCCCTTTATGTGAACGCGCTCTCTGTAACTCTGGGTTGACCAATCAGGTTGATAACCAGCTTCATAGGACTGATAAGCAGGATCTCTGATGTCAGGCTTAGTGAAGCCAGATCACCCAGAGAGACCCTGGTCTGTGGAACAAGCTTCGTAGTCAAAGCCCCAGGTCTGAAGTCTAAACTCTGAGGTCCTGTGTGTTCCAGATATTAAGATGGTTATCAGAAAGATGGATCAAAGAGTCCACTGAGCTAAATCCACTCACATTGCATCAGAGAGAATCAATTAATCAATCTTTAAAGCCTTCCTGTATTTAATGTGGAGCTCAGTGAACAGGACTCTGAAGACACCTCAGGCAGAATGGTTAGCTGTGTCATTCTGATCCTTTCTGATGTTTTAGGAATTATTCAGTTCAACTTGAATCCACAATCAGCATCTTTCATACAGAGTCCTGGATTCGGGTTTCTGTGTGTTCAAGAGAACATGGAGAGCAGTGAAGTTTAATGAGCTGGTTCTATTCAAGAAAAAAAACTGAAATCTGCCTTATAAATTACAACACATTTGTCTGAAGGATCATCCTGCAGCATTGTGTGACCTTCAAAATATACATGATGTGAAATTAACAAAGACCCGATGAAGGTTCAGGGTAAGTTTCTCTACTGTCAACAAACTGCTGAGTCCACAGTCTGGAATGATTTCTAAAAGCTTCACATTTTAAGATGCTCCATCAGTCAGCTCCACAGGTTCCAACTGTGAACATGTTGTAGCCTTGTTCCCCTTTGAGAGATTGACCTTTGACCTTGATCATAAAACTGGAGCATGGCTTACTTTTTCACCATTCCTGGAGTATCTGAATCATGCTGTCTGGTCGTCCATGGATCCTGTTCACCAACCAGAGCTGGACTGACGGGCCTGATTTCCTCATAATGAAGGAATGCTTTCTTCGTGGTTCATGCAGCTGTTTTTTAATACTGATGTTCTCAAAGCAACTCATCTCAATTTGATCCTTTAATCCACAGCATTTCTCTACACTGGCCAGACTTCATGTTTACATGTGACACCATATATCATCATTCAACATAGTCAAAGTACCGCGCCTCTTTCAGGCTGATGGACACGATGGGGAGAAATGTAAAGCGTGGTTGTTCCTGTCTTCTGTGTGTTTAATGTTGACTTTCTGTATCAGTGGCGACAGCAGTCAAAGGAATATGTGCACACAACGTCACATAGTTTCACACTGTGGAGCCCGTCCTAGTGTCCTGACTTTCACCTGACTTCATACAGGGAAACTAAGATAGAAGAATCCTCCATGTTTGTTTTATTATTGTCCTGATTAGGGTTAGGGTTAGGGTTAGGGTTATCAGAGGTCAGGACTAAGAAGCTAGTTCCACAGACCCGAGTCTCTTTAGGTGATCTGGCTTCACTCACCCTAACTGCTGGCCATCAAACTGACTGATCAACCTCGAGTTTCAGACAGCATGTTCACATAAAAGGGGCGGAGTTAACTTCATCCAACCAACCCAAAGGACTTCAGATTCCTGACGTCTTTTTTTTATTGTCATAAACTAAAGAATTTATTCAAAGAAAAAAGGAAGAAGTTTGATGTTTGAACACACAAACAACGCTGAGGGAGCCAAAGATAAGAACTACAGAATAAACCAGGAAACAGTAAAGACACACAGGACAAACACACAGTAAGAAGTAATAACAGAATAAGAACAAATTATGACCATTTAATATTTAATGATTCAGTATTGATATCATTATATAAATTGTTCTTGTTGAAGAGAACAAATTAATAATAAATAATTTAATGTGAGAGATAAAAAGCTCCCAACACTAACAAGAGCCGAACCACCTCGATCCAGTTCCCCGTCCCCTGATTAGTGCTGCCTCGCTGCCTTCAGCAGGAAATATGTCACCTATCTGTGTGATTAACCATAAACCTGTGGAAGCATCTCGGACCAGGTCAACATAATCCAGGGTCATTGATTATCTAATTGTTGCTCATTAACCTCAAAGCAACAGTGACCCGTTCAGAACACCGGCTCTTATCAGAAAGACCCAATCCCCTGTAAACCCCATTTCAGCCCCTGATGAATATTATGCAACAACAATAATAACAAGCCCAGACCCGAACCTCCCTGTAGACCAGAACCACCGTTTAGATCAGAACCATCCTTCAGGAACCTCCCTTTAGACCAGAACCTTTAGAATGAAACTCTGACAGGAAAACAGAGTGCTCAGAACCATCTCAGAACCTCAAGCAGGATTCTAAACTAAACCAGAAATGTTCATTTTAAGTAATAAATAAAAAACCTTTCAATCAAACTAAAGAGATGAAACTGGATTTAAAGTGAACACACAAACATCAAAAGGATGTAGGATGTATAAAATAAAATAAATAAACTTGAGTTTTACTCCTTAAGATATAGTTTAAGGTTACGAGGTCTGTCCAACTATTTCCCCCTCCGCCTGATCCAGCTCACCACCAGGTGGTGACACTTTGACTGCTCTGCTCTTCTTCATCCAAACGGATCTGATGACACAACTACAAACTGAGTCAGCAATCGTTGGTCTACGGTGTTCTGGTAGCAGGTACGCTTATGAACATCTCGAGGTACATTGTGTTTTTTATGGCCAATCCATGACGAGCACAGAACTCCAATAATAGAGCACCACAAGGGTTCAACTAGAGGGGGCGTGGCTTGCTCTGCATGCTTAGAGGTCTCTGGGTGTGGTAGGAGTTCAGAGAGGCTTTGAGAAGTTCTGTTGACCCAAAGGATGTTCTGGCAATCTGCTAGGCGACTCAGGAAGGTAAAGCAGGGAGTTGCACAGGCTGTTTTCAGCAGGAGTGGAGAACTGCTGAGCTGGACGAGGGATGTTGATGAGTAGTGAATGCTTTCACTTTACTTTGGGAGTACGGGATCCCGGAGATGTTGTTGCAAGTCATCGGTCCCTTTATGACCAAAGTGACAGGTCTGTCCACATTATCAGCACAACGTGGGACATGGTCCCTTTGGTTCTCCTCTGGCAGGGCTATCCCTTGTTTTGGATTTTGTTTGTGAAATAACATAATGAGGATGTAAAGATGTCGTGTCGGCTGTCATCATTATAAAATAACTCTATATATAAAGTCAAAGTTACAGTCAAGGTTTCTATAAAGTTGTTTGAAAACTTCATGTCTGAATTTAAAAACAAGTTCTGATTAAATATTTAATTATGATAGAAAAGAGCAACAGAGAAACTAAGAGCCTGATTAAGATCCACATGAGTCCTGATTCTGTCATTATAACTCCATAAACTATACAGTGTTCACGTTGAATTCAACACACCCAAGTTACTAAATTACACAAATGAGCCTGAGAAGTCCAAAGTTCACATTCTGCTGAGCGTCACACAAACAGTTTGTACTCACATGCGTCCTGATTAGGATCACTGCGTTTATCTCTCAATAACACACACATATATATATACAACATATACAATAAGGGAAACATAGAGGCAGAAATAAAGACATGAAACACAGAGGACAACTATAAATTCAAAGCATACTGACTTTAGCAGTGTTCAAATCAATTGAAAGAGAGAAACATTATGATAGATAGATAGATACTTTATTGATCCCGAGGGAAATTATCTTGTTAGATCTAAAACCTTTCAAACACACATTGAAAATCTCTTACCTAAACTAAGACAGCAACTCAGCTTTCTTTTTAAAACTGAATTTCGCTTCAGTTCTTTTACTAAAAAAGGGAAAGATTGAGGTAGTTTTCCTTGTTGTTCTTGATTATGGGGAAGGTATTGATGATCGGGCAGCCAGCACCACTTTAAAGCCTCTGGATGTATCACTCTGTGCTCAGATTCATTTCTGGAGACAGATATGGGAAACAACAGAAAACTGACCTGCCGGCTGTTACAATTAGAAGAGTCCAGCAAATGTATTTATTGATGAAGCCGTTTTAAAGAAGTGTCCTCCACCTTTTCATGGCTCCCCCTGCAGGTTCCTAGAATCCACACAGAGTCAGGACTGTCTGCTTTTAGTTAATACACACCAGTTATTACCACCACATCTGCTTCAGAGACATCACAGAATCAACCCACGAATAACACAAAGTCTTCTTTTCTGATTGGATGGATTTTAGCTGTTTTTGTTTCTACCATTTTGAATTTTTACTTTTTTTTACTGTACTTTTTTGAAGTGTGTTATTTATTGTTGCGTCTGCATCTTGAACACAGTTGGAAATGAGGGATCTTCCTCAATGTGTTTCAGAGGATTTAAATTATATAAATGATGATCAGACGCCATTAGGCCGACCATCTCTAACTCTCACAACATCGGGGCACTACTGGGCCATAAAGTTTCTTAATGTAATATTTTCCATGATGTCCATCGGATGTCACATAATGATTGAAGGTTATCCATTTATTTTCAGAGACAAGAGCTTCACTGTGTAACATTACACTCCAACTGTGTGTAAAGATATCATCAACACCAACCACAGTAAACGAAACACCAAAGCACCTCTAACTCATGTAACAGCATCTCACTGAGCAGCACACGACCCACCACAACAAAAGCTGCGATCGCTGTGATTTAGATCATGGAAAATATTTCAAGATCCAAGAAACACAGAAGCCACATCTACACATCCGTCCAGCCAGTGACAAACATAAAACAAGTATTCCGTCTTTTGACTTGCCATTTGAAAAGTTACTGACTCTGCCTATCAGGTGCCTTCTCCCATTGTGATCGATCTGTATTGTAACTGCACCGATGACTTTCTGTTTGTGCTTCCCGCTCGTTATCTGATCAGCTAGAATGAAGATTATTTAGATTGGCCCGATCCAGTCTGTGGGGCGCAGAGGCAGCGTGGCCGTCCCATGTAGCGAGGCTGTGGTCCTCGCGCGGGCGGCCCGGGTTTGAGTCCGGCCTGTGGCTCCTTTCCTGCAGGTCTCTCACCGCTCTCTCCCTGATTTCTGCCTCTAACCACCTTCCTATCTCTATGTCTGCATTTAGGAACATATATGAAGATGGTCCAAAGCTGGTTGGAAAAGATCAGATTCTATGTGATCAAATGTTAGATCTACATATGTGACCTGATCTGGCAAAATGAGTCACAGTGACCCAATGCTCAAAATTGAGACTTTGGTGTCAATGAAAAGATGAGAAATGAAGCTTTAATCCTTTACAGGGCACTCATTGAAATACTTTGAAAATCAAAAATTCATCCTCATCGTGTTAATCAGGGACATAACAGAACTTTATTTCTGTTGAAACATTTTTCATGAATTGTCCATCCATCCATTTTCTGCCTCTTATCCGGGCCGGGTCGCGGGGGCAGGAGTCTAAGCAGAGACACCCAGACTTCCCTCACCCCAGACACCTCCTCCAGCTCTTCCGGTGGGACCTCGAGGCGTTCCCAAGCCAGCCGAGAGACATAGAGTGTAATAAACATGGAGAAAGTTACCATGCTTGCTTCAAATGCCACAATAGCAGTATCAGTGATGTAGGGGGATCTCTTCTGATTGGCTGAGTGAGGATCACAAGCTTCTCAACCTTACTGAGGTGCAAAAGGGTGGCCATATGTAATGTTTGCGGAAATTACCCAAAGTAGTCACTCGCCCTATAAAGGGTTAAAATAATATCCTAATCAAAATATCTTTTGAAATATCTTGAGTAGTTAATAAAGACACCGTCTTGAATTTCCCTCGGGATCAATAAAGTATCTATCTATCTATCTTTTTCTCATGGCCAACCCCAGAAAATCATATTTAAAGTTTTTTTGTCCCTTTTTTGTTGGTATCTTTACAAATCCTGAGTATCCAAAGAGATACGCCCATTATTTCACAGACACTTTGATAATGGTACATTATCAGTAGCTCCGTTAGCATCCTCCAGTAGCCTACCATAGCAATTGGTGGAAAACACATTTTATTTCAATAAAGATTATTGTCCAGCTTGATAGAAAGATTTGATGAAGCAGAAGGGTTACCAATTATCTTATCTAAGGGTCATCTTGAGTTATTTCTGCTGGAGCTGAAATACAGAGTGACATCAGAACGTCATGTCAACAATAGATTATTTGTGTTTGATTAAAATGAGACTTTTGTGGCTCATTATGTATATTTCATATTCTTGTGATTTTCAGTTTGTTTAAGATTTATAAAGAGGTAAATTCAAGAGATAATTTTGCTTTAGGCCTAATTCAAATTTTTATTTTACAAAATGTGGGTGGATATTAATTGACCAACAGAAGGTGATGGTGAAGATCTCTCGCCTTGGAGCTTTGACTCCATGTAACTTGATTCTTGCCCAGTGTTGAACACTCCTTTTCCCGCTGGCCTAAGTCCCAGTACCTGCTTCATCAACATCTCCGGAGGTTTGATGATATTGATGGCGTACCCGCTGCTTGACAAGTCGCCTCCTCGATGGTATCGTAGATATTGGTGACGTCTTTATTAATTACTTGCAGCCTGGCAGGGAAGAGGGTCTGGTATTTCAGGACCATGCGGACCTCTGCGTATTCTCTTCAGGTGAATATAGTCAAATTCTCATATAGTTTTCAAGTGATTTGAATGAGTCTTATTATTATTTCAGTGCTTTAAAATCATAATTATTACCAGTTCCTCTTTCTGTGGCAGTGAGGTGAGATCAACCCAAAGCGTGCTGCTGTAACAAAGCAGACGTCATGTGGAGTTCACTCCGTCGCTGAGTGTGGAGGGAGGAGCTGTCTGAGAAAGGCAGAGTTCATTGTAATACAAACTTTGACAACTTCAAGCAGACTAAGACCCCGTTTACCCCGAGACACTGTGACAGAAACGCATCGAAACGACCCCACTCCGGATTCAAACTACAGACCGTCTACACGGCAGGTCTCTGAGTGAAAACCATGTAGTTCTCCCGCCCGGCCAGTAGTGGAACTTTACAACGTGACACTCACCAGTACAACCACTTCCTCCACAGCATCCTCTTTAGCAGCTAGTTCTCCCAGGTCTTAGCTAAACGCTGCGTATGGTCGCCCTGTGCGGCGAGTTCTCCCAGGTCTTAGCTAAACGCTGCGTATGGTCGCCCTGTGCGGCGAGTTCTCCCAGGTCTTAGCTAAACGCTGCGTATGGTCGCCCTGTGCGGCGAGTTCTCCCAGGTCTTAGCTAAGCGCTGCGTATGGTCGCCCTGTGCGGCGAGTTCTCCCAGGTCTTAGCTAAACGCTGCGTATGGTCGCCCTGTGCGGCGAGTTCTCCCAGGTCTTAGCTAAACGCTGCGTATGGTCGCCCTGTGCGGCGAGTTGTCCCAGGTCTTAGCTAAACGCTGCGTATGGTCGCCCTGTGCGGCGAGTTCTCCCAGGTCTTAGCTAAACGCTCCATATGGTCGCCCTGTGCGGCGAGTTGTCCCAGGTCTTAGCTAAACGCTGCGTATGGTCGCCCTGTGCGGCGAGTTCTCCCAGGTCTTAGCTAAACGCTGCGTATGGTCGCCCTGTGCTCGGGTAAAGGTTGAACTATTTGCTGCAGATGTTCGATGCTCTTTGGGCGCACTGCGTTTGTAACAGTATACTGCATGAATTAAAGGGCATACCGCATATGATCAGATTTAAGGTCCTTCTATTGCTAAAGTTATAAATCCTTGGACTGATTGTTACCACAACCCTGTAAATAACAGGAATCCTGCAGTGAAGCAGCTCTCAGCTGGTTTAGCATAACAGTGAGGAGGCAAACGTCACATTCAAATAAGAAAGAGTCCCAGCAGGGCTTACAAGTTTCCTCACACCTAGTTCTCCCTTCTCTTCTTTTCCCAAAGCTCACCCTCCACATTATCTTTAGCACATGAAAGCTGCTTCAATGTGATTGGCAGAGAGCACATTAAAGTGTTATTCATTTGTAGTCACTCATTCCATCTAGCTGTGGGTCTGCTGCAAGAACACTCGTGTTGACACTCTCAAACAGGAAGCACGTCGTCCTGAGCTCTGCATGGACGTTTGAAAGACTTCATATCTCTGTCTGCATTTCAAGAATCCAGACCACATGAGGACTGAAAAAGAAGTAGAGGAGATGTCGGGGGTCACTGTGAATCATTCGGCTGAAGGTCAGTGTGTGTCACATGTAAAGCTGAGGTCGTTCAAAGTTTGTTCTTTTCTTTGTAGAAGATCCAGATTTAAAGATTGATTCAAACACTCTGGCCCTATAAATGATTTTAAAGAAGCTTTTGTTGTTTTTGTTGAGTGGTCTCTTGTATTGACCTCTTGGAAGAAACAATAACAGTTCTTAAAACATGCAGATTTACTCCAAAATAAGGGTTAGGGTTATTTATTGCAAAATAATGTAAAACTAAGATGTATGAAGTGTCTCCAATTACCAAAAAAAAATGCAATGCCTCTCTTTAAACACGAGCCTGTGGACAATGACGGTTAGAACTAAAGAGGAAATTATGCATGTTGGAGTGTGTTAACACTCCAACATGCAGCACAGTTTAGAGACAGGCCTTGTGACACAGGTTTTCATGCCCACGGAGCGGACGTGGTCTCAGGTCTGGTCTCCAGGACTCAGTGAACATATTCTAACCCGGGGAGCAGTGAGGTCAAGGAAACAGAATAATGTGCAGGTAACGTGCTGCAGGTAACGTGCTGCAGGTAACGTGCTGCAGGTAACGTGCTGCAGGTAACGTGCTGCAGGTAACGTGCTGCAGGTAACGTGCTGCAGGTAACGTGCTGCAGGTAACGTGCTGCAGGTAACGTGCTGCAGGTGTGCTCATATTTAATGTTTGACAGCACTGCTGGTTACTCGGTTACAAATTTAGACCTTTAGTCAGTAAATGTTAATTCCAGCATTTTTCAGATGCCATCAGACGCCGCTTAAGGACACGTTTCATGTCTCAATATCTCAAGGTTTTGTTGTTTACCTGTAATAATGCAACAATGTGCGTGTGTGTGTGTGTGTGTGTGTGTGTGTGTCTATATCTGTGTGTGTGTATATCTATATATATGTGTTCACATATGTGTGTATCTGTGTTAGGGATATGTGTGTGAGAGTGTATGTATATATATCTGTGTGTGTACATCTGTGTGTATCTGTATGTGTATGTTATATCTTTGTGTGTGTGGGTGTATGTATATCTATGTATCTGTATGTATATGTGTGTGTGTGTTTGTGTGTGTGTGTGTGTGTTTGTGTGTGTGTGCTGCCCTCTTGTGGCTGACCCTGGAGTTGGACCAGCTTCTATTGTCTCTAGTAAGCTCTTTCTTGTCTCTGACTCTCACACTAACACTTGTTTGGTCTGCATATATATATATATATATACACACACACACACACATATATGTGTGTGTGTGTGTGTGTGTGTGTGTGTGTGTGTGTGTGTGTGTGTGTGGCACCTGTCCGGCATGTGTTCTCCTCTCTCTCCTCTGTCTCTTGCCCTTCACTGTCCTGTCTCTGACAGAAGAAGCCTTTAAAGTGGGATAAACAGCGAGCTCTTAGTCTGTGAAATCTGGGCACAAGGACCCAGCAGACACAAACCACCCTGCCAACCTGGAGAACCTCCCACTTCCTCCCTCTAACCCATGTGCTGCTGGAGGAGGGGCTTCACCTCCACATGTGTTTGTGTGAAGACAGATTTGACTCTAAGAGCGGCGAGGTTGGGAGCACACAATGATGATGGGTTGACAGTTTCAAACATCTCAACTTTAAAAAACTAAAACTGGAGAACATGGATGTCAAACAGGTCAAAAAGGTCCTCCACTTCACGCCATCTGGTAAGTCTAAGGGTGGCGAGCGAGAAAGAGAGAGAGAGAGAGCCAGAGGGGTCTTCCTGGTGCAACCTGAGCTGTCAGTGTGTGTGTGTGTGTGTGTGTGTGTGTGTGTGTGTGTGTGTGTGTGTGTGTGTGTGTGTGTGTGTGTGTGTGTGTGTGTGTGTGTGTGTGTGTGTGTGTGTGTGTGTGTGTGTGTGTGGGTGTGTGTGTGTGTGTGTGTATTTACGTGTGTGTGGGTGTGTGTGTGTGTGCTTGTGTGGGTGTGTGTGTGTGTGCTTGTGTGGGTGTGTGTGTGTGTGCTTGTGTGTATTTGCGTGTGTGTGTGTCTGATGTTTTTATTAAGTTGCTGTTTGTGTTGTGAAAATAAAAATCCTGATGATATTATTAAAGTGACCTTGTGGTAATGAAAAGGTTAATGAGGGTTATGTTCATGTGAACTATCAGACTCTTCATATTTACAACATGAGATAATCGGCCGTCTGTGACAGAAGATTTTACAGCCAACCTTTAACAGATAACGCCGAGCTTCTGTTTTCTATACAATCTATATCTATAATGACAATCTGTGTGTTTCTATCAATGCTTAATGTGAAGGGCAGAGTGAAGAAGAACATGGTGGACATACGTAGATGGTAGAGGTGGCGTGCAGACAGTCTGTAGAGACGGTAGAGGTGGCGTGCAGACAGTCTGTAGAGACGGTAGAGGTGGCGTGCAGACAGTCTGTAGAGACGGTAGAGGTGGCGTGCAGACAGTTTGTAGAGACGGTAGAGGTGGCGTGCAGACAGTCTAAGCCCCTCCCACTGGCTCCAGGTGAATTCTTCTGATTATATCCTGCTGCGTTCTCTACATCAGCTCGCTCTGACTCTCTGCAGAGTAAAGAGCAGGAAGCTGGAGGAGACACATTCAGCAGGTTGAGTTCATGGCGTTCAGCATGAGGACATTTATTAAAGAATGAAAGAGGTTCAGTTTCAGCCCTTCAGCACTCTGAGTATGAACATATTTTTTTGTATGTGCCATTAATGGGTTAAAGTATTCCACATGACTTTTCTCAGGTCAGGGATTAAGAAAATAAGCTCCCAGAAAAATGTCTAAAATTCTAATCTGGCTGTAGACATGATCACATTACACACTCGACAGTATTCCTGCTCTATGTTGTTTAATCTTTTTACATCCTAATCATCATCCACCAATCATACTCCAGTCTCCTCCATCACCTGTGTGACTTATGTTACCATTGCTCCAGAGCGCAGAGTCAGCGTGTTGGTTAAACTCTACATAAGGGCGTCTTTGTCGTCAGCCTGTGAGGTGTTAAAGTGAAATGAGCTTTGGTTCCTTCTTCCTGTTATTGGCTTTATTTCAATAAATGAATGTGTACATTGTGACCCAGCGAGTACACACTGTTCATGCTCCAGCAGCTCGCTCACACTGGGATGATAATGGTGGATAACCTCAAAGAATATACTCTCACGTGTGTTTAATCCAGCTGTCATATTAGACCTTCACGCTTCGACCTCGCAGAGTTCAGCTCTAAGTTTTCTACTCTGTCGTTTGGTGCTTTTCTTTCCAGAGACACAACAAACTTTCTTCTGTTTCTATTTGCTCAAGGACACCCTGGTCCAACAGAGAGCAGGCTGGCAGTGCCTAGTCAAGCAAAGCGCTATGCCGGGTCTATGGGGTGCTATAGCCCCATCAAAAATCTGTATTGCCCCTGTTAAGCCCCCTCATGTATTTTGGTAGTTTTCTTTCATTTATTTCTGGACATCTAAGTTTATATTTGTCCTGTTAAAAAAAACCCAAACAAACATTGATTTCTTCATAAAATGACAGTGTGTATGAGAGAGCGAGAATGGGGAGTGTGAGAGCATGATAAAGTGAACATTTTTTGTAGCTGCGGGCCACGCTGAGACCGTAATATTTACCATCTGAGACACACTTAAAGCCCACACTGCTGCACATGAGCACACACACACACATGGGAGCGCCAGCCACCACACATACTAACTTGTTTTTTTTGTAGAAATTGAGAATTAGGTTGTATTTAATTTTATCTTTGGTACAATGTAAAAACGTTTTAGTTCATTTTAAATACAAGTGAAGTTTTATTTTGAAGTTACTTCTAAAGTGACATTGGACTGCTGTCATGGGAATTAGATGGTCCAGGAAGTGTGGGTGGCACTGCAGCCATGATTTCTGGCTGCCTGTGTATGGACAGAATTACACGCACCTTTTGACTTTCAGTGCAACAGCACACAGTTGATCATACGGATCATCCACTATTCAGGAGAACTTTCCCCTTTATGTTCCCAACCATCCAGTCTGAACCTCCCCCTTTATGTTCCCAACCATCCAGTCTGAACCTCCCCCTTTATGTTCCCAACCATCCAGTCTGAACTTTCCCCTTGATGTTCCCAACCATCCAGTCTGAACCTCCCCCTTTATGTTCCCAACCATCCAGTCTGAACCTCCCCCTTTATGTTCCCAACCATCCAGTCTGAACCTCCCCCTTTATGTTCCCAACCATCCAGTCTGAACTTTCCCCTTTATGTTCCCAACCATCCAGTCTGAACCTCCCCCTTTATGTTCCCAACCATCCAGTCTGAACCTCCCCCTTTATGTTCCCAACCATCCAGTCTGAACCTCCCCCTTTATGTTCCCAACCATCCAGTCTGAACCTCCCCCTTTATGTTCCCAACCATCCAGTCTGAACCTCCCCCTTTATGTTCCCAACCATCCAGTCTGAACCTCCCCCTTTATGTTCCCAACCATCCAGTCTGAACTTTCCCCTTTATGTTCCCAACCATCCAGTCTCAACCTCCCTCTTTATGTTCCCAACCATCCAGTCTGAACCTCCCCCTTTATGTTCCCAACCATCCAGTCTGAACCTCCCCCTTTATGTTCCCAACCATCCAGTCTGAACCTCCCCCTTTATGTTCCCAACCATCCAGTCTGAACTTTCCCCTTTATGTTCCCAACCATCCAGTCTGAACCTCCCCCTTTATGTTCCCAACCATCCAGTCTGAACCTCCCCCTTTATGTTCCCAACCATCCAGTCTGAACCTCCCCCTTTATGTTCCCAACCATCCAGTCTGAACCTCCCCCTTTATGTTCCCAACCATCCAGTCTGAACCTCCCCCTTTATGTTCCCAACCATCCAGTCTCAACCTCCCTCTTTATGTTCCCAACCATCCAGTCTGAACCTCCCCCTTTATGTTCCCAACCATCCAGTCTCAACCTCCCTCTTTATGTTCCCAACCATCCAGTCTGAACTTTCCGCTTTATGTTCCCAACCATCCAGTCTGAACCTCCCCCTTGATGTTCCCAACCATCCAGTCTGAACCTTCCCCTTGAACTTCCCATAAACCAGTTTTTTAAAACGCCATCTTATATTCTGTCCTGTGATTTCAGCAGCTGGAATCTAAAGATTTGGCTACAGGTGTTTTTTTTTTTTGGTCTAATAACAAATCCTTTTCACTGCTCACTTTCAAAGCTGTTATCAGCAGTATTTACAACAAGCAATAGCTTTAAAGCTGCAAGCACAGGACGGACTGTTAGCAGGAAACATAGTGGAGCTAAAAAGACAGACATCTCCCTCAGGAGTCAGTGGAGAACAAAAACAAGTTTAAAGCATGCAGGAAAAAGACACAAATCTACTAAATGTCAAAAGTTTTTGTTCATACATTGTCTGCAGCTCGTTCTACTACTCATTGAGGTCTGAATGTTTTTTGTTTTTAACTTACATTCGAGGGTAATGAAAACATGCTCTATCATATTTCCCTCTGCTTCCACAGACGCTCCATCCAGTGGGAGGTCCAAGAATGGATATGTTTTCCAAGCGATGGGTGCGTAGCTGCACTAACACTTATCCTATTTACTCTCCACATGGCTCTGCTCTTTATTTCACACAATGTCAACAGTTTTACAGCCACTGGAAACATTATTCGTCAGAATACCGGGGTGAATCTTGCAGTCTTTCACATGTCAATAGATTGCAGCAGTTATTCATGTTAGTGCTAATGCAAAGACTGAGGGATAATTGATGACCTATTCAAATGTAATGTAGGTGAGTACAGTCAGTCTTCCCACTGGATTGTTGTAAGGCAGATCAATGGTAAGATAACAAGGCAGAAGATCTAGTCTGTGATCATAACATGATGAACTTTGTCCACAGATCTGCAGGATGGAGAACTGGAGGATTCTGGCAAAGTTTCTCCGATCAATGACTCCGACAGTCAGATCCAGATCAGTGTCTCCGGTATGTTTTTCAATAAGAGAACTCTTTCTTTACAATCAATGGATGAGAGAAAAACATTAATTGAAATGGCTTCACATCCAGTCGTTTCCTCCTCTCGTGACTTCTATTGTTCCAGAATAATCTGCAGCCTCTGCAAACAGGAAGTCATGTGTACCCGCTCTGATTCTCTGAGCAACAAGTCAAACAAAGCTCAGCAGTATGAGCAGGCTGCTTCTTCCCCTTTATTAACAATTCATTAACAGATGAGAGAAGTGATCCTTTATTATTTCCACGAGTAATACTAGAAGTGAAAGAAAACTTTGTTGTTAGGATTGAAATAAGATTTTGGAATCTAAGAACTAGTATTTCAGTTTGAATATCATATTGCTAAAACAGTGAGCAGTTTATCATAATAAAACGTTTTTCTTTGCAGATGCTGACGACCCGGGGTTTGGCCTTTTAAACACAACAAGAAAAGTAAGACTTGTTACCCTTTGTGTGTTTTACCTGAGCAGTACGTGTACCTTGGCCTGATCAGATATTTTTCATGTTCCAATCCTTCGACCAGTTTGTAATTGATCTAGCTGGTGAGCTTTGAGTTTTACAGGGCCGATTCATCACTTTCATGTGACATCACACATTATGGAACCGCCCACCTGATAAGCAAGAAAGCCTTTCTGCTATTACATGCTGCAGAGTTACTGTTGAGGAGATGAGCCGGGGTTGTTTTTCTACAAAATGTAGTGTTTGAAAGACGACCCAGAGGAGGAGATTTGTAAATGAATGCTATTAGACGCTGTACTGTCCCTAAGAGGAAACATAAGCAGAGACTTCTCTTCATCCTGACATTAAAGATCGTGTTGACTTGGTTGAGATATTCCTGCCTTTTACAAACTTCCCTGCCTCAGAACTCTGACAGAGTAAGGTGATAGTGATACTATCGTTAGCTAATGTAAATCTAAAAAACATGAAACTGTTTGTTCATCTGTTGACGTTCATCTGGCGGGAGTGCAAGAGGAAAGATTCTCTTCTAGATATCTTTAAACGTCAGTGAGTGTTCTGCTGAGATTGAACATTTTGTCACACGTGTCCAAAACTCTCAGTTCACTTTATATCTGGTTTCTCTGAGGTCGTCAGGTAAACATGCGTCATTTAGAGTCGTCCATCCTGCAGCTCCACAGAGAATTCAATGACGCCACTTCAAACTCTATTTGATCTCTAAGCCTCCTCTCCATCATGTGACAGAAAGCTCTGAATATTACCAATCCTTGAAACATGACAGTGACAGTCACTCAGCTCCCTTCATGTGGGACGGGTCTCACCATCCTTCTGCTGGAATGAAATTATACCTGTTCTCAGACTTAGGTCAGATAGATGTGCACAGGCGTCACAAACCCCATCAAGCCATGTGACTTAGGACTATAACTGGCATTTTTATTTGAACACTTTATTTTTATTTCTTGATATTTATGCAAAGATTCTACAAGCCAGCACTGTTGCAGTACATTGGTACATAAAGTAAAAGAGAATAAAACAAGGTAGACACAGTAACATGACATAACTGTATCGCACCCACAGAGCTTAACAACAGTGGGAACAGAAACTACGTACAACCTCGGGGGGTCACTGGAGATTAAAACAACATTTTGTAAACATTTATTTATCTCCACTTCAGCCTGTACTTAAGAACTAATACAGCAGAGCACTACTTAAGCTCTAACCATAAACCTTGTGACTTTGTGAAAACTGCATTATTTATAAAAGCAGCAGTCAGCTGTTAGGTTTATTACGATCAATCACAATCACATCCTTTGTTCTTGTTGTTCACCAGTATGTGAAGCCCATGAACTTTCAGGAGGAGGTCCGTGCCCACAGGGACCTAGACAGCTTCCTGGCCCAGGCGAGCATCCTTCTGGACGAGAAAGCTGCCACTCTAGACGAGGTCCTGAGGCGGATGCTAAGTTGTGTGGTGGAGGACAGCCATGAGAGTTGTGATGTGGATGAGGTCATGAACTCTCTGTTCACTGATGCAGGAGGAAAGGAGTGTAACGGTTAGTGAAACTGATCACACTCTGAACCACTTCGAGGTGCTTTAAAGGCTGCTGGACATGTTAACATTCATTAATACTCCCTCAGTTCACCTTCTGTCAGAGACCATTCAGGGCGTGACTTCGACTTCCACTGGCATTCGTTATCAGCAGTCCTGGCTCTGTATTCTGTGAGTTCATCTACAGTCACATTCATGTGAAAAGTTTCTGCTTGTTCTCTTCCAGTTCAGCAGAGTGAATGTTGTGGAAACATCTGCACAGTTCAGTTTGGAGGAGTATACTGCAATCCATCATTTTCTTTTCTGACTCTAGCTCCAATGTGAGGAGTCTGCAGAGACGCCATGTCTGTATCGCCCGTCTGGAGAGGACACAGAACTGGGGTGTCAACTGCTGTGAGGCTCGCTACGTGATCCTCATCCTGGCCCCGCCCAGAACGGTGACATCACCTGTTTACCTCTGAATGAAAACATATATATTTTTAGAGGAGTCTGAAGGTTTAACATGACACACGTTTGAATTAGAGGGATAACTTTCATATATAAAAAAAGAAAAATATATGATAGAAACAGTAAAGACAAGAAATGACAAAATAAAACTGGTAACACTGAAGACCAAACTAGGGAATATGACCACTGGAGAAGAATGAGACATTAAAGGAAATCTAAACTCTGAAAAACTAAACAAGACTAAAACAGGACAGATAAAGCAAATACAATACCCAATATATCCATCCACTTCAAGATTTCTATATTTACATTAGTTCAAAACACAATTACGACTAAACACAGTTTGGACGAACAGAAAACTCTGTTTCAGTGTGTTCTGCGCTCTTTTGTGGATGTTGTCATTCCATTGGACTACATGTAGCATTGACATGAAGACGAATATTCTCAACATAGCCTCATTAGGGTCACTTCATTCAGTGCTTCTACTTTGTTTTTTACATCGTTTTTTATCTCAGAAAATCCTCCGACCCCCCCAATTTAAAAGAGGTGATGAAATAGGGAGGCGCTAGTAGCACAGTAGCAGCGCATGCGTCCCCATGTATGGAGGCAACAGTCCTCCATACATGGCCTGTGGCCTCTTTCCCACATATCAATCCCCTCTCTTACTCCCTGATTTCCAACCCTGTCCACTGTCTGTATCTCTAATAAAGGCAAAAAAAAGCCAAAAACACATCTTTAAAAGAGAGAAGATGAAATCTTGATTCAGCATGATGTAGGTAAAAATAAATCGACATTCATCATGTCAGCGTGTCTGACTCTTTCATCCTTTGCAGAAAAGCACCAAGACGGCGATTGAATTGGGCAGAACTTTTTCCACGATGTTCTCCGACATTTCCTTCAGACAGAAACTTCTGGAAGCAAACACACAGGAGGAGTTCAAACAGGAGCTGGTGTTCCAGCGACAGCAGCTCTCCGTCGCCAATGACAAGATGGTTGTAGAGGAAGTGGAGGACTCAGATCCACGAAGAGGGAAATCGATTCAGGTGTGAAAGAAGTCAATGTGAAACTATAACCCTAACCCTTCTACTGGCTGTTAGGTCTGTCCACATGTGGACTACCCTCACATTTTCCCAACAGGCACATAATGTCATGATGCATTCAGGAAAAATAATGGAGCCACATTATCTGATTGTCCTGTTTCCACACATTAATGGCCCTGGCCTAAAAAATAACAAGCAGCTATGTAACAGATTGAAAGCTGAGAAACTCTGTTCTGGTTCCTGGCAGCAGAATGTGTGCAGCTCCATGCAATGATGGACTACTTCATTAAGTTGAGTGTTAGGGTTAGGGTTAGGCCCATTATTACAGGTTATTATGTAGACCCAGCAGGAGGCTGAAACAGTGGGAAATATACTGCCAAGAGTCAGAGAGCGTGTTAGTGTCGGTCGAGGCTTCAGCCACTGATACCCTGAATAACATGGATCCTTAGAACTTAAAACAGTACAATACAAAACCAGACTCTGCAGGTGTGAAAGACCACTTTGTACTGGCCGTCAGCTTCATTGTTACAGAGAAGCACAGTGTAAGCACAGTGGGAGGTTCAACGAGGATGGATGTTGTTAGTCTCCCACTACTATGGTATTTAAATCCCATTTCTCTGCTGCCTCGAATTTAGAATTCTCTAGAATGATGTTATAATTTGTACTTCAACAGAAGAGGCATTAAAACTTACTCAAACACTTTTCTAACACACATCAGAATTACTGATGCAGTCGAAAACGTTTGTGGAGTCACCTCCATTGTCTCAGGACAAAGCCTTAGTGCAGCCTGGGGCTAAGACTTCTTTTCCTACCAAAGGATTATTAGCTGTACTCACATGCGGATGTGTCTGTACTCTTGCATATATGCATGTATACATGTATGTGTGTTCCGGCTTTGTACCCCTCATCCAGGATCCTCTCACCACCTCCCCTGCTTCTTCACCTCCTCCCCTCTTCTTTCATCTCCTTCCCTCCTCCTCCTCCTTCTCTCCTCTTCCCTTCACCTCCTCCTCATCTCTTCTTTAACCCCTTCCCCCCTCTCCTTATTTACCCAACTCTCCTCTTCTCTCTTCCCACTCAAATCCAGGATTAAGTGCTGATTACCAGAGAAATTAACAAAAAGTCCTGTGAGCTAAAACTTCCAGAATATATATTTTTCACACTCCCAAAGACAATCCATTCTATTTACAATATTAGCTTAGCATTTGGGACAAATTGGGGTAGCTCCTGTTGTGAACCTGCGATGAACATGTTGGAGATACATAAACAGCTGTATATATACAGTTATACTGCATCTCCTTATATCTATGGTGGATAACATCAGTTTCCCATATTTTTTTAATCTATTGCCACCTTCAACAGCGTTGACCAACTTTGAATAAAACCTTGACAGAAAAGGTTTTATGTTATGATTTGTTTTGAAGTTAGAGAACTGTCTGACTTATGATAACACCACATTGTGTTTGCTTCACACTAACTTATTTGTCTTTGTGTTCACAGTATATAGAGTTCTTTAAATGTGGTAAAGGAGTTTACAATGACCTTCGCCGCAGACTGCCCCTCTACCCGTCAGACTTCACAGACGGTAGAAATATTTTCACTGAAAACAATTTTATTCGTCAAAAACTAACTAGAGTCATGTAATATCATCTTCAAATTTCCAGTTCTTTTTCACTCTTCTCATTATTTGATTTAAGCTCAGAAACTATGATTTGTTGATCCTGTAAAATAATCATTGCAGGTATAACAGGGAAGGATCGCTGTCTGCTGAAATACACTACCACTGCTATTTTCCTCTACATCGCCATCCTGCTTCCTGCTATCGCCTTTGGCTCACTGAATGACGAGAGTACAAGAGGAGAGATTGGTAAGGACAACCAGCTTGTAAAATGATTCTCTATGAACTATTTCATCATTAGCAAACAAAGGTGCTAATGTTTGCTGTTTGTTTTATAACAGATGTTCAGAAGACAATCGTTGGCCAGAGCATCGGAGGAGTGATTTATTCCTTATTTGCCGGCTCGCCGCTTGTCATCCCACTGACCACAGCACCACTAGCTATCTTCATAAGTGGTAACTCAACTCTTCCTAATCAAACGTTTAAATCTGTTAATCTGTTTATTTTTTATATATAAAAACAGTTTATACAGACTTACATCTTTAAGTTACTGGCTTTTCAACTGTTCCTTTTCTGATGCATATTTTTTCTTTTTAGCTCTTGATTACTGTTTTTATTGAACACATTTTCTACACTCATATTTTTATCTATTTTAATTTTTTGCACTGTGTGATTTTCTTCTGCTATCCTGCTTTGCTGCTGAAATTTCTCCGCTCGCGAGATGAATAAAAGATTATCTTATCAAACTAATAAGCCATGATCATGAATGAAGCAGAAAGCTTGGAAAAATCTGGACAGTTCAGAGGGTTTGTAGTGTTTCGTCTGATGCTGAAAAGATTTGAATATCCCTATTAGTGGAAGAACAAGATCTTCTCTGAATGGTTTGACCTAAACCTACAAGCCTGATTTTAACAAATAGCAGGTTCAGTATTTTCAATTGTCTTCTGTCTTGGTTCCTTCACTTTCCTTGACATGGCTGCTAAGAGAGCGATGGCAGGTTGACAAGTTAAACCTTTTTTCTTGACGATGTGCTTTAAATCTATGTTCATCACTGTGGCAGCTACCAGCCCTCTCATGAGTCCAATATAAAGGAGTTAAATTAGGGTTAGAGCTCAGTGATTCATATCCATATGTTTTCTTTACAACAACACTTTTGTTATTAGATCAAACTATTTGGAAAGTAATGTATGTTATTTACGTTTTCCCCCTCTAGTCCTCAGTGGTTGTTGGGTGAGGCATGGGGTTACCACCATTTTACTGCTCTCCCCTTATATGTGTTTCACTTTTCAGAGGAGGCATTAAAGGGTATAAATATCCGGCGTTGAAAGTAAACATTTTGTGAATGGGGGCAATAATACAATAATGGTATGATGATGATGCCATACTGGATTTAAATCATTGTTAAAGACATTAGAGCATTGGTTTTACACTTACTCTCTATATGCCAATGATAAAAACTTCTCCTTGAGACATGAACTTTATTGAGGTGGTTGAATCTGATGGCAGTCTGTTTGGGTCTCTTTCTATGTGCTTTACAGTCATCAGGGGCATTTGTGATGACTACGACCTTGACTTTCAAGCTTTCTACGCCTGCATCGGTTTATGGAATTGTCTGTTCCTCATCCTCGGAGGCCTGTTCAATGTTAGCCTGGTGATGAAACTCTTCAAACGGTGAGTACATATCAATGAGCCCCATTATTACACATTTTACTGACTTTATGGCCACACTGAGGAGACTTACTGATAAGAGGAGAAGCAGCTGTTATGACTTCCTGTTTTCAACCATAATTGATAATGTCGTTTAAAGTACTCTCTGGTTATCTAACTTAATATTTCCTCTTGGATGGATATTTATGTCTACAAACAAAGACTCCTTTTTGATCAACCATGAATGATCTCATTCTGTATTTTAACACTTTTTTTCTATGACCTCCAGCTCAACAGAAGAAGTCATTGCGTTGTTCATCTCTGTAGCATTTGTTGGGGATGCTGTGAAAGGCACCATTAAAAGTAAGTCAAGTAGACTCCTGCCTATTGCCACACGATCCAGAGACGGGCCACCCTAACTAAGTGCGTTTCCACTAGATCTTCCAGAGTACAAATATAGTTGTGGGTAGAAGTTTACCCCTAGCCCTAACCCTATTCCAGGTACTTTTGAGTACAGGACATGCAGCCTCTGCAGCGCTGAATGCCTTTTATGCATTTATTAGAGATAGCATGAGGTGATAGCTGTGAGGACAATAGCCTCTATACATGGGGAAGCGTGCACTAACCACTGCCCCACCGCCGCCCCTCACCTGCTGTGTTTTTGCTCTAACTTTATTTTAATTTAACTTATTTTCTGACTGTTACCTATAAAAAGGTACAAAACACACTATTATAGATTATGTAAAACTTTAAGAAAAAATTAAAAACTTAAAAACTTAAAGTAAAACTAAACAAGTTGAAGAGATTAAAACACTATAAAGGTTTTTAGTCCAGATCAAACCTTTTACTCTTCTCTTTTCTTATTTTTAAGTGTATTTTAAGTATGTATTATGTATTGACTGATGTATTGTATTTTATTTCCCGAAGCCTAACCCTTCTAAACATCTAAGTCTTTATTTTACTTAACATTTTAATGAGTCAGGGTCAAGAATAAAATCTTAATAAATATATGTATTATAAAGCAACTAATAAAAGATTCAGTTATGTTAAATGGACTTGAGCTTGTATAGCGCTTTTCTAGTCTTCCGACTACTCAAAGCGCTTTTACACCGCAGATCACACCTACCCATTCACACCCATTCACACCCATTCACACCCATGGGCTGGATATGTGGCCCATCCAGTATCTATCCATTCACGCCACATTCATACACCCCAGACGCAGCAGGGGGAGCAATTTGGGGTTAAGTGTCTTGCCCAAGGACACATCGGACATGTTGCTCGCAGGAGCTGGGGATCGAACCCTCGACCTTCCGATTGAGGGACGACGACTCTCTAACTGAGCCACAGCCGCCCAACATATGATGTTGACAACATATGTCAACATCTTGTACATATACACATGTACATATATCATACATATCTGTAAAGGAGTTTTATTAGGTCTTGGAGTCATGTGGGATATTTTTGTGATCCTATGTGACATCAATATTTTGTATGGAAATTATCTTTCTAGTTTTCCAGCACTACTACCATGGACCCACACTGGCCACCACAAACAGCACGTTGGTGCTCCAGCAGATCACTGAAATCCTGGAGAAGGCAAACAATCAGACTGAGAGCACAATCAAGCATCTAAATGAGACCGTTTCAGTGCTGGGACATGTTGAGAGTCCCCTTAATGTCTTCCTGCCCGAGACTCTGGTGGTGTGCACCAGAGAAAGACCTGTCCTCTGTTTGCTGCTCATGTTGGGGACTTTGTGGTTTGGTTACGCCCTCTACCTCATCAAGAGAAGGTACGTCCAACTGAGCTGTGTCATCTTGTTAAGCCATGACCCTGCAGTTAAAACTCTTTGATTCTCTGTATGGTTCATTGAAAGTAATACAATATAGTTGGTCATAACAAACTCATGATGTGGCCAACGGATCCCTTTTCTAGATAAATACCAAAACGTTCAGGCTGGATTTAATAAACCTCTATAAAATGTGTTTTGATGAATGCAGTCTCAAGACGGGTTGAAACAATATTAGAATTCAAAACAAGATCTTTTTATATAGAAGACAGACAATAAAAGAAGGACATCATGTTCCATTAAAAGTTAAATGATTCACAGGGCGCTAGGGTACTGCAGTGGCAGCGCACACGTCACCATGTATTTAGGCAACAGTCCTCAAGCGAGCGGCCCAAGTTCGACTCCAGCCTTTGGCCTCTTCCCCACATGTCATCCCCTCTCTCTCCCTAATTTCTGACCCTATGCACTTTCTCTCAAATGAAGCCCAAAAGAAAAAATAAAAGTTAAATGATTAACGATAATGATGAGCAGCCAATCAGATCGTTCTTTAATACGTGTTCTTAATAATTCTTATTATGCCCATGAATTACAGCAAAAACAGTTGATTCATACCTTCAAAGCCATTTATAACTGCCCTGCGTGGCTCAACATTGAGGCCTCCCTTTGCCATCCCTATTCTCTGTCGGCTCTCATGCGGCATCACTTCCTCCTCCCATCTCTGTTCCCAAGCAACATTTGTTTGTATGGCATTCCTTAAATATTTTAAGACATTTAAACTTTCTTTTGGTCTGCAGATCTCTATTTTCTCCCCAATCTTGGGCAACCCCTTATTCACTCAGTTCCATTAAATCAGGCCTTAAAACTTTATTATTCACTCAGGCCTTCAATTAGAGATATACTTTCTACCTTACACCAACAAATGAATAGTTCTTAAAAGTTGTTACCTTATCGAGTACTCTAGCTTTTAATGATGTCTTTCTTTTGCACTGATTTCTTAATTTCTGTTGCACTCTGTCCTTAAGCTTTGTTTTAATGTATTTCTGTTTTTATGTCCGTAAAGCAGTGTGAATTGCCTTGTGTCTGAACAGCGCTATAAACTTGCCTAAACTTGACTTATTTCTGCCCTCTATTTCCTCCTCTTCTTCTTTTAATAGTTGGTGTGCCTGGTGTGTACAAAATCTTGAGCATTGATATATAAATTATGTGTTTTCATCTGCTTCTTCAAATTTTCAGAAACATGTAATATCCTGTGTTGCTGCTTCTTTCATTTTCTGCAGGGGAAACATTTATTTTGGGAAAGAAATTTCCTAATTTACCAACTCGCCCTGCAAAAACTCACCTTGATCATATTGCAGCAATATGTTTAAAATATCAAAGGGGGAGGCTTGACTATCATTTCATAATACAAATAAATAATTGATAGATGGACTGAAACTAGTGAGTAGTGCACTAGTGGTGCAGTGGCAGTGTGCGCGCTCCCATGTATTGAGGTTACAGGTGACCCGGGTTTACGTCCGGCCTGTGGCGCCATTCCCCACTCTCTCTCCCTGATTTCCGCCCTTGTCCACTGTCCTTGCTCTAACCCTAACCCTGACCCTAAGGCAAAAATAAATATTTAAAAGAAAATAGTAACTGTGACCATCTATGAAAAGTTTTGGGGGTCTGTTGATTTATTCTCTAAATTATTTAAACTATTTCTCCTTGCCCTCTAACAGTTACTTTTGGTGCGACTCCAGTAAACATTTCTGTAGCCACACCTCAGTGCTATGCTCGAGCATTCTCCGTCTCATTAGAACGGCGGTTGATACTATTTAACTGGAAAAATGCTGCTGCTGCTCCACCCACCCATATTCATCTCATCTGTAATATTATGTCTAACCTTTAATTGGAAAAGATCAGATATTCTCCAAATGGAGCCTTTGTAAACTTTCACAGAAGTTGGGATAGTTTTATTAATCTTGTGAAGCAATGAAATGGACTACAATTAGACTGATGACTATTCAGCAGATGTTGAAGATGTTCTGGAAGCGATGTATCATGGAAGTGATGAACCTTAAAGCTGAGTGGGTGCTTGAGGCTCAGCTCAGCAGTACTCCGGTCGTGAATGAGAAAGTCTTCACCCTACAGGGTTCTTAACGAGGGTCATCAATTCATCCAAAGAGAAGATAGGAAGGACTCTTCCATGTCATACCATCCTGTCTCAGCCCTGTGATTCAGTGTTCCTACCTTTAGTGTCATGCTCTACTATCAACAAAGAAAGAAGTGAGACTTTATCACATGAGAGTCTGACAATGTTTTATGTTTGCGACCTTTCTACTCAACAGCCCGTACCTGAACAGCAGAGTCAGAGAGGTTGTGTCTGATTGTGCTCTGCCCATCTCCGTACTGATATTCTCCTTCATTGGCTCCTACCTTTTCCTTGATATACAGCGTGAGTACACAATCAAAGAAGCTGATAGAAGAGACTTAGAGGCACAGCCTTGGCACAGTAAACACCCTTCAGTGAATTGATTCCTGCCCTGTTGGCTAAGAAAACAAATAAAATTCAATAGAGTGACTCAAACACTCTTGGACTGTGTGTTGAATGTTACCTTTGAAATAAAACTTAGTAGCAGAAAAGTTCAAACTTCAAGATTGTGTAACACAACATGACTGCATATTATTTAAAGGTGACATAACTCTTTCTGAGTTAGTAACGTTTCCTTAATCTTTCCTTTCAGTGCCTGTGTTCAGTGTCCATGATGGGCCCATCTTCAACTTCCCCCCTTTCGAGAGGTTGTCTGGTATGAACACACTGAGCGCGGTCGGGCTGGGTTTCCTGCTTGCATTGCTCATCTTTATTGACCAGAACATAGTCATCTCTCTCACACATGTTCCAGAACACAAGTAAGACAAAATCTTTCCTAAGCTGTCCTGATCTATGCTGCATGCAAGCTTGCAATAGCTGGATATAGTGCAACAGAAGTTCTCGGTTTGCCAGATATGAGAGCAGTTATCAGGTGAACAGGTGTTGCAGCGATGGAAGCGGGCAGTGGAACTGCTTCAGATAGAAGTGATTGTACCCGAGCTAAAAAGCCTCTGCATGTTTCTAATAAGCTCCAGCAGCAGAAAGCTGCTCAAACTAGGATCAATGTTGGAGATGAAACATGGAGAGAGGTTAGAACGCAGAAAGCTTTACAGACCCATGCAGAGCTGGCTAAACACTGAAGCTACAGTGTCCACCACATGCAGAGCTGGCTAAACACTGAAGCTACAGTGTCCACCACATGCAGAGCTGGCTAAACACTGAAGCTACAGTGTCCACCACATGGAGAGCTGGCCAAACACTGAAGCTACAGTGTCCACCACATGGAGAGCTGGCCAAACACTGAAGCTACAGTGTCCACCACATGCAGAGCTGGCTAAACACTGAAGCTACAGTGTCCACCACATGCAGAGCTGGCTAAACACTGAAGCTACAGTGTCCACCACATGGAGAGCTGGCCAAACACTGAAGCTACAGTGTCCACCACATGCAGAGCTGGCCAAACACTGAAGCTACAGTGTCCACCACATGCAGAGCTGGCTAAACACTGAAGCTACAGTGTCCACCACATGCAGAGCTGGCTAAACACTGAAGCTACAGTGTCCACCACATGCAGAGCTGGCTAAACACTGAAGCTACAGTGTCCACCACATGGTGACCTGTGTGAGCATCCACTCCAGAGAGGAGGGGGGAGACAGCTCTCTGTAATGATTAAAATTTAAACTGTAGTACCCATTTTACAGAGTTAGATTGCTCGTCTATTTCTGCCTCACTGTCACTCCCATTCTTTGTATTTTTTTTTAAGTTGGCCTTTTATTCTTAGACACTATATTGCTGCTCTCTTAGCCATGTTTTTTCTTGCTTGTTGAATGAAGATTTACGTAGAATAATAATAATAACATCTAAGCTGTAACAATAACCCTAAACAATAAAATAGGGTGTATTGTGTTCTTTATGGCTCTGTTCCTTCGCTAACATTTGACGTTGTAGAAGTGAGAAGAGTTTCTACAGACTTTCAGTGATGAACTTGTAACCGATGGTCCATTCTGTCTGATCCAGGCTACTTAAAGGAACAGCATTTCACTGGGACTTAATGTTGACTGGATTCATCAACATCCTCATGTCGTGTCTGGGGTTACCGTGGATGCATGCTGCCTTCCCACATTCCTCCCTACACGCCCGGCAGCTTGCCAAAGTGGAACAGCATGTCGAGAATGGACACCTCTACACGACGTGAGTCAAGTTCAAACAAATCAAGCTCTGAAAGAAAAACTCGCCAACCCTTTAATCAGAAAATCTTCATTTATTCCAAAGAAACTGAAAGGGGTTTGTTCCAAAAGTTCATCTTCAAACTAAAGAATATATTTATGACTGGCAGCAACAACTTGATTTCCATTTTCTGTTGTTTTTTTCTTTAAAAAAATTTTTTCATTAGTTTTTATAGAATATTAGATTTTTAAAATACCCAGAATTTAAATCAAAGACCTTACGAGTGAAAGATCCCAGACTGGACCTTAAGTTGATATTCTTGTTTTCTTATCTTCTACGTGTTTATATATGAATGTATGGACATATTCCTGAGAAATGTATGGACATATTCCTGAGAAGTGATATATAATGTGTTCATATTTCATTGGCAGAATTTATTTTTGTAGATAATAATATATAGATGTTTTCACCCTGATGTAATAAGCCGTCTTTGCTTTTGTGTCAGAATTGTAAGTGTGAAGGAACAGCGCCTGACCTCTCTGGTGGCGAACATCCTGATCGGCCTTTCTGCATTCATGCTGCCCCTCCCTCTGCAGTGGATCCCAAAACCTGTCCTCTATGGCCTCTTCCTCTACATTGCAGCTACGTCGCTTGATGGGAATCAGATGGTGGACCGCATGGCCCTGCTGCTGAAAGAACAGGTGAGCACGGAGGAAATCCAGGTGTGATGGGTTTGTCTGTTCAGGTATCCTCTAAAGTTCAAAGTATTGCAGCTCACAGCAAATCAGTGAGGTGATGTTTTTCATCATGTTTTCATTCAAATCAGAAATGTAACATTTGCCATTTTTCTGAGAAAAATAGGTCAAATAAAAGGACCAGAAATGCCCACATTACTCACGTAAAGCAGATCCTGTGTGATATATTGAGGTTTCAAGAGTTCCTTTGTTCACTGCAGTGCTCACTTTGATTGTCGTCTGCATCTCCTGATTTTTTAAAACCATCAACAGATCACCAGCAGCATTACATGTTAGGAGAATGTTTAACTCATAGAGGGAGCTTTTCTTTTTTTCATTTCATGTTCTGTCTGTACCAATAACAAGAGCATTGTGTTTGGCTCAATGGTGTTAAATTAAAAGATAATTCAGTAAAGAGTGAAATGAATATGGAGAAAGGGAATTCTAATCCTAATCCTAATTAATTTAAGTATGAGTTGAGATGCCATTTTTAATAGTAACTGTATTTTATCTGTTTCTGTCCAGACCTCGTATCCTCCCACGCACTACGTCCGCCGTGTGCCTCAAAGGAAAGTCCACTACTTTACGGGTCTGCAGATGATCCAGCTGATCATCCTGTGTGCATTTGGGATGTATCCTCTGCCCTACATGAAGATGGTCTTCCCTCTGCTGATGATCCTGCTCGTACCTATCAGGTGAGATTGCCAGAGTGGAACCAACCCCAATATTACAATGATGAATGCTTGGAATTTATAAGAGTTATCCTAAACTGGTTTTAACATCACCGGAGGAGCTGATATTGCTCAGGTTAGGACTTCCCCTGACCAAATTGGTGCTCTAAGCAGAATTTTATTTTGAGGCCCCATTACAAAATGACTATCACGATGCGGGATCAACTGGTGGTGCAGTTGGAGTAGTGAGAGGAGCATCTGTAGCTGAAGAGATGTTGCTTGACGGCACTAGCTACCAAACTACAGCATTGACCCTGTTATATCAAGAAATCCATCATACAAACAAATTATTAAGATTTGTTTTCCTCTTAATGGTAAATTATCCAATAAAATTAATGTAAATACTAGCCTTACAAAGATTAGTATGCAATTAATGCAAATATGACTTCAACAAATAATATCAACTATGATTTTAATTGATATTTCTTTTTACATTTTTTTGTTATACTTATTTTTACATTTTGTACTTAGGTTCTATATTCCTACACTGCTGTTTGCTGTGTTGAGGTGTTTATGCCACGAAGTATCAACAATATACCCACCTTCAAGTGCCCTATGCACTGCATATGTTCTGAGCATAGGCATGGGCAGTGCTGGCTCAGGTCTTACTGTAAAGATTGATTTCAGAAATATGTTCCACTGTTCAGTATTGGTGTGGCTGTGGCTCAGTAATCCCAGAGTCAGTTGGTAGAGTCATTGTCTGTCAACCGGTAGGTCAAGGGTTTGATACCCAGTTCCTGCAAGCCATACGTCATATGTGTCCTTGGGCAATACACTTAACCCTGAATTGCACCCCCTGCTGTATCAGGGGTTTATGTATATTATGTAATGTATATGTGGGTCGTTGCTCTGTGCCTTTGAATTGCTCCACGGGGATAAATAAAGTTACAAAAAATTATTATTGCCTTCATCATATGTGTTTTCTGTCTGTTTTATCTCAGGACCAGCCTTCTTCCCAGAATGATTGATGCCAAGTACCTCGACATCATGGACTCCCAGCACATGTAGATTAGAGAAACCTTAGAGAAAATGTTCATTTTCTCCAGCTGGAAAGGAAACAAACAAAGTCAGTTATTGTGTCACTTTACAAACTAAAGGAATTTGGACTGCAAGAATTCACCCAACTCTGCCATCTGCTTGTGACTTTCTGTGCAGCTTATTCACTTCCTCGTCCTTCACCAAACATGAAGCATCTTTGTTATCTAACATTCCTCCATCTTGAGTGTTTCAAAGATAATATATTTTGTTATTGAATAGACAGAGGTGCAAAGGCTAAATGTCACAATTTGGAAACATTTAAATGTTAATCTATCATTGTGTATGATTCAATACAGAGCTGCTTGTTTGTGATTTAACTACAGAAAAAAACAATCATTAAACTAAGAGGATGTTTTAGTGTTATCTATACAGTGTGAAATGTTGCCTCATGTTGGTTTAATAAAGCACGTTGAAGCCAGATGTGTTTCGATTCAGTGAATGGTTAGGGTTAGGGTTAGGTAGGAGGGGGAGACCGACGGTAAAGGTTAGGTAGGAGGGGGAGACAGAAGGTTGGGGTCGGGATGAGGGGTACGGGTGGTTTTATAATATAAATGGGGGAGAAAAGGAAAGAAGAGAAAGAAAAAAAGA
>NC_136699.1:0-25000 GCF_947650265.1 Symphodus melops | reverse complement strand
CCTTATCAGCTGGCTTGATCACAATATTTTTATTATTTTTCAGCTCCTCCAGAGCAGCCACCTCCTCAGGGCTGAGGTTTGGCTCATTGTGGCTGAGTCTGAAGTGCTGATCAAAATGAGTGACATCAGCTGTGATGAGGGCAGTGAGCTCTGGCGGTAGTGTGCCAGCAGGGGGAGTCCATGTGGAGGATGGGGTGAATTTAGGGGGCTCTGTTTGTTGTTTATTTTGAAAGTGCGAAGCTAATTTTAATTGTCTATGATATTGCTGTAAGTCAAATCTACTTTTTTCTATGAGGTTCTTATTGCTGCCCTTTGTGGGAATAAAATTTAGGCCCCTGTTAAGCAGGGTCAATTGTGGGGTTGTGGGTTTGAAATTTTTGGCCAAAACTAAAACATTTTTACTCCCCTCCTGTGCGTGCAGGCTTCTGGGGATTTCTAGTTTAGGTGCTGGCCCCAGTGCTGCAGCATGAGACCAGCAGTGTCCTTAGGGTTAGGGTTAGGGTTAGGGTTAGGGTTAGGGTTAGGGTTAGGGTTAGGTTAGGGTTAGGGTTAGGGTTAGGGTTAGGGTTAGGGTTAGGGTTAGGGGAAAGAATGGGCAAGAGGTTTGAACCACAAGGTGGCTCCCGCACTTGCAAATGCACGGTCCATGAACCCACCTAGGTTACCCTGCAACCCCATTGTCCATCGAGGTCCCATTTGTGACCGCGTTTCCACTTCCGAGGTCCGTTTTTGAACTCTCTGTGGGATTGGGTGAGCGTGTGTTTGTGTTGACCTCTATTTTGAGGTCCTGTGTGAGGTGGAGGCCTCTATTTTGAGGTTATGTGTGAGGTGGAGGCCTCTATTTTGAGGACCTATGTGAGGTGGAGACCTCTATTTTGAGGTCATGTGTGAGGTGGAGACCTCTATTTTGAGGTTATGTGTGAGGTGGAGGCCTCTATTTTGAGGATCTATGTGAGGTGGAGACCTCTATTTTGAGGTTATGTGTGAGGTGGAGGCCTCTATTTTGAGGACCTATGTGAGGTAGGAGACCTCTATTTTGAGGTTATGTGTGAGGTGGAGGCCTCTATTTTGAGGACCTATGTGAGGTAGGAGACCTCTATTTTGAGGTTATGTGTGAGGTGGAGGCCTCTATTTTGAGGACCTATGTGAGGCGGAGACCTCTATTTTGAGGTTATGTGTGAGATGGAGACCTCTATTTTGAGGTTATGTATGAGGTGGAGGCCTCTATTTTGAGGACCTATGTGAGGTGGAGGCCTCTATTTTGAGGACCTATGTGAGGTGGAGACCTCTATTTTGAGGTTATGTGTGAGGTGGAGACCTCTATTTTGAGGTTATGTGTGAGGTGGAGGCCTCTATTTTGAGGACCTATGTGAGGTGGAGGCCTCTATTTTGAGGACCTATGTGAGGTGGAGACCTCTATTTTGAGGTTATGTGTGAGGTGGAGGCCTCTATTTTGAGGACCTATGTGAGGTGGAGGCCTCTATTTTGAGGACCTATGTGAGGTGGAGACCTCTATTTTGAGGTTATGTGTGAGGTGGAGACCTCTATTTTGAGGTTATGTGTGAGGTGGAGGCCTCTATTTTGAGGACCTGTGAGGTGGAGACCTCTATTTTGAGGTCATGTGTGAGGCGGAGACCTCTATTTTGAGGTTATGTGTGAGTTGGAGGCCTCTATTTTGAGGTCCTGTTCTATTATCGAGTCTGGTTGCAACGTTTCGGTACGGATTGGTACCTTCTTCAGGCAAGACTCGATTCATTATTTGTTTCGTGGAAGGAACGTGTGACTGTATATATATGTGTATTTTTGTTTTTAAGGGTATTCTCTGATTAAATATTTTTTTCGTGGAAGGAACGTGTGACTGTATATATGTATATTTGTTTTTTAGGGGTATTCTCTGATTTGGATTAAAGTTTCGTGTCAAATTGGAGTCCCAGTTTCGTGTGTCTGGTTTGGTCTGAGAGGGACTGAGCAGTGGCCTGTGTGAGCCGTATTTATATTCTCTGCTGCAGCAGTGGGGAGGAGCCAGGATCAAAGCCCCCAGCAGTCAGGCAGATTTTTTTCTGCTCCGTGTTCACGTCACGAAAGAGTGGCGGAGTCTGTGCAGGCCACAGGCCTACTTTTCGAATTTCGAGTGCTTTGTGCACTTGGTAAACCCTGTGAATTGATAGAGAAATGTATTATTTATTTTTTGAGGTAAGTATTGGAGTTATGTAATTTATTTATGTGTGAGGTAAGTATATATGTTATTTATTAATGAGGTAAGTATGTGTTTATGTAAATTATTCGTGTGAGGTAAGTATGTGTGTGTATATATGTTTTTTTAAGGACTTGTTTATGTTTCAGGGTGCCAATTAATTGTATTGATTGAATGAGACCCAAGGGTTAAGTTTTAGGGTCAAAGGTCAGAGGAAGGTGTCCTTAAAAATTAATTTTGGTCCTAATAAAGTCCCCCCGGTTCGGTTTAGGCACTTTAAGGGACTAATTGAGGGGCCCGACGGTTAGGTTTAGGGCCAGAGGTTAGGGTTAGGGTTAGGTTTAGGGCCAGGTTTAGGCATTTTCAAGAGACCAGAGACTAATTGAGGGGCCAAAGGTTAGGTTTAGGGCCAGAGGTTAGGGTTAGGGTTAGGGTCAGGGCCAGGTTTAGGCATTTTCAAGAGACTAGAGACTAATTGGGGGGCCAAAGGTTAGGTTTAGGGCCAGAGGTTAGGGTTAGGGTTAGGGCCAGTTTTAGGCATTTTCAAGAGACCAGAGACTAATTCAGGAGCCAAAGGTTAGGTTTAGGGCCAGGGGTTCGGAGACGGTGTCCTTAATAGAGTCCACAAGGTTCGGTTTAGGCACGGATGAGAAACGAGACACGTAAGGTCCCCAGTGTGTGAGGGGCCGCAGGGGCCCAGGTGAGCAGGCACAGGCTTGTTAGGGGAAAGAATGGGCAAGAGGTTTGAACCACAAGGTGGCTCCCGCACTTGCAAATGCACGGTCCATGAACCCACCTAGGTTACCCTGCAACCCCATTGTCCATCGAGGTCCCATTTGTGACCGCGTTTCCACTTCCGAGGTCCGTTTTTGAACTCTCTGTGGGATTGGGTGAGCGTGTGTTTGTGTTGACCTCTATTTTGAGGTCCTGTGTGAGGTGGAGGCCTCTATTTTGAGGTTATGTGTGAGGTGGAGGCCTCTATTTTGAGGATAGGGTTAGGGTTAGGGTTAGGGTTAGGGTTAGGGTTAGGGTTAGGGTTAGGGGTTAGGGTTAGGGTTAGGGTTAGGGTTAGGGTTAGGGTTAGGGTTGGGGTTTGGGATCGGGTTAGGGTTAGGGTTAGGGGTTAAGGGTTAGGGTTAGGGTTAGGGATAGGGGAAGGGTTAGGGTTAGGGATAGGGGAAGGGTTAGGGTTAGGGTTAGGGGAAGGGTTAGGGTTAGGGTTAGGGATAGGGGAAGGGTTAGGGTTAGGGTTAGGGATAGGGGAAGGGTTAGGGTTAGGGATAGGGGAAGGGTTAGGGTTAGGGTTAGGGATAGGGGAAGGGTTAGGGTTAGGGATAGGGGAAGGGGATAGGGGACCCGATCCAGTGCGCTGGCCATCACAGCTCCCCAGAGAGACCATGCCCTACCTCTCATTGAGGCCTTGTGGGTGTCTCGTGCCCAGCCTCATGATCCAGAGGCGTTCAGACCTCCGCCTCTGGGCCACGCTCCATCTGGGGTTGGCCTCGAGAACAGAGACTCGGACAGAGTCCCACCCGTGGAGGACATAGTGTCCCACCACCAGCCTCTGAGTCTCCTTTTTCCTCAAAATATTATGTCTGTGCTGAGTGAACCTCACCAGGATTGTGTTTCCTGTCTCCCCAACATACTTTGCCCCACAGGTGGCACAGGTAACCAGGTAAACACAATTCCTGGTGAGAGGGCTTCCCCGCAGCTGACACTGAAAAATTGTTTTGGTTTGGGAGTTTTGCAGCCATGTTTGGTGCTTAAAAAATTGCCCGTGACCTCTGGGTGCAGAGGTCAACAAAGGCGACAGTTTTGCCTTCACTAGATAGGACTGGAGGTTCCTATTCTTTCTGTAGGCTGCAATGATCCTCCTCTCCTGCAGCACCTGTGTGTCTGCCATAAAGGAGGTAAAATGACTCCTAACTACCCTCACAAGTCTCACAGTTGACGGGGAAAATGTAGTGACAAAGGGGAGGATTGGAGAGGTCTGTGTTGGCCTTTTCTCCAGAAAAGTCTTGAGACTTTTCCTTAAAAAGGAGCGAGGGTACCCTCTAGTGGCCAGAGCTGAGAACAGCGTTTTTGTGGCCTGCTTAAAATCCCCTTTGTCACTACAAATCCTATGAAACCTCAGGAGCTGAGATTTCACCAGCCCAGCAAAGGTGTGCTTGGGATGGTGGCTGGTTCTAAAGAGCAGAGCGTGAGTGTCTGTCTCCTTAAAAAATACCCTCACATCCAGCCTGCCTGTTTCACTGAACCCCGCTCCCTTGTAGGTGGTGGTGTCCAGGAAGTCGACCGAGGTGTAGCTGGTGGTGGATTTGAGTGTGATGGACTGGTTGTGGGTGTTCAGGGTCTGTAAAAAGATTTTGAACTCCTCCTCAGAGTGGGACCAGACACCCCAGATATCGTCCAGATACCTGAGGTAGTGGAGGGGTTTCTTTTGGCAGGAGGCCAGGGCTGATGTCTCCCACTCAGCCATGAAAATGTTGGCGTATGCCGGGGCAAATTTCTTTCCCATGGCTGTGCCTTTAATTTGGAGGAAATAGTCCGAATTGAAAACAAAATCATTTCTGGTCAAATTAATCTCTAATAGTTGAATTAGTTCTTTGTCTGGCCTCTTTTTATCTTTGAATTTATAAAATATATTTTTGACAGCCTGTATGCCCTCCTGTGTGTCGATATTAGTATACAGGCTGTCAATATCAATGGTAAATAACATGGCGTTTTGCGGGATTTGAAGGCTCCTAATAATTTCAG
Source organism: Symphodus melops (assembly GCF_947650265.1). Lineage (NCBI taxonomy): Eukaryota > Metazoa > Chordata > Actinopteri > Labriformes > Labridae > Symphodus > Symphodus melops. Next base: position 20,049 of record NC_136699.1, on the reverse strand, counting down.
GGTTAGGGTTAGGGTTAGGGTTAGGGTTAGGGTTAGGGTTAGGGTTAGGGTTAGGGTTAGGGTTTAGGGTTAGGGTTAGGGTTAGGGTTAGGGTTAGGGTTAGGGTTAGGGTTAGGGTTAGGGTAGGGTTAGGGTTAGGGTTAGGGTTAGGGTTAGGGTTAGGGTTAGGGTTAGGGTTAGGGTTAGGGTAAGGGTTAGGGTTAGGGTTAGGGTTAGGGTTAGGGTTGGGGTTTGGGATCGGGTTAGGGTTAGGGTTAGGGTTAGGGGTTAAGGGTTAGGGTTAGGGTTAGGGATAGGGGAAGGGTTAGGGATAGGGGAAGGGTTAGGGTTAGGGGAAGGGTTAGGGTTAGGGTTAGGGGTTAAGGGTTAGGGTTAGGGTTAGGGATAGGGGAAGGGTTAGGGATAGGGGAAGGGTTAGGGGAAGGGTTAGGGTTAGGGTTAGGGATAGGGGAAGGGTTAGGGTTAGGGTTAGGGATAGGGGAAGGGTTAGGGTTAGGGTTAGGGATAGGGGAAGGGTTAGGGTTAGGGATAGGGGAAGGGGATAGGGGACCCGATCCAGTGCGCTGGCCATCACAGCTCCCCAGAGAGACCATGCCCTACCTCTCATTGAGGCCTTGTGGGTGTCTCGTGCCCAGCCTCATGATCCAGAGGCGTTCAGACCTCCGCCTCTGGGCCACGCTCCATCTGGGGTTGGCCTCGAGAACAGAGACTCGGACAGAGTCCCACCCGTGGAGGACATAGTGTCCCACCACCAGCCTCTGAGTCTCCTTTTTCCTCAAAATATTATGTCTGTGCTGAGTGAACCTCACCAGGATTGTGTTTCCTGTCTCCCCAACATACTTTGCCCCACAGGTAGCACAGGTAATCAGGTAAACACAATTCCTGGTGAGAGGGCTTCCCCGCAGCTGGCAGCGAAAAATTGTGTTTGTCTGTGTATTATGCAGCCATGTCTGGTGCTTAAAAAATTGTCCGTGACCTCTGGGTGCAGAGGTCAACAGAGACGGCAGTTTTGCCTTCACTAGATAGGACTGGAGGTTCCTATTCTTTCTGTAGGCTGCAATGATCCTCCTCTCCTGCAGCCCCTGTGTGTCTGCCATAAAGGAGGTGAAATGACCCCTAATTACCCTCACAAGCTTCACGGTCGATGGTGAAAATGTAGTGACAAAGGGGAGGATTGGAGAGGTCTGTTCAGGCCTTTTCTCCAGAAAAGTCTTGAGACTTTTCCTTAAAAAGGAGCGAGGGTACCCTCTAGTGGCCAGAGCTGAGAACAGCGTTTTTGTGGCCTGCTTAAAATCCCCTTTGTCACTACAAATCCTATGAAACCTCAGGAGCTGAGATTTCACCAGCCCAGCAAAGGTGTGCTTGGGATGGTGGCTGGTTCTAAAGAGCAGAGCGTGAGTGTCCGTCTCCTTAAAAAATACCCTCACATCCAGCCTGCCTGTTTCACTGAACCCCGCTCCCTTGTAGGTGGTGGTGTCCAGGAAGTCGACCGAGGTGTAGCTGGTGGTGGATTTGAGGGTGATGGACTGGTTGTGGGTGTTCAGGGTCTGTAAAAATATTTTGAACTCCTCCTCAGAGTGGGACCAGACACCCCAGATATCATCAAGATACCTGAGGTAGTGGAGGGGTTTCTTTTGGCAGGAGGCCAGGGCTGATGTCTCCCACTCAGCCATGAAAATGTTGGCGTAAGCCGGGGCAAATTTCTTCCCCATGGCTGTGCCTTTAATTTGGAGGAAATAGTCCGAATTGAAAACAAAATCGTTTCTGGTCAAATTAATTTCTAATAGTTGAATTAGCTCTTTGTCTGGTCTCTTTTTGTCTTTGAATTTATAAAATGTATTTTTGACAGCCTGTATGCCCTCCTGTGTGTCAATATTAGTATACAGGCTGTCAATGTCAATAGTAAATAACATGGCGTTGTGCGGGATTTGAAGGCTCCTGATAAGTTCCACGAAATGGTATGTGTCTTTAATGTAACTGTCGTGTTTGATGGACAGGGGGTTCAAGAAAAAATCAATGTATTCTGCCGTGTTGTAGGTGTCACTGCTGCAGTCCGACACAATGGGCCTGCCTGGAGGGATTTCGTGCGGCCTACTCCATTTCGCAGGATCCTTGTGAATTTTAGGGAGCATATAGAACAGCCTGGGCCTGGGTTCAGGTGTGCCCCTAAGGTAAGTCTTTTGTTTAAAATTTATGAATTTTTTAATGTACAGATTGTCGATAATTTTTTCTATTAATTTAATTGTATCTGGAAATATTGGTTTGTCTAATTTGGAATAATATTTTGGATCGTTAAGCTGTCTATACCCCTCCCACAGATACTGTTCCCTGTCCATGATGACCACCACACTGCCCTTATCAGCTGGCTTGATAACAATATTTTTATTGTTTTTCAGCTCTTCTAGTGCAGCCACCTCCTCAGGGCTGAGGTTTGGCTCATTATGGCTGAGCCTGAAGTGCTGGTCGAAATGAGTGACATCAGCCGTGATAAGGGCAGTGAGCTCTGGCGGTAGTGTGCCAGCAGGGGGAGTCCATGTGGAGGATGGGGTAAATTTAGGGGGCTCTGTTTGTTGTTTATTTTGGAAGTGTGAGGCCAATTTTAATTGTCTGTGGTATTGCTGTAAGTCAAATCTGCTCTGTTCTATGAGATTTTTGTTGCTGCCCTTTGTGGGAATGAAATTTAGTCCCCTGTTAAGCAGGGTCAATTGTGGGGTCGTCGGTGTGAATTTTTTGGCCAGAACTAAAACATTTTTAGTCCCCTCCTGTGCGTGCAGGCTTCTGGGGATTTCTAGTTTAGGTGCTGGCCCCAATGCTGCAGCATGAGACCAGCAGTGTCCTTCGTCCAGTGGATTTTGTCCTCCACTGTCTTAAAGGAGCTGTTGGGGAGTTTGGGGATGTACTTTTGATTTTTCTGGATGTACTCGTTCAGGCGGAGGAGGGCATCCATCTCTGAGACAGGCAGGGCCCCAGAATAATTAATTAAAGGTACCCAAATCTCCGCCTGAGGAAATTTGTTGGTGGCAGCCCTCACTGCTGCCTGCATTTGTTTAATTGTTGTCTGTTGTATGTTTTGGCCTCTGTTGTTCAGGCCGAAGGACAGGATCACCTTCTCCACCGTGGCGGAGACGATGGTCCTGGAGAGGATGGCCTCAGCGTGTCTGAAGGTGGCCCCTGGGAAGCTGTCGATCTGCAGCCCCTCGATGTCGCAGGGTGGGATTCTGGCGACGTTCGAGTCTCCCATGATAAGCCACTTTTTCGTCACACTGAGGTTCCAGTCCTTCATTTTGTTTCTTGTGTTTATGTGTCTGCTTGGTCTGCATGTTGGTGTCTGTGGAGTGCTGTCTGTGTGTGTTTGTGTCTCTGTTGTTTTGGGGGGTGCTATTTTTTCAGGAGCCGCTGTTTTTGGCCCCAGACTGAGCTTCTTTTGGACAGCTGACCTCAGTCTGCCCGAAGGTGGCACGAGGGCAGGACTCGGACTGATGTCCTCGTCCAAGCCCTCGAACACACAGGGGTTTGGTGGTCTGTCGACCCTGGCCGGAGTGCGTGTGGTCCTCTGGGCCTTAGGTGAGGTCTCCTGAGGAGCAGGGGGGAGGGGGATGTCCTCTCCCATCACCGGGGACCAGTCTCCCCGGGCAGGCTCCGTCATGGTGGCCACGGAGGTCACCACAGTCGGGCGCTGAGGGACAATGTCTGCCCTCACGACCATGACGTTATCCCGAGGAGGGGTCACGGCGAGGGGGACGGGGGTGGGGGGCACGCACTCTGTTTGAGTTGGTGCAGGTGAGGGTGTGTGTGTGATTGGAGCTGCGTGTGTAGGTGCCTGTGTGTGTGTGGTTTGGAGTGTAGGTGTGTGTGTGGGTGCTTGTGTGAGTGTGGTTTGGAGTGTGGGTGTGTGTGTGGGTGCTTGTGTGAGTGTGGGTGTGTGTGTGGGTGCTTGTGTGAGTGTGGGTGTGTGTGTGTCCGAGGTCTGTGGGACCCCAGCCACTAACAGAGCCTCTGTCTGCTTTAATGTGTCCTCCTCCAGGCGGCGACCCAGGTTTCTGCGTGCCCAGGATGAGGCCACCTCAAAGGGCCTCCGCCAGTGGTGTGCAGACATGTGGGTGAGTTTCCCCACCTCCTGCTCCATGACCCCCTGATAGTGGTCTCTAAGAATCAGGACCGTGGTGAAGGCCCAATTCTTGGCGTTCCCCTCTATCAGTGCCTGCGTGTGAGGAGTGGGGGCCGCTGGCTTGATGTTATCAGCCAGCGACTGTCCCATTTTGGCGATGGCAGAGGGAGGTTCGTCCGCCGACACATTTTTCAGGTGGTGGACAGTTTTGATGATGGTGTGTATCACACGCACCTTCCCAACAAAGTCGGGGTCGTCCGACCGTTCCTCCTCGCCACGCTGTTGTTGTTTGTCCCTATTTGTGTTGTTGTACGTGTTTCTGTTGTTGTATGTGTTTCTGTTGTTGTATGTGTTTCTGTTGTCGTACGTGTTTCTGTTGTTGTATGTATTTCTGTTGTTGTATGTGTTCCTGTTGTTGTATGTGTTTCTGTTGCTGTTCACGTACTTGTTGTTGTACTGTGTCTTCGTGAACTGCTTGTGTTTATTTGTGTTGTTTGTTCTAGGTCCGTAAGGAGCCCGGTTTTCCAAAAATTGTGGCTTGTAGCCTTGGTTAAAGGTTTGGCGAAAGCCTTCGCCACGCCTGCCACGGGTAACAGAGGCGTAGGAGGGCCCCTGTCCCGGGCCAGAGCGTGAGCGGCCGTACGGGGGAGAGTGACGTCTGCTGCGGCTGTAAGCCCAGGCTCGCACCTCTCCGCGGTGGTCAAGCCGGCCACGGCGGTAGCGAACCTCGGTCCAGCCAGCGTCCTCACTGTATCCCCTCATGTTTTAACAGGTAAGTGTTAGGTTAAATCTATATATTTTTGTTTTTTTTTTGGTCTTTTTTGTTTTTTTTGAAAATAAAATGAAAATAAAATAAAACCACAATTTGGGTTGTAAAATAAAAGAGTTGTGGAAAAGATAAACTAAATAACAGGCTTGTTGCAACGTTTCGACCCGAATCTGGGTCTTCTTCAGGCAGCCTGTTTAAAACAAAACAAAATAAAAGCTATTTCTCCTATATTCTCTAACTGACGTGTGTGTGTGTCTGCTCCTAGTGAGACGTCTGCTCTGGTCGAAGGGCGAAGAGAGAGTGAGGAGAGACGTGTGTATCTCCCCTCAGCACCTCTGCTCAGGCCCCTCCCTCGCAGACACACAGTCAGAGAATCCTGCTCTGCATCTTTCGGATTCGAATTTTGAATTTCAGCCAATGAGAGAGCAGGATTCTTAATAATTGTTTTTTGGGGTTATATTTATTATATTTTATTAAAATTGTAATTTAAATTGATCTTTGACTATGTGTTGTTTGTTTTGGTGTGTTTTTTTCAAATTTTGGTGTTTGTATTCGATGAGTTTATTTAGTTTTTGTAGATAGGAGGTAAGTATTAGGTCTTTAGGGTGTGTATTAATATTTCTTTTTCAGGTAAGGTAAGTATAGAAAATGATGTATATTTTTATTAATGTTTCCTTTCCAGGAACGGTAAGTATTATGTTTTGTTATTTTTATTATATTATTATTTACATTAGGTGGGGATTTGAGGGTCAGGCACGTCTCGTACGTGAGAGCTGGAGGCACGGGCGTGTTAGGGTTGGGGTTTGGGATCGGGTTAGGGTTAGGGTTAGGGGTTAGGGTTAGGGTTAGGGTTAGGGGTTAGGGTTAGGGTTAGGGATAGGGGAAGGGTTAGGGTTAGGGATAGGGGAAGGGTTAGGGTTAGGGATAGGGGAAGGGTTAGGGTTAGGGTTAGGGATAGGGGAAGGGTTAGGGTTAGGGTTAGGGGAAGGGTTAGGGTTAGGGATAGGGGAAGGGTTAGGGTTAGGGATAGGGGAAGGGTTAGGGTTAGGGATAGGGGAAAGGTTAAGGTTAAGGTTAGGGGACCCGATCCAGTGCGCTGGCCATCACAGCTCCCCAGAGAGATCATGCCCTACCTCTCATTGAGGCCGTGGGGATGTCGCGTGCCCAGCCTCATGATCCAGAGGCGTTCGGACCTCCGCCTCTGAGCCACGCTCCATCTGGGGTCGGCCTCAAGGACAGAGACACGGACCGCGTCCCATCCGTGGAGGACATAGTGTCCCACCACCAGCCTCTGAGTCTCCTTCTTCCTCAAAATGTTGTGCCGATGCTGAGTGAACCTCACCAGGATTGTGTTTCCTGTCTCCCCAACATACTTTGCCCCACAGGTAGCACAGGTAATCAGGTAAACACAATTCCTGGTGAGAGGGCTTCCCCGCAGCTGGCAGCGAAAAATTGTGTTTGTCTGTGTATTATGCAGCCATGTCTGGTGCTTAAAAAATTGTCCGTGACCTCTGGGTGCAGAGGTCAACAGAGACGGCAGTTTTGCCTTCACTAGATAGGACTGGAGGTTCCTATTCTTTCTGTAGGCTGCAATGATCCTCCTCTCCTGCAGCCCCTGTGTGTCTGCCATAAAGGAGGTGAAATGACCCCTAATTACCCTCACAAGCTTCACGGTCGATGGTGAAAATGTAGTGACAAAGGGGAGGATTGGAGAGGTCTGTTCAGGCCTTTTCTCCAGAAAAGTCTTGAGACTTTTCCTTAAAAAGGAGCGAGGGTACCCTCTAGTGGCCAGAGCTGAGAACAGCGTTTTTGTGGCCTGCTTAAAATCCCCTTTGTCACTACAAATCCTATGAAACCTCAGGAGCTGAGATTTCACCAGCCCAGCAAAGGTGTGCTTGGGATGGTGGCTGGTTCTAAAGAGCAGAGCGTGAGTGTCCGTCTCCTTAAAAAATACCCTCACATCCAGCCTGCCTGTTTCACTGAACCCCGCTCCCTTGTAGGTGGTGGTGTCCAGGAAGTCGACCGAGGTGTAGCTGGTGGTGGATTTGAGGGTGATGGACTGGTTGTGGGTGTTCAGGGTCTGTAAAAATATTTTGAACTCCTCCTCAGAGTGGGACCAGACACCCCAGATATCATCAAGATACCTGAGGTAGTGGAGGGGTTTCTTTTGGCAGGAGGCCAGGGCTGATGTCTCCCACTCAGCCATGAAAATGTTGGCGTAAGCCGGGGCAAATTTCTTCCCCATGGCTGTGCCTTTAATTTGGAGGAAATAGTCCGAATTGAAAACAAAATCGTTTCTGGTCAAATTAATTTCTAATAGTTGAATTAGCTCTTTGTCTGGTCTCTTTTTGTCTTTGAATTTATAAAATGTATTTTTGACAGCCTGTATGCCCTCCTGTGTGTCAATATTAGTATACAGGCTGTCAATGTCAATAGTAAATAACATGGCGTTGTGCGGGATTTGAAGGCTCCTGATAAGTTCCACGAAATGGTATGTGTCTTTAATGTAACTGTCGTGTTTGATGGACAGGGGGTTCAAGAAAAAATCAATGTATTCTGCCGTGTTGTAGGTGTCACTGCTGCAGTCCGACACAATGGGCCTGCCTGGAGGGATTTCGTGCGGCCTACTCCATTTCGCAGGATCCTTGTGAATTTTAGGGAGCATATAGAACAGCCTGGGCCTGGGTTCAGGTGTGCCCCTAAGGTAAGTCTTTTGTTTAAAATTTATGAATTTTTTAATGTACAGATTGTCGATAATTTTTTCTATTAATTTAATTGTATCTGGAAATATTGGTTTGTCTAATTTGGAATAATATTTTGGATCGTTAAGCTGTCTATACCCCTCCCACAGATACTGTTCCCTGTCCATGATGACCACCACACTGCCCTTATCAGCTGGCTTGATAACAATATTTTTATTGTTTTTCAGCTCTTCTAGTGCAGCCACCTCCTCAGGGCTGAGGTTTGGCTCATTATGGCTGAGCCTGAAGTGCTGGTCGAAATGAGTGACATCAGCCGTGATAAGGGCAGTGAGCTCTGGCGGTAGTGTGCCAGCAGGGGGAGTCCATGTGGAGGATGGGGTAAATTTAGGGGGCTCTGTTTGTTGTTTATTTTGGAAGTGTGAGGCCAATTTTAATTGTCTGTGGTATTGCTGTAAGTCAAATCTGCTCTGTTCTATGAGATTTTTGTTGCTGCCCTTTGTGGGAATGAAATTTAGTCCCCTGTTAAGCAGGGTCAATTGTGGGGTCGTCGGTGTGAATTTTTTGGCCAGAACTAAAACATTTTTAGTCCCCTCCTGTGCGTGCAGGCTTCTGGGGATTTCTAGTTTAGGTGCTGGCCCCAATGCTGCAGCATGAGACCAGCAGTGTCCTTCGTCCAGTGGATTTTGTCCTCCACTGTCTTAAAGGAGCTGTTGGGGAGTTTGGGGATGTACTTTTGATTTTTCTGGATGTACTCGTTCAGGCGGAGGAGGGCATCCATCTCTGAGACAGGCAGGGCCCCAGAATAATTAATTAAAGGTACCCAAATCTCCGCCTGAGGAAATTTGTTGGTGGCAGCCCTCACTGCTGCCTGCATTTGTTTAATTGTTGTCTGTTGTATGTTTTGGCCTCTGTTGTTCAGGCCGAAGGACAGGATCACCTTCTCCACCGTGGCGGAGACGATGGTCCTGGAGAGGATGGCCTCAGCGTGTCTGAAGGTGGCCCCTGGGAAGCTGTCGATCTGCAGCCCCTCGATGTCGCAGGGTGGGATTCTGGCGACGTTCGAGTCTCCCATGATAAGCCACTTTTTCGTCACACTGAGGTTCCAGTCCTTCATTTTGTTTCTTGTGTTTATGTGTCTGCTTGGTCTGCATGTTGGTGTCTGTGGAGTGCTGTCTGTGTGTGTTTGTGTCTCTGTTGTTTTGGGGGGTGCTATTTTTTCAGGAGCCGCTGTTTTTGGCCCCAGACTGAGCTTCTTTTGGACAGCTGACCTCAGTCTGCCCGAAGGTGGCACGAGGGCAGGACTCGGACTGATGTCCTCGTCCAAGCCCTCGAACACACAGGGGTTTGGTGGTCTGTCGACCCTGGCCGGAGTGCGTGTGGTCCTCTGGGCCTTAGGTGAGGTCTCCTGAGGAGCAGGGGGGAGGGGGATGTCCTCTCCCATCACCGGGGACCAGTCTCCCCGGGCAGGCTCCGTCATGGTGGCCACGGAGGTCACCACAGTCGGGCGCTGAGGGACAATGTCTGCCCTCACGACCATGACGTTATCCCGAGGAGGGGTCACGGCGAGGGGGACGGGGGTGGGGGGCACGCACTCTGTTTGAGTTGGTGCAGGTGAGGGTGTGTGTGTGATTGGAGCTGCGTGTGTAGGTGCCTGTGTGTGTGTGGTTTGGAGTGTAGGTGTGTGTGTGGGTGCTTGTGTGAGTGTGGTTTGGAGTGTGGGTGTGTGTGTGGGTGCTTGTGTGAGTGTGGGTGTGTGTGTGGGTGCTTGTGTGAGTGTGGGTGTGTGTGTGTCCGAGGTCTGTGGGACCCCAGCCACTAACAGAGCCTCTGTCTGCTTTAATGTGTCCTCCTCCAGGCGGCGACCCAGGTTTCTGCGTGCCCAGGATGAGGCCACCTCAAAGGGCCTCCGCCAGTGGTGTGCAGACATGTGGGTGAGTTTCCCCACCTCCTGCTCCATGACCCCCTGATAGTGGTCTCTAAGAATCAGGACCGTGGTGAAGGCCCAATTCTTGGCGTTCCCCTCTATCAGTGCCTGCGTGTGAGGAGTGGGGGCCGCTGGCTTGATGTTATCAGCCAGCGACTGTCCCATTTTGGCGATGGCAGAGGGAGGTTCGTCCGCCGACACATTTTTCAGGTGGTGGACAGTTTTGATGATGGTGTGTATCACACGCACCTTCCCAACAAAGTCGGGGTCGTCCGACCGTTCCTCCTCGCCACGCTGTTGTTGTTTGTCCCTATTTGTGTTGTTGTACGTGTTTCTGTTGTTGTATGTGTTTCTGTTGTTGTATGTGTTTCTGTTGTCGTACGTGTTTCTGTTGTTGTATGTATTTCTGTTGTTGTATGTGTTCCTGTTGTTGTATGTGTTTCTGTTGCTGTTCACGTACTTGTTGTTGTACTGTGTCTTCGTGAACTGCTTGTGTTTATTTGTGTTGTTTGTTCTAGGTCCGTAAGGAGCCCGGTTTTCCAAAAATTGTGGCTTGTAGCCTTGGTTAAAGGTTTGGCGAAAGCCTTCGCCACGCCTGCCACGGGTAACAGAGGCGTAGGAGGGCCCCTGTCCCGGGCCAGAGCGTGAGCGGCCGTACGGGGGAGAGTGACGTCTGCTGCGGCTGTAAGCCCAGGCTCGCACCTCTCCGCGGTGGTCAAGCCGGCCACGGCGGTAGCGAACCTCGGTCCAGCCAGCGTCCTCACTGTATCCCCTCATGTTTTAACAGGTAAGTGTTAGGTTAAATCTATATATTTTTGTTTTTTTTTTGGTCTTTTTTGTTTTTTTTGAAAATAAAATGAAAATAAAATAAAACCACAATTTGGGTTGTAAAATAAAAGAGTTGTGGAAAAGATAAACTAAATAACAGGCTTGTTGCAACGTTTCGACCCGAATCTGGGTCTTCTTCAGGCAGCCTGTTTAAAACAAAACAAAATAAAAGCTATTTCTCCTATATTCTCTAACTGACGTGTGTGTGTGTCTGCTCCTAGTGAGACGTCTGCTCTGGTCGAAGGGCGAAGAGAGAGTGAGGAGAGACGTGTGTATCTCCCCTCAGCACCTCTGCTCAGGCCCCTCCCTCGCAGACACACAGTCAGAGAATCCTGCTCTGCATCTTTCGGATTCGAATTTTGAATTTCAGCCAATGAGAGAGCAGGATTCTTAATAATTGTTTTTTGGGGTTATATTTATTATATTTTATTAAAATTGTAATTTAAATTGATCTTTGACTATGTGTTGTTTGTTTTGGTGTGTTTTTTTCAAATTTTGGTGTTTGTATTCGATGAGTTTATTTAGTTTTTGTAGATAGGAGGTAAGTATTAGGTCTTTAGGGTGTGTATTAATATTTCTTTTTCAGGTAAGGTAAGTATAGAAAATGATGTATATTTTTATTAATGTTTCCTTTCCAGGAACGGTAAGTATTATGTTTTGTTATTTTTATTATATTATTATTTACATTAGGTGGGGATTTGAGGGTCAGGCACGTCTCGTACGTGAGAGCTGGAGGCACGGGCGTGTTAGGGTTGGGGTTTGGGATCGGGTTAGGGTTAGGGTTAGGGGTTAGGGTTAGGGTTAGGGTTAGGGGTTAGGGTTAGGGTTAGGGATAGGGGAAGGGTTAGGGTTAGGGATAGGGGAAGGGTTAGGGTTAGGGATAGGGGAAGGGTTAGGGTTAGGGTTAGGGATAGGGGAAGGGTTAGGGTTAGGGTTAGGGGAAGGGTTAGGGTTAGGGATAGGGGAAGGGTTAGGGTTAGGGATAGGGGAAGGGTTAGGGTTAGGGATAGGGGAAAGGTTAAGGTTAAGGTTAGGGGACCCGATCCAGTGCGCTGGCCATCACAGCTCCCCAGAGAGATCATGCCCTACCTCTCATTGAGGCCGTGGGGATGTCGCGTGCCCAGCCTCATGATCCAGAGGCGTTCGGACCTCCGCCTCTGAGCCACGCTCCATCTGGGGTCGGCCTCAAGGACAGAGACACGGACCGCGTCCCATCCGTGGAGGACATAGTGTCCCACCACCAGCCTCTGAGTCTCCTTCTTCCTCAAAATGTTGTGCCGATGCTGAGTGAACCTCACCAGGATTGTGTTTCCTGTCTCCCCAACATACTTTGCCCCACAGGTAGCACAGGTAATCAGGTAAACACAATTCCTGGTGAGAGGGCTTCCCCGCAGCTGGCAGCGAAAAATTGTGTTTGTCTGTGTATTATGCAGCCATGTCTGGTGCTTAAAAAATTGTCCGTGACCTCTGGGTGCAGAGGTCAACAGAGACGGCAGTTTTGCCTTCACTAGATAGGACTGGAGGTTCCTATTCTTTCTGTAGGCTGCAATGATCCTCCTCTCCTGCAGCCCCTGTGTGTCTGCCATAAAGGAGGTGAAATGACCCCTAATTACCCTCACAAGCTTCACGGTCGATGGTGAAAATGTAGTGACAAAGGGGAGGATTGGAGAGGTCTGTTCAGGCCTTTTCTCCAGAAAAGTCTTGAGACTTTTCCTTAAAAAGGAGCGAGGGTACCCTCTAGTGGCCAGAGCTGAGAACAGCGTTTTTGTGGCCTGCTTAAAATCCCCTTTGTCACTACAAATCCTATGAAACCTCAGGAGCTGAGATTTCACCAGCCCAGCAAAGGTGTGCTTGGGATGGTGGCTGGTTCTAAAGAGCAGAGCGTGAGTGTCCGTCTCCTTAAAAAATACCCTCACATCCAGCCTGCCTGTTTCACTGAACCCCGCTCCCTTGTAGGTGGTGGTGTCCAGGAAGTCGACCGAGGTGTAGCTGGTGGTGGATTTGAGGGTGATGGACTGGTTGTGGGTGTTCAGGGTCTGTAAAAATATTTTGAACTCCTCCTCAGAGTGGGACCAGACACCCCAGATATCATCAAGATACCTGAGGTAGTGGAGGGGTTTCTTTTGGCAGGAGGCCAGGGCTGATGTCTCCCACTCAGCCATGAAAATGTTGGCGTAAGCCGGGGCAAATTTCTTCCCCATGGCTGTGCCTTTAATTTGGAGGAAATAGTCCGAATTGAAAACAAAATCGTTTCTGGTCAAATTAATTTCTAATAGTTGAATTAGCTCTTTGTCTGGTCTCTTTTTGTCTTTGAATTTATAAAATGTATTTTTGACAGCCTGTATGCCCTCCTGTGTGTCAATATTAGTATACAGGCTGTCAATGTCAATAGTAAATAACATGGCGTTGTGCGGGATTTGAAGGCTCCTGATAAGTTCCACGAAATGGTATGTGTCTTTAATGTAACTGTCGTGTTTGATGGACAGGGGGTTCAAGAAAAAATCAATGTATTCTGCCGTGTTGTAGGTGTCACTGCTGCAGTCCGACACAATGGGCCTGCCTGGAGGGATTTCGTGCGGCCTACTCCATTTCGCAGGATCCTTGTGAATTTTAGGGAGCATATAGAACAGCCTGGGCCTGGGTTCAGGTGTGCCCCTAAGGTAAGTCTTTTGTTTAAAATTTATGAATTTTTTAATGTACAGATTGTCGATAATTTTTTCTATTAATTTAATTGTATCTGGAAATATTGGTTTGTCTAATTTGGAATAATATTTTGGATCGTTAAGCTGTCTATACCCCTCCCACAGATACTGTTCCCTGTCCATGATGACCACCACACTGCCCTTATCAGCTGGCTTGATAACAATATTTTTATTGTTTTTCAGCTCTTCTAGTGCAGCCACCTCCTCAGGGCTGAGGTTTGGCTCATTATGGCTGAGCCTGAAGTGCTGGTCGAAATGAGTGACATCAGCCGTGATAAGGGCAGTGAGCTCTGGCGGTAGTGTGCCAGCAGGGGGAGTCCATGTGGAGGATGGGGTAAATTTAGGGGGCTCTGTTTGTTGTTTATTTTGGAAGTGTGAGGCCAATTTTAATTGTCTGTGGTATTGCTGTAAGTCAAATCTGCTCTGTTCTATGAGATTTTTGTTGCTGCCCTTTGTGGGAATGAAATTTAGTCCCCTGTTAAGCAGGGTCAATTGTGGGGTCGTCGGTGTGAATTTTTTGGCCAGAACTAAAACATTTTTAGTCCCCTCCTGTGCGTGCAGGCTTCTGGGGATTTCTAGTTTAGGTGCTGGCCCCAATGCTGCAGCATGAGACCAGCAGTGTCCTTCGTCCAGTGGATTTTGTCCTCCACTGTCTTAAAGGAGCTGTTGGGGAGTTTGGGGATGTACTTTTGATTTTTCTGGATGTACTCGTTCAGGCGGAGGAGGGCATCCATCTCTGAGACAGGCAGGGCCCCAGAATAATTAATTAAAGGTACCCAAATCTCCGCCTGAGGAAATTTGTTGGTGGCAGCCCTCACTGCTGCCTGCATTTGTTTAATTGTTGTCTGTTGTATGTTTTGGCCTCTGTTGTTCAGGCCGAAGGACAGGATCACCTTCTCCACCGTGGCGGAGACGATGGTCCTGGAGAGGATGGCCTCAGCGTGTCTGAAGGTGGCCCCTGGGAAGCTGTCGATCTGCAGCCCCTCGATGTCGCAGGGTGGGATTCTGGCGACGTTCGAGTCTCCCATGATAAGCCACTTTTTCGTCACACTGAGGTTCCAGTCCTTCATTTTGTTTCTTGTGTTTATGTGTCTGCTTGGTCTGCATGTTGGTGTCTGTGGAGTGCTGTCTGTGTGTGTTTGTGTCTCTGTTGTTTTGGGGGGTGCTATTTTTTCAGGAGCCGCTGTTTTTGGCCCCAGACTGAGCTTCTTTTGGACAGCTGACCTCAGTCTGCCCGAAGGTGGCACGAGGGCAGGACTCGGACTGATGTCCTCGTCCAAGCCCTCGAACACACAGGGGTTTGGTGGTCTGTCGACCCTGGCCGGAGTGCGTGTGGTCCTCTGGGCCTTAGGTGAGGTCTCCTGAGGAGCAGGGGGGAGGGGGATGTCCTCTCCCATCACCGGGGACCAGTCTCCCCGGGCAGGCTCCGTCATGGTGGCCACGGAGGTCACCACAGTCGGGCGCTGAGGGACAATGTCTGCCCTCACGACCATGACGTTATCCCGAGGAGGGGTCACGGCGAGGGGGACGGGGGTGGGGGGCACGCACTCTGTTTGAGTTGGTGCAGGTGAGGGTGTGTGTGTGATTGGAGCTGCGTGTGTAGGTGCCTGTGTGTGTGTGGTTTGGAGTGTAGGTGTGTGTGTGGGTGCTTGTGTGAGTGTGGTTTGGAGTGTGGGTGTGTGTGTGGGTGCTTGTGTGAGTGTGGGTGTGTGTGTGGGTGCTTGTGTGAGTGTGGGTGTGTGTGTGTCCGAGGTCTGTGGGACCCCAGCCACTAACAGAGCCTCTGTCTGCTTTAATGTGTCCTCCTCCAGGCGGCGACCCAGGTTTCTGCGTGCCCAGGATGAGGCCACCTCAAAGGGCCTCCGCCAGTGGTGTGCAGACATGTGGGTGAGTTTCCCCACCTCCTGCTCCATGACCCCCTGATAGTGGTCTCTAAGAATCAGGACCGTGGTGAAGGCCCAATTCTTGGCGTTCCCCTCTATCAGTGCCTGCGTGTGAGGAGTGGGGGCCGCTGGCTTGATGTTATCAGCCAGCGACTGTCCCATTTTGGCGATGGCAGAGGGAGGTTCGTCCGCCGACACATTTTTCAGGTGGTGGACAGTTTTGATGATGGTGTGTATCACACGCACCTTCCCAACAAAGTCGGGGTCGTCCGACCGTTCCTCCTCGCCACGCTGTTGTTGTTTGTCCCTATTTGTGTTGTTGTACGTGTTTCTGTTGTTGTATGTGTTTCTGTTGTTGTATGTGTTTCTGTTGTCGTACGTGTTTCTGTTGTTGTATGTATTTCTGTTGTTGTATGTGTTCCTGTTGTTGTATGTGTTTCTGTTGCTGTTCACGTACTTGTTGTTGTACTGTGTCTTCGTGAACTGCTTGTGTTTATTTGTGTTGTTTGTTCTAGGTCCGTAAGGAGCCCGGTTTTCCAAAAATTGTGGCTTGTAGCCTTGGTTAAAGGTTTGGCGAAAGCCTTCGCCACGCCTGCCACGGGTAACAGAGGCGTAGGAGGGCCCCTGTCCCGGGCCAGAGCGTGAGCGGCCGTACGGGGGAGAGTGACGTCTGCTGCGGCTGTAAGCCCAGGCTCGCACCTCTCCGCGGTGGTCAAGCCGGCCACGGCGGTAGCGAACCTCGGTCCAGCCAGCGTCCTCACTGTATCCCCTCATGTTTTAACAGGTAAGTGTTAGGTTAAATCTATATATTTTTGTTTTTTTTTTGGTCTTTTTTGTTTTTTTTGAAAATAAAATGAAAATAAAATAAAACCACAATTTGGGTTGTAAAATAAAAGAGTTGTGGAAAAGATAAACTAAATAACAGGCTTGTTGCAACGTTTCGACCCGAATCTGGGTCTTCTTCAGGCAGCCTGTTTAAAACAAAACAAAATAAAAGCTATTTCTCCTATATTCTCTAACTGACGTGTGTGTGTGTCTGCTCCTAGTGAGACGTCTGCTCTGGTCGAAGGGCGAAGAGAGAGTGAGGAGAGACGTGTGTATCTCCCCTCAGCACCTCTGCTCAGGCCCCTCCCTCGCAGACACACAGTCAGAGAATCCTGCTCTGCATCTTTCGGATTCGAATTTTGAATTTCAGCCAATGAGAGAGCAGGATTCTTAATAATTGTTTTTTGGGGTTATATTTATTATATTTTATTAAAATTGTAATTTAAATTGATCTTTGACTATGTGTTGTTTGTTTTGGTGTGTTTTTTTCAAATTTTGGTGTTTGTATTCGATGAGTTTATTTAGTTTTTGTAGATAGGAGGTAAGTATTAGGTCTTTAGGGTGTGTATTAATATTTCTTTTTCAGGTAAGGTAAGTATAGAAAATGATGTATATTTTTATTAATGTTTCCTTTCCAGGAACGGTAAGTATTATGTTTTGTTATTTTTATTATATTATTATTTACATTAGGTGGGGATTTGAGGGTCAGGCACGTCTCGTACGTGAGAGCTGGAGGCACGGGCGTGTTAGGGTTGGGGTTTGGGATCGGGTTAGGGTTAGGGTTAGGGGTTAGGGTTAGGGTTAGGGTTAGGGGTTAGGGTTAGGGTTAGGGATAGGGGAAGGGTTAGGGTTAGGGATAGGGGAAGGGTTAGGGTTAGGGATAGGGGAAGGGTTAGGGTTAGGGTTAGGGATAGGGGAAGGGTTAGGGTTAGGGTTAGGGGAAGGGTTAGGGTTAGGGATAGGGGAAGGGTTAGGGTTAGGGATAGGGGAAGGGTTAGGGTTAGGGATAGGGGAAAGGTTAAGGTTAAGGTTAGGGGACCCGATCCAGTGCGCTGGCCATCACAGCTCCCCAGAGAGATCATGCCCTACCTCTCATTGAGGCCGTGGGGATGTCGCGTGCCCAGCCTCATGATCCAGAGGCGTTCGGACCTCCGCCTCTGAGCCACGCTCCATCTGGGGTCGGCCTCAAGGACAGAGACACGGACCGCGTCCCATCCGTGGAGGACATAGTGTCCCACCACCAGCCTCTGAGTCTCCTTCTTCCTCAAAATGTTGTGCCGATGCTGAGTGAACCTCACCAGGATTGTGTTTCCTGTCTCCCCAACATACTTTGCCCCACAGGTAGCACAGGTAATCAGGTAAACACAATTCCTGGTGAGAGGGCTTCCCCGCAGCTGGCAGCGAAAAATTGTGTTTGTCTGTGTATTATGCAGCCATGTCTGGTGCTTAAAAAATTGTCCGTGACCTCTGGGTGCAGAGGTCAACAGAGACGGCAGTTTTGCCTTCACTAGATAGGACTGGAGGTTCCTATTCTTTCTGTAGGCTGCAATGATCCTCCTCTCCTGCAGCCCCTGTGTGTCTGCCATAAAGGAGGTGAAATGACCCCTAATTACCCTCACAAGCTTCACGGTCGATGGTGAAAATGTAGTGACAAAGGGGAGGATTGGAGAGGTCTGTTCAGGCCTTTTCTCCAGAAAAGTCTTGAGACTTTTCCTTAAAAAGGAGCGAGGGTACCCTCTAGTGGCCAGAGCTGAGAACAGCGTTTTTGTGGCCTGCTTAAAATCCCCTTTGTCACTACAAATCCTATGAAACCTCAGGAGCTGAGATTTCACCAGCCCAGCAAAGGTGTGCTTGGGATGGTGGCTGGTTCTAAAGAGCAGAGCGTGAGTGTCCGTCTCCTTAAAAAATACCCTCACATCCAGCCTGCCTGTTTCACTGAACCCCGCTCCCTTGTAGGTGGTGGTGTCCAGGAAGTCGACCGAGGTGTAGCTGGTGGTGGATTTGAGGGTGATGGACTGGTTGTGGGTGTTCAGGGTCTGTAAAAATATTTTGAACTCCTCCTCAGAGTGGGACCAGACACCCCAGATATCATCAAGATACCTGAGGTAGTGGAGGGGTTTCTTTTGGCAGGAGGCCAGGGCTGATGTCTCCCACTCAGCCATGAAAATGTTGGCGTAAGCCGGGGCAAATTTCTTCCCCATGGCTGTGCCTTTAATTTGGAGGAAATAGTCCGAATTGAAAACAAAATCGTTTCTGGTCAAATTAATTTCTAATAGTTGAATTAGCTCTTTGTCTGGTCTCTTTTTGTCTTTGAATTTATAAAATGTATTTTTGACAGCCTGTATGCCCTCCTGTGTGTCAATATTAGTATACAGGCTGTCAATGTCAATAGTAAATAACATGGCGTTGTGCGGGATTTGAAGGCTCCTGATAAGTTCCACGAAATGGTATGTGTCTTTAATGTAACTGTCGTGTTTGATGGACAGGGGGTTCAAGAAAAAATCAATGTATTCTGCCGTGTTGTAGGTGTCACTGCTGCAGTCCGACACAATGGGCCTGCCTGGAGGGATTTCGTGCGGCCTACTCCATTTCGCAGGATCCTTGTGAATTTTAGGGAGCATATAGAACAGCCTGGGCCTGGGTTCAGGTGTGCCCCTAAGGTAAGTCTTTTGTTTAAAATTTATGAATTTTTTAATGTACAGATTGTCGATAATTTTTTCTATTAATTTAATTGTATCTGGAAATATTGGTTTGTCTAATTTGGAATAATATTTTGGATCGTTAAGCTGTCTATACCCCTCCCACAGATACTGTTCCCTGTCCATGATGACCACCACACTGCCCTTATCAGCTGGCTTGATAACAATATTTTTATTGTTTTTCAGCTCTTCTAGTGCAGCCACCTCCTCAGGGCTGAGGTTTGGCTCATTATGGCTGAGCCTGAAGTGCTGGTCGAAATGAGTGACATCAGCCGTGATAAGGGCAGTGAGCTCTGGCGGTAGTGTGCCAGCAGGGGGAGTCCATGTGGAGGATGGGGTAAATTTAGGGGGCTCTGTTTGTTGTTTATTTTGGAAGTGTGAGGCCAATTTTAATTGTCTGTGGTATTGCTGTAAGTCAAATCTGCTCTGTTCTATGAGATTTTTGTTGCTGCCCTTTGTGGGAATGAAATTTAGTCCCCTGTTAAGCAGGGTCAATTGTGGGGTCGTCGGTGTGAATTTTTTGGCCAGAACTAAAACATTTTTAGTCCCCTCCTGTGCGTGCAGGCTTCTGGGGATTTCTAGTTTAGGTGCTGGCCCCAATGCTGCAGCATGAGACCAGCAGTGTCCTTCGTCCAGTGGATTTTGTCCTCCACTGTCTTAAAGGAGCTGTTGGGGAGTTTGGGGATGTACTTTTGATTTTTCTGGATGTACTCGTTCAGGCGGAGGAGGGCATCCATCTCTGAGACAGGCAGGGCCCCAGAATAATTAATTAAAGGTACCCAAATCTCCGCCTGAGGAAATTTGTTGGTGGCAGCCCTCACTGCTGCCTGCATTTGTTTAATTGTTGTCTGTTGTATGTTTTGGCCTCTGTTGTTCAGGCCGAAGGACAGGATCACCTTCTCCACCGTGGCGGAGACGATGGTCCTGGAGAGGATGGCCTCAGCGTGTCTGAAGGTGGCCCCTGGGAAGCTGTCGATCTGCAGCCCCTCGATGTCGCAGGGTGGGATTCTGGCGACGTTCGAGTCTCCCATGATAAGCCACTTTTTCGTCACACTGAGGTTCCAGTCCTTCATTTTGTTTCTTGTGTTTATGTGTCTGCTTGGTCTGCATGTTGGTGTCTGTGGAGTGCTGTCTGTGTGTGTTTGTGTCTCTGTTGTTTTGGGGGGTGCTATTTTTTCAGGAGCCGCTGTTTTTGGCCCCAGACTGAGCTTCTTTTGGACAGCTGACCTCAGTCTGCCCGAAGGTGGCACGAGGGCAGGACTCGGACTGATGTCCTCGTCCAAGCCCTCGAACACACAGGGGTTTGGTGGTCTGTCGACCCTGGCCGGAGTGCGTGTGGTCCTCTGGGCCTTAGGTGAGGTCTCCTGAGGAGCAGGGGGGAGGGGGATGTCCTCTCCCATCACCGGGGACCAGTCTCCCCGGGCAGGCTCCGTCATGGTGGCCACGGAGGTCACCACAGTCGGGCGCTGAGGGACAATGTCTGCCCTCACGACCATGACGTTATCCCGAGGAGGGGTCACGGCGAGGGGGACGGGGGGGACGAGGGTGGGGGGCACGCACTCTGTTTGAGTTGGTGCAGGTGAGGGTGTGTGTGTGATTGGAGCTGCGT
>NC_136698.1:29010695-29035277 GCF_947650265.1 Symphodus melops | reverse complement strand
CCCTAACCCTAACCCTAACCCGAACCCTAACCCTAACCCTAACCCTAACCCTAACCCTAACCCTAACCCTAACCCTAACCCTAACCCTAACCCTAACCCTAACCCTAACCCTAACCCTAACCCTAACCCTAACCCTAACCCTAACCCTAACCCTAACCCTAACCCTAACCCTAACCCTAACCCTAACCCTAACCCTAACCCTAACCCTAACCCTAACCCTAACCCTAACCCTAACCCTAACCCTAACCCTAACCCTAACCCTAACCCTAACCCTAACCCTAACCCTAACCCTAACCCTAACCCTAACCCTAACCCTAACCCTAACCCTAACCCTAACCCTAACCCTAACCCTAACCCTAACCCTAACCCTAACCCTAACCCTAACCCTAACCCTAACCCTAACCCTAACCCTAACCCTAACCCTAACCCTAACCCTAACCCTAACCCTAACCCTAACCCTAACCCTAACCCTAACCCTAACCCTAACCCTAACCCTAACCCTAACCCTAACCCTAACCCTAACCCTAACCCTAACCCTAACCCTAACCCTAACCCTAACCCTAACCCTAACCCTAACCCTAACCCTAACCCTAACCCTAACCCTAACCCTAACCCTAACCCTAACCCTAACCCTAACCCTAACCCTAACCCTAACCCTAACCCTAACCCTAACCCTAACCCTAACCCTAACCCTAACCCTAACCCTAACCCTAACCCTAACCCTAACCCTAACCCTAACCCTAACCCTAACCCTAACCCTAACCCTAACCCTAACCCTAACCCTAACCCTAACCCTAACCCTAACCCTAACCCTAACCCTAACCCTAACCCTAACCCTAACCCTAACCCTAACCCTAACCCTAACCCTAACCCTAACCCTAACCCTAACCCTAACCCTAACCCTAACCCTAACCCTAACCCTAACCCTAACCCTAACCCTAACCCTAACCCTAACCCTAACCCTAACCCTAACCCTAACCCTAACCCTAACCCTAACCCTAACCCTAACCCTAACCCTAACCCTAACCCTAACCCTAACCCTAACCCTAACCCTAACCCTAACCCTAACCCTAACCCTAACCCTAACCCTAACCCTAACCCTAACCCTAACCCTAACCCTAACCCTAACCCTAACCCTAACCCTAACCCTAACCCTAACCCTAACCCTAACCCTAACCCTAACCCTAACCCTAACCCTAACCCTAACCCTAACCCTAACCCTAACCCTAACCCTAACCCTAACCCTAACCCTAACCCTAACCCTAACCCTAACCCTAACCCTAACCCTAACCCTAACCCTAACCCTAACCCTAACCCTAACCCTAACCCTAACCCTAACCCTAACCCTAACCCTAACCCTAACCCTAACCCTAACCCTAACCCTAACCCTAACCCTAACCCTAACCCTAACCCTAACCCTAACCCTAACCCTAACCCTAACCCTAACCCTAACCCTAACCCTAACCCTAACCCTAACCCTAACCCTAACCCTAACCCTAACCCTAACCCTAACCCTAACCCTAACCCTAACCCTAACCCTAACCCTAACCCTAACCCTAACCCTAACCCTAACCCTAACCCTAACCCTAACCCTAACCCTAACCCTAACCCTAACCCTAACCCTAACCCTAACCCTAACCCTAACCCTAACCCTAACCCTAACCCTAACCCTAACCCTAACCCTAACCCTAACCCTAACCCTAACCCTAACCCTAACCCTAACCCTAACCCTAACCCTAACCCTAACCCTAACCCTAACCCTAACCCTAACCCTAACCCTAACCCTAACCCTAACCCTAACCCTAACCCTAACCCTAACCCTAACCCTAACCCTAACCCTAACCCTAACCCTAACCCTAACCCTAACCCTAACCCTAACCCTAACCCTAACCCTAACCCTAACCCTAACCCTAACCCTAACCCTAACCCTAACCCTAACCCTAACCCTAACCCTAACCCTAACCCTAACCCTAACCCTAACCCTAAC
Organism: Symphodus melops; assembly: GCF_947650265.1. Classification (NCBI taxonomy): domain Eukaryota; kingdom Metazoa; phylum Chordata; class Actinopteri; order Labriformes; family Labridae; genus Symphodus; species Symphodus melops. Next base: position 29,033,290 of record NC_136698.1, on the reverse strand, counting down.
CCTAACCCTAACCCTAACCCTAACCCTAACCCTAACCCTAACCCTAACCCTAACCCTAACCCTAACCCTAACCCTAACCCTAACCCTAACCCTAACCCTAACCCTAACCCTAACCCTAACCCTAACCCTAACCCTAACCCTAACCCTAACCCTAACCCTAACCCTAACCCTAACCCTAACCCTAACCCTAACCCTAACCCTAACCCTAACCCTAACCCTAACCCTAACCCTAACCCTAACCCTAACCCTAACCCTAACCCTAACCCTAACCCTAACCCTAACCCTAACCCTAACCCTAACCCTAACCCTAACCCTAACCCTAACCCTAACCCTAACCCTAACCCTAACCCTAACCCTAACCCTAACCCTAACCCTAACCCTAACCCTAACCCTAACCCTAACCCTAACCCTAACCCTAACCCTAACCCTAACCCTAACCCTAACCCTAACCCTAACCCTAACCCTAACCCTAACCCTAACCCTAACCCTAACCCTAACCCTAACCCTAACCCTAACCCTAACCCTAACCCTAACCCTAACCCTAACCCTAACCCTAACCCTAACCCTAACCCTAACCCTAACCCTAACCCTAACCCTAACCCTAACCCTAACCCTAACCCTAACCCTAACCCTAACCCTAACCCTAACCCTAACCCTAACCCTAACCCTAACCCTAACCCTAACCCTAACCCTAACCCTAACCCTAACCCTAACCCTAACCCTAACCCTAACCCTAACCCTAACCCTAACCCTAACCCTAACCCTAACCCTAACCCTAACCCTAACCCTAACCCTAACCCTAACCCTAACCCTAACCCTAACCCTAACCCTAACCCTAACCCTAACCCTAACCCTAACCCTAACCCTAACCCTAACCCTAACCCTAACCCTAACCCTAACCCTAACCCTAACCCTAACCCTAACCCTAACCCTAACCCTAACCCTAACCCTAACCCTAACCCTAACCCTAACCCTAACCCTAACCCTAACCCTAACCCTAACCCTAACCCTAACCCTAACCCTAACCCTAACCCTAACCCTAACCCTAACCCTAACCCTAACCCTAACCCTAACCCTAACCCTAACCCTAACCCTAACCCTAACCCTAACCCTAACCCTAACCCTAACCCTAACCCTAACCCTAACCCTAACCCTAACCCTAACCCTAACCCTAACCCTAACCCTAACCCTAACCCTAACCCTAACCCTAACCCTAACCCTAACCCTAACCCTAACCCTAACCCTAACCCTAACCCTAACCCTAACCCTAACCCTAACCCTAACCCTAACCCTAACCCTAACCCTAACCCTAACCCTAACCCTAACCCTAACCCTAACCCTAACCCTAACCCTAACCCTAACCCTAACCCTAACCCTAACCCTAACCCTAACCCTAACCCTAACCCTAACCCTAACCCTAACCCTAACCCTAACCCTAACCCTAACCCTAACCCTAACCCTAACCCTAACCCTAACCCTAACCCTAACCCTAACCCTAACCCTAACCCTAACCCTAACCCTAACCCTAACCCTAACCCTAACCCTAACCCTAACCCTAACCCTAACCCTAACCCTAACCCTAACCCTAACCCTAACCCTAACCCTAACCCTAACCCTAACCCTAACCCTAACCCTAACCCTAACCCTAACCCTAACCCTAACCCTAACCCTAACCCTAACCCTAACCCTAACCCTAACCCTAACCCTAACCCTAACCCTAACCCTAACCCTAACCCTAACCCTAACCCTAACCCTAACCCTAACCCTAACCCTAACCCTAACCCTAACCCTAACCCTAACCCTAACCCTAACCCTAACCCTAACCCTAACCCTAACCCTAACCCTAACCCTAACCCTAACCCTAACCCTAACCCTAACCCTAACCCTAACCCTAACCCTAACCCTAACCCTAACCCTAACCCTAACCCTAACCCTAACCCTAACCCTAACCCTAACCCTAACCCTAACCCTAACCCTAACCCTAACCCTAACCCTAACCCTAACCCTAACCCTAACCCTAACCCTAACCCTAACCCTAACCCTAACCCTAACCCTAACCCTAACCCTAACCCTAACCCTAACCCTAACCCTAACCCTAACCCTAACCCTAACCCTAACCCTAACCCTAACCCTAACCCTAACCCTAACCCTAACCCTAACCCTAACCCTAACCCTAACCCTAACCCTAACCCTAACCCTAACCCTAACCCTAACCCTAACCCTAACCCTAACCCTAACCCTAACCCTAACCCTAACCCTAACCCTAACCCTAACCCTAACCCTAACCCTAACCCTAACCCTAACCCTAACCCTAACCCTAACCCTAACCCTAACCCTAACCCTAACCCTAACCCTAACCCTAACCCTAACCCTAACCCTAACCCTAACCCTAACCCTAACCCTAACCCTAACCCTAACCCTAACCCTAACCCTAACCCTAACCCTAACCCTAACCCTAACCCTAACCCTAACCCTAACCCTAACCCTAACCCTAACCCTAACCCTAACCCTAACCCTAACCCTAACCCTAACCCTAACCCTAACCCTAACCCTAACCCTAACCCTAACCCTAACCCTAACCCTAACCCTAACCCTAACCCTAACCCTAACCCTAACCCTAACCCTAACCCTAACCCTAACCCTAACCCTAACCCTAACCCTAACCCTAACCCTAACCCTAACCCTAACCCTAACCCTAACCCTAACCCTAACCCTAACCCTAACCCTAACCCTAACCCTAACCCTAACCCTAACCCTAACCCTAACCCTAACCCTAACCCTAACCCTAACCCTAACCCTAACCCTAACCCTAACCCTAACCCTAACCCTAACCCTAACCCTAACCCTAACCCTAACCCTAACCCTAACCCTAACCCTAACCCTAACCCTAACCCTAACCCTAACCCTAACCCTAACCCTAACCCTAACCCTAACCCTAACCCTAACCCTAACCCTAACCCTAACCCTAACCCTAACCCTAACCCTAACCCTAACCCTAACCCTAACCCTAACCCTAACCCTAACCCTAACCCTAACCCTAACCCTAACCCTAACCCTAACCCTAACCCTAACCCTAACCCTAACCCTAACCCTAACCCTAACCCTAACCCTAACCCTAACCCTAACCCTAACCCTAACCCTAACCCTAACCCTAACCCTAACCCTAACCCTAACCCTAACCCTAACCCTAACCCTAACCCTAACCCTAACCCTAACCCTAACCCTAACCCTAACCCTAACCCTAACCCTAACCCTAACCCTAACCCTAACCCTAACCCTAACCCTAACCCTAACCCTAACCCTAACCCTAACCCTAACCCTAACCCTAACCCTAACCCTAACCCTAACCCTAACCCTAACCCTAACCCTAACCCTAACCCTAACCCTAACCCTAACCCTAACCCTAACCCTAACCCTAACCCTAACCCTAACCCTAACCCTAACCCTAACCCTAACCCTAACCCTAACCCTAACCCTAACCCTAACCCTAACCCTAACCCTAACCCTAACCCTAACCCTAACCCTAACCCTAACCCTAACCCTAACCCTAACCCTAACCCTAACCCTAACCCTAACCCTAACCCTAACCCTAACCCTAACCCTAACCCTAACCCTAACCCTAACCCTAACCCTAACCCTAACCCTAACCCTAACCCTAACCCTAACCCTAACCCTAACCCTAACCCTAACCCTAACCCTAACCCTAACCCTAACCCTAACCCTAACCCTAACCCTAACCCTAACCCTAACCCTAACCCTAACCCTAACCCTAACCCTAACCCTAACCCTAACCCTAACCCTAACCCTAACCCTAACCCTAACCCTAACCCTAACCCTAACCCTAACCCTAACCCTAACCCTAACCCTAACCCTAACCCTAACCCTAACCCTAACCCTAACCCTAACCCTAACCCTAACCCTAACCCTAACCCTAACCCTAACCCTAACCCTAACCCTAACCCTAACCCTAACCCTAACCCTAACCCTAACCCTAACCCTAACCCTAACCCTAACCCTAACCCTAACCCTAACCCTAACCCTAACCCTAACCCTAACCCTAACCCTAACCCTAACCCTAACCCTAACCCTAACCCTAACCCTAACCCTAACCCTAACCCTAACCCTAACCCTAACCCTAACCCTAACCCTAACCCTAACCCTAACCCTAACCCTAACCCTAACCCTAACCCTAACCCTAACCCTAACCCTAACCCTAACCCTAACCCTAACCCTAACCCTAACCCTAACCCTAACCCTAACCCTAACCCTAACCCTAACCCTAACCCTAACCCTAACCCTAACCCTAACCCTAACCCTAACCCTAACCCTAACCCTAACCCTAACCCTAACCCTAACCCTAACCCTAACCCTAACCCTAACCCTAACCCTAACCCTAACCCTAACCCTAACCCTAACCCTAACCCTAACCCTAACCCTAACCCTAACCCTAACCCTAACCCTAACCCTAACCCTAACCCTAACCCTAACCCTAACCCTAACCCTAACCCTAACCCTAACCCTAACCCTAACCCTAACCCTAACCCTAACCCTAACCCTAACCCTAACCCTAACCCTAACCCTAACCCTAACCCTAACCCTAACCCTAACCCTAACCCTAACCCTAACCCTAACCCTAACCCTAACCCTAACCCTAACCCTAACCCTAACCCTAACCCTAACCCTAACCCTAACCCTAACCCTAACCCTAACCCTAACCCTAACCCTAACCCTAACCCTAACCCTAACCCTAACCCTAACCCTAACCCTAACCCTAACCCTAACCCTAACCCTAACCCTAACCCTAACCCTAACCCTAACCCTAACCCTAACCCTAACCCTAACCCTAACCCTAACCCTAACCCTAACCCTAACCCTAACCCTAACCCTAACCCTAACCCTAACCCTAACCCTAACCCTAACCCTAACCCTAACCCTAACCCTAACCCTAACCCTAACCCTAACCCTAACCCTAACCCTAACCCTAACCCTAACCCTAACCCTAACCCTAACCCTAACCCTAACCCTAACCCTAACCCTAACCCTAACCCTAACCCTAACCCTAACCCTAACCCTAACCCTAACCCTAACCCTAACCCTAACCCTAACCCTAACCCTAACCCTAACCCTAACCCTAACCCTAACCCTAACCCTAACCCTAACCCTAACCCTAACCCTAACCCTAACCCTAACCCTAACCCTAACCCTAACCCTAACCCTAACCCTAACCCTAACCCTAACCCTAACCCTAACCCTAACCCTAACCCTAACCCTAACCCTAACCCTAACCCTAACCCTAACCCTAACCCTAACCCTAACCCTAACCCTAACCCTAACCCTAACCCTAACCCTAACCCTAACCCTAACCCTAACCCTAACCCTAACCCTAACCCTAACCCTAACCCTAACCCTAACCCTAACCCTAACCCTAACCCTAACCCTAACCCTAACCCTAACCCTAACCCTAACCCTAACCCTAACCCTAACCCTAACCCTAACCCTAACCCTAACCCTAACCCTAACCCTAACCCTAACCCTAACCCTAACCCTAACCCTAACCCTAACCCTAACCCTAACCCTAACCCTAACCCTAACCCTAACCCTAACCCTAACCCTAACCCTAACCCTAACCCTAACCCTAACCCTAACCCTAACCCTAACCCTAACCCTAACCCTAACCCTAACCCTAACCCTAACCCTAACCCTAACCCTAACCCTAACCCTAACCCTAACCCTAACCCTAACCCTAACCCTAACCCTAACCCTAACCCTAACCCTAACCCTAACCCTAACCCTAACCCTAACCCTAACCCTAACCCTAACCCTAACCCTAACCCTAACCCTAACCCTAACCCTAACCCTAACCCTAACCCTAACCCTAACCCTAACCCTAACCCTAACCCTAACCCTAACCCTAACCCTAACCCTAACCCTAACCCTAACCCTAACCCTAACCCTAACCCTAACCCTAACCCTAACCCTAACCCTAACCCTAACCCTAACCCTAACCCTAACCCTAACCCTAACCCTAACCCTAACCCTAACCCTAACCCTAACCCTAACCCTAACCCTAACCCTAACCCTAACCCTAACCCTAACCCTAACCCTAACCCTAACCCTAACCCTAACCCTAACCCTAACCCTAACCCTAACCCTAACCCTAACCCTAACCCTAACCCTAACCCTAACCCTAACCCTAACCCTAACCCTAACCCTAACCCTAACCCTAACCCTAACCCTAACCCTAACCCTAACCCTAACCCTAACCCTAACCCTAACCCTAACCCTAACCCTAACCCTAACCCTAACCCTAACCCTAACCCTAACCCTAACCCTAACCCTAACCCTAACCCTAACCCTAACCCTAACCCTAACCCTAACCCTAACCCTAACCCTAACCCTAACCCTAACCCTAACCCTAACCCTAACCCTAACCCTAACCCTAACCCTAACCCTAACCCTAACCCTAACCCTAACCCTAACCCTAACCCTAACCCTAACCCTAACCCTAACCCTAACCCTAACCCTAACCCTAACCCTAACCCTAACCCTAACCCTAACCCTAACCCTAACCCTAACCCTAACCCTAACCCTAACCCTAACCCTAACCCTAACCCTAACCCTAACCCTAACCCTAACCCTAACCCTAACCCTAACCCTAACCCTAACCCTAACCCTAACCCTAACCCTAACCCTAACCCTAACCCTAACCCTAACCCTAACCCTAACCCTAACCCTAACCCTAACCCTAACCCTAACCCTAACCCTAACCCTAACCCTAACCCTAACCCTAACCCTAACCCTAACCCTAACCCTAACCCTAACCCTAACCCTAACCCTAACCCTAACCCTAACCCTAACCCTAACCCTAACCCTAACCCTAACCCTAACCCTAACCCTAACCCTAACCCTAACCCTAACCCTAACCCTAACCCTAACCCTAACCCTAACCCTAACCCTAACCCTAACCCTAACCCTAACCCTAACCCTAACCCTAACCCTAACCCTAACCCTAACCCTAACCCTAACCCTAACCCTAACCCTAACCCTAACCCTAACCCTAACCCTAACCCTAACCCTAACCCTAACCCTAACCCTAACCCTAACCCTAACCCTAACCCTAACCCTAACCCTAACCCTAACCCTAACCCTAACCCTAACCCTAACCCTAACCCTAACCCTAACCCTAACCCTAACCCTAACCCTAACCCTAACCCTAACCCTAACCCTAACCCTAACCCTAACCCTAACCCTAACCCTAACCCTAACCCTAACCCTAACCCTAACCCTAACCCTAACCCTAACCCTAACCCTAACCCTAACCCTAACCCTAACCCTAACCCTAACCCTAACCCTAACCCTAACCCTAACCCTAACCCTAACCCTAACCCTAACCCTAACCCTAACCCTAACCCTAACCCTAACCCTAACCCTAACCCTAACCCTAACCCTAACCCTAACCCTAACCCTAACCCTAACCCTAACCCTAACCCTAACCCTAACCCTAACCCTAACCCTAACCCTAACCCTAACCCTAACCCTAACCCTAACCCTAACCCTAACCCTAACCCTAACCCTAACCCTAACCCTAACCCTAACCCTAACCCTAACCCTACCCTAACCCTAACCCTAACCCTAACCCTAACCCTAACCCTAACCCTAACCCTAACCCTAACCCTAACCCTAACCCTAACCCTAACCCAAACCCTAACCCTAACCCTAACCCTAACCCTAACCCTAACCCTAACCCTAACCCTAACCCTAACCCTAACCCTAACCCTAACCCTAACCCTACCCCCCTACCCCCCCTACCCTAACCCTAACCCTAACCCTAACCCTAACCCTAACCCTAACCCTAACCCTAACCCTAACCCTAACCCTAACCCTAACCCTAACCCTAACCCTGGGACCCTGAACCTGAGCACAACATCACCACGGATGAACTCAAGGCTTTGCGTCAACTACGTCAAGACACACGCATCGTAATCAAGCCCGCGGACAAGGGCAGCAGCATAGTGATCATGGACAGAGAACAATATATCTGGGAGGGAATCAGGCAATTAAACAACTCAGAGCACTACGTCAAACTAGACCAGCCCATGTACTTAGAAACAGCAAAGGAAGCTGAAAGCGTACTGAAACAAATGCTCCAGGAGAAACACATCACCAAAAAACAATTCGATTATCTTAAAGGAAGCGACACGCCCAGATCCAGACGCTTCTACCTACTACCCAAAATACATAAAGAGCCACAAAAGTGGAGCAAACCCTACGAAATCCCTCCTGGCAGACCCATCGTATCCGACTGTGACAGTGAAACATACAATATCGCTCACTATCTGGAGCACTTCCTGAATCCCATCTCTACCAGACACCCCAGTTATCTGAAGGACACATATGATTTTCTAGCAAAAATAAAAGAAATCATGATCCCCAAGGACTCTATATTGTTCACAATCGATATAGACAGCCTATACACCAACATTGAAACAAAAGCGGGCCTGGCAGCTGTTCAAAAATACCTGACTAAACATCCCAACTCAAAAAGACCAGACAAATACATTCTGCAGCTGTTAGAAATGAGTCTGACTAAGAATGATTTTGTCTTCAATAAAGAATTCTACCTGCAGGTCAAAGGGACTGCGATGGGGAAAAAGTTTGCCCCCTCATATGCTAACATCTACATGGCCAATTGGGAAGAATCAGCTTTAGCCAGCGCCACGCTTAAACCTCTGTACTATTATCGATTTCTGGATGACATCTGGGGTGTCTGGACACACTCTAGGGACGATTTCTTGCTCTTTGCAGACCACCTCAACGGCCATCACTCCTCCATCAAAATCAAATACACATTAGATGAACAACAAGTGAACTTCTTGGACACAGTCACCTTTAAAGGACCCGACTTTGATGTGACAGGTAGACTGGACTTCAAGGTGTACTTTAAAGATACAGACACACACGCACTGCTGTTCAAAACTAGCTTCCACCCCAAGCACACATTCAGGGGGATTGTTAAATCACAATTATTACGATTCAAAAGGATTTGCACTCGCCAGGAGGATCTGCAAAGAGCAACAAAAACACTGTTCACGTCGTTAAGACAGAGAGGATACTCCAGGAGCTTTCTCAGGCACGCGCACAGAACGTTCACACAGGTAAAAGAAAAAAAGTATGAACCAGGAAAAATTATCCCCTTCATCTCCACCTATTCGTCAGCCAGTGTCAAATTAAACACCATGATTAAACAAAATTTTCACTCCTTTGTGGCAAACACACCCCACCTACAAAATTACTCCATTATTTCGGCCTACAGAAGGAACAATAATCTACTGGATTATCTCGTCTGCAGCACACTACCTAATTTGGAACCAACTAAACCCACCAAACTCTGCTTCAAATTACAAACAACCCCCTGGATAAAAAACACACACACCGGCCAAATTTTCAACATCAAACCAATTAGTGACCCCGACACACAAAACTGTGTCTATCTGATCAGGTGCGGGAAGTGTGACAAAAAATATGTGGGAGAAACAAAAAATTCAATTAGGACAAGACTCTACCAACACAGATATAACATAAAAAACAAAAAAGAAACAACCACCCACATTGTGGCACACTTCCTGCACCATGACCTTGAAGACCTGCAGGTCACAGGCCTGCAACATAATGCAGACTGGTCAACAACTGACCGAAAAAAAGCAGAGAGGGACTGGATCCTTAGGTTGGGCTGCAGGCACCCCCAGGGCCTCAATGACTGAGGGGGGCGCGGGGTCACCTGAGTGGGTCAATGGACCGTGCACATCAGAGGGGGAGCCACTTCGTGGCCCCCCTTCTGTTCTTCGTTTGCCCCTAACAAGCCAGTGCCTTCTCACCCGGGCCCCCGCGCCCTGCCTCTACATTGGGGACCTCACGGACCTTCACCAGTGCCTAAACCTAACCAGTGGGCTGAATGCCTAAACCTAACCAGTGGGCTGAGTGCCTAAACCTAACCAGTGGACTGAGTGCCTAAACCTAACCAGTGGACTGAGTGCCTGAACCTAACCAGTGGGCTGAATGCCTAAACCTAACCAGTGGACTGAGTGCCTGAACCTAACCAGTGGACTGAGAGCCTGAACCTAACCAGTGGGCTGAGTGCCTGAACCTAACCAGTGGGCTGAGTGCCTGAACCTAACCGAGGGGGTTCCCTCGTGACCCTAGAGCTTCCTCAAATGACACCCTACCCTCACCCTAACCCTAACCCTAACCAGGGGGGTCTGAGTGCCTAAACCTAACCGTTAGACTCCTCAAATTAGATTGTGATACTTGAAAGAAAAAAACAGATCACAAAATCTAAAAATGTCTATACCGGAAGGTGACACTAGAGGGAGACAAACCAACGGGAGAGGTAGGGGTCTAGAGTTCTTTGAATTTACTGTCCATGATCACTATGCTTCATTCAAATCACATACTGAATTCGGCCGCTAAATTACACACAGAAAAAAACAAATAAAACACAATATACACACACCCACCACACAATCCATTAAATCACATACATTTGAGTCAAAAATACACACAAATCCATCACAAAGACAACCCCCAAGTACAAAGACTACAAATTAATGTGCATCTCTTTAAACTCATGGAGATGACTGAGTACAAAGAAGTGGCGTGCACGTACACGCACACACACACACACACACACACCAATAAACTACAAGCAAAACTAATAAATAAATTCATTTAGGTCAAAAATACACACAAATCCATCACAAAGACAACCCCCAAGTACAAAAAACTACAAATTAATGTGCATCTCTTTAAACTCATGGAGATGACTGAGTACAAAGAAGTGGCGTGCACGTACACGCACACACACACACACACACACACACACACACACACCAATAAACTACAAACAAAACTAATAAATAAATTCATTTAGGTCAAAAATACACACAAATCCATCACAAAGACAACCCCCAAGTACAAAAAACTACAAATTAATGTGCATCTCTTTAAACTCATGGAGATGACTGAGTACAAAGAAGTGGCGTGCACGTACACGCACACACACACACACACACACACCAATAAACTACAAGCAAAACTAATAAATAAATTCATTTAGGTCAAAAATACACACAAATCCATCACAAAGACTACCCCCAAGTACAAAAAACTACAAATTAATGTGCATCTCTTTAAACTCATGGAGATGACTGAGTACAAAGAAGTGGCGTGCACGTACACGCACACACACACACACACACACACACACACACACAGTGCAGTCAGTGGGGCCTGGCTCCTCCCATGGAGCTGCAGCAGACTACATAAGCACAGCTCAGGCTCTCCACTTCTCAGTCACTCCGAACTCTCACACCAGAGACACCAGACGTCGACTCAAACTCCAACCATTAATCCAAACGCAACCGCACACACTGTGGAGCTACCCAGCCTGCAGAGTGACTCGCGCATGCGCCCCAAAACTGTTCTTTTAAGAACAACTACTAAACTATTCTTTTCGGAGCAACAACCAAACTATTATTGTGAGAACGAGAACCAAACTGTCCTCTTCAGATCAATAACCAAACTGCTCCTTTTAGAACAACAACCAGATTGTTCTCCTCAAATTGTTGAGTCCCGCCTGATGAAGGTACACGACAGTACTGAAACGTTGCAACAGGACTCGACGATAATGGATCCCAGTGACGACTGGACTCCTGTCCACTACGGACGTGCGCCGGCTGGCCCCCGTAGACGTATCGACATAGGTAACATCCGACGAAATGACCAACCTGATCCACGGCGGATTATAAACCGCAATCACACACAAAACAGACCCACATATGCAGAGACTGTACGCGGTGGGCGATTCGCTCCTGCCTGGGACATGGGGAGGCCCGACGCGACAGAGGCTCCACCTAAACACACTGCCCGCTTTACGGCTGACCCTCGACCGACAGGGTGGGTGCGTCCTCCCGCGCCTCCTCACGCCGCACAGTCCCACAGACAAGACAACAACCCGAACTACATCAAACCTGATCCTGCATTTAGTAAAATGACTAAAGAAATGTACAAGTTAATCAGGATGGTGCATCATGTAGGAAACATCTCGACCCTGATCGAACCTCCTACAGTGACACGCATCATTGACTACCTGACAAATATTATCTCCCCAGCAGCTCCTACTGAAAAAACAAAGCTTTTAATACAGGGGAATGCAAAGAATTGGGGTTACACCACTCAACTCATCCTCGAAGAACACTACCAGCACGGTATAGAAACGTGCATGGAGGTTCTAGTCGATTTACTCAACGATGACTGGCAAAAAGCCCACGAAGTGGCCACAAGATGGGCACAGAGAAACATCAAAAACAAACTAAAAGAGGAAACCCTGGAACAAACCCGGGACCTAATGTCGGTGGTGGTACAGACATGGCAGGAGAGAGAGGATTATAAAAACACACCTCTCCTCCTGCACACCTCTGACACACCAGCACACAACAGTAACACCAAGCACACACCACACACACACACACACACAAGCCCAAAGGCCTCCGAGCCACCTCTGAATAAAGAGACGACACAAAAAGAGACCTCACCACCTCACATGAGACCTCAAAAAGAGACCTCACCACCTCACATGAGACCTCAAAAAGAGACCTCACCAACTCACATGAGACCTCAAAAAGAGACCTCACCAACTCACATGAGACCTCAAAAAGAGACCTCACCATCTCACACGGGCTCTGCTCAGCTCTTACAGAGCACAATGATTGACAGCTCACCTCCCAAACAAACACCGCTCCCTCAGAGAGCACTAAGAGCAGCCCGCTCAATAATCAAAAATCCTTGTGTAGCAGAGGATGCGATCATGGACTGGGACATCTCAGCTGTATCTACGCCTCCGGATAAAACAAGACCTGCACCTCCAGTGAAAAAAACAATACCTGAGAGGCTGGTGCTGGTCCACGACACCACACCCAGCCTGATACCCACTCTCACAGAACACAGTCCACAGACAGACACACACACACCCACCCACACACACACAGAAAGGAACAAAACGATCTCTCAAACCAGCATCACAGACCTATTTGACGACAAACGCTCTCCAACAACAAAGAGACCAACAAAACACATCAACACACTCAAAAAAATGAATGACTGGACCCTGTCTGCCAGAAAAAAATGGCTGATCATGGGGGACTCCAACCTGGCACGCATCCCTGAAATAAACCTGGGGGAGCTACAGGTGGATAGCTTCCCGGGCGCTAACTTTCGGCACGCAGGTGCCATCTTAGAAAAAACAACAGTTACAACTGAGGCGGAAATTGTCATCCTGAATTTTGGACTGAACAATCGCGCACAGAGCTTCAAACAAACTACACAGAGACAACTGCAGCGAACACTCAAAATAGCAAAACAGACATTTCCTGATGCTGACATAAGAGTGCCTGTCATCAACTACTCGCCTCTGTTATCCCACAAGGAACAATCTAATCTGAGAGAACTAAATGAATACATCAGCAAACAGACATATGCTCTGCCCCCTCTGCCTAAACACCTCTTTAAGACAGAGAAAGACAGAATACACTGGACGAGCGAGACAGCCACGGCCATACTCAACCACTGGATCGCACATTTAAACTCAGAGACCCCTCGAGTCTAAAAGATCATGAGGGTGCAAAAAATGTAATACTCTTATGCAAAAAGTTCACACCCAGCGAGGAGCAAATGGCACTCTTAAACAGAGGACTCACATTTATTCCCACTCTCATGAAAAAGAAGAAACAACAGAAACAGCTACTGCTGGACATGCAAAATTATCACAGAAAACTAAAACTCACGGTGTACTTTGAACGCCGACCTCAGACTGAGAGAGTGCCATTTGTCCTCGGGTCGAACTGGACACCGACGGCTGGAAAAATACCCCGTCTCATCAGTGACATCATAAAGGCAGACTCCTATGCTTACAAATCGCTACGCTGGGACCCTGAACCTGAGCACAACATCACCACGGATGAACTCAAGGCTTTGCGTCAACTACGTCAAGACACACGCATCGTAATCAAGCCCGCGGACAAGGGCAGCAGCATAGTGATCATGGACAGAGAACAATATATCTGGGAGGGAATCAGGCAATTAAACAACTCAGAGCACTACGTCAAACTAGACCAGCCCATGTACTTAGAAACAGCAAAGGAAGCTGAAAGCGTACTGAAACAAATGCTCCAGGAGAAACACATCACCAAAAAACAATTCGATTATCTTAAAGGAAGCGACACGCCCAGATCCAGACGCTTCTACCTACTACCCAAAATACATAAAGAGCCACAAAAGTGGAGCAAACCCTACGAAATCCCTCCTGGCAGACCCATCGTATCCGACTGTGACAGTGAAACATACAATATCGCTCACTATCTGGAGCACTTCCTGAATCCCATCTCTACCAGACACCCCAGTTATCTGAAGGACACATATGATTTTCTAGCAAAAATAAAAGAAATCATGATCCCCAAGGACTCTATATTGTTCACAATCGATATAGACAGCCTATACACCAACATTGAAACAAAAGCGGGCCTGGCAGCTGTTCAAAAATACCTGACTAAACATCCCAACTCAAAAAGACCAGACAAATACATTCTGCAGCTGTTAGAAATGAGTCTGACTAAGAATGATTTTGTCTTCAATAAAGAATTCTACCTGCAGGTCAAAGGGACTGCGATGGGGAAAAAGTTTGCCCCCTCATATGCTAACATCTACATGGCCAATTGGGAAGAATCAGCTTTAGCCAGCGCCACGCTTAAACCTCTGTACTATTATCGATTTCTGGATGACATCTGGGGTGTCTGGACACACTCTAGGGACGATTTCTTGCTCTTTGCAGACCACCTCAACGGCCATCACTCCTCCATCAAAATCAAATACACATTAGATGAACAACAAGTGAACTTCTTGGACACAGTCACCTTTAAAGGACCCGACTTTGATGTGACAGGTAGACTGGACTTCAAGGTGTACTTTAAAGATACAGACACACACGCACTGCTGTTCAAAACTAGCTTCCACCCCAAGCACACATTCAGGGGGATTGTTAAATCACAATTATTACGATTCAAAAGGATTTGCACTCGCCAGGAGGATCTGCAAAGAGCAACAAAAACACTGTTCACGTCGTTAAGACAGAGAGGATACTCCAGGAGCTTTCTCAGGCACGCGCACAGAACGTTCACACAGGTAAAAGAAAAAAAGTATGAACCAGGAAAAATTATCCCCTTCATCTCCACCTATTCGTCAGCCAGTGTCAAATTAAACACCATGATTAAACAAAATTTTCACTCCTTTGTGGCAAACACACCCCACCTACAAAATTACTCCATTATTTCGGCCTACAGAAGGAACAATAATCTACTGGATTATCTCGTCTGCAGCACACTACCTAATTTGGAACCAACTAAACCCACCAAACTCTGCTTCAAATTACAAACAACCCCCTGGATAAAAAACACACACACCGGCCAAATTTTCAACATCAAACCAATTAGTGACCCCGACACACAAAACTGTGTCTATCTGATCAGGTGCGGGAAGTGTGACAAAAAATATGTGGGAGAAACAAAAAATTCAATTAGGACAAGACTCTACCAACACAGATATAACATAAAAAACAAAAAAGAAACAACCACCCACATTGTGGCACACTTCCTGCACCATGACCTTGAAGACCTGCAGGTCACAGGCCTGCAACATAATGCAGACTGGTCAACAACTGACCGAAAAAAAGCAGAGAGGGACTGGATCCTTAGGTTGGGCTGCAGGCACCCCCAGGGCCTCAATGACTGAGGGGGGCGCGGGGTCACCTGAGTGGGTCAATGGACCGTGCACATCAGAGGGGGAGCCACTTCGTGGCCCCCCTTCTGTTCTTCGTTTGCCCCTAACAAGCCAGTGCCTTCTCACCCGGGCCCCCGCGCCCTGCCTCTACATTGGGGACCTCACGGACCTTCACCAGTGCCTAAACCTAACCAGTGGGCTGAATGCCTAAACCTAACCAGTGGGCTGAGTGCCTAAACCTAACCAGTGGACTGAGTGCCTAAACCTAACCAGTGGACTGAGTGCCTGAACCTAACCAGTGGGCTGAATGCCTAAACCTAACCAGTGGACTGAGTGCCTGAACCTAACCAGTGGACTGAGAGCCTGAACCTAACCAGTGGGCTGAGTGCCTGAACCTAACCAGTGGGCTGAGTGCCTGAACCTAACCGAGGGGGTTCCCTCGTGACCCTAGAGCTTCCTCAAATGACACCCTACCCTCACCCTAACCCTAACCCTAACCAGGGGGGTCTGAGTGCCTAAACCTAACCGTTAGACTCCTCAAATTAGATTGTGATACTTGAAAGAAAAAAACAGATCACAAAATCTAAAAATGTCTATACCGGAAGGTGACACTAGAGGGAGACAAACCAACGGGAGAGGTAGGGGTCTAGAGTTCTTTGAATTTACTGTCCATGATCACTATGCTTCATTCAAATCACATACTGAATTCGGCCGCTAAATTACACACAGAAAAAAACAAATAAAACACAATATACACACACCCACCACACAATCCATTAAATCACATACATTTGAGTCAAAAATACACACAAATCCATCACAAAGACAACCCCCAAGTACAAAGACTACAAATTAATGTGCATCTCTTTAAACTCATGGAGATGACTGAGTACAAAGAAGTGGCGTGCACGTACACGCACACACACACACACACACACACCAATAAACTACAAGCAAAACTAATAAATAAATTCATTTAGGTCAAAAATACACACAAATCCATCACAAAGACAACCCCCAAGTACAAAAAACTACAAATTAATGTGCATCTCTTTAAACTCATGGAGATGACTGAGTACAAAGAAGTGGCGTGCACGTACACGCACACACACACACACACACACACACACACACACACCAATAAACTACAAACAAAACTAATAAATAAATTCATTTAGGTCAAAAATACACACAAATCCATCACAAAGACAACCCCCAAGTACAAAAAACTACAAATTAATGTGCATCTCTTTAAACTCATGGAGATGACTGAGTACAAAGAAGTGGCGTGCACGTACACGCACACACACACACACACACACACCAATAAACTACAAGCAAAACTAATAAATAAATTCATTTAGGTCAAAAATACACACAAATCCATCACAAAGACTACCCCCAAGTACAAAAAACTACAAATTAATGTGCATCTCTTTAAACTCATGGAGATGACTGAGTACAAAGAAGTGGCGTGCACGTACACGCACACACACACACACACACACACACACACACACAGTGCAGTCAGTGGGGCCTGGCTCCTCCCATGGAGCTGCAGCAGACTACATAAGCACAGCTCAGGCTCTCCACTTCTCAGTCACTCCGAACTCTCACACCAGAGACACCAGACGTCGACTCAAACTCCAACCATTAATCCAAACGCAACCGCACACACTGTGGAGCTACCCAGCCTGCAGAGTGACTCGCGCATGCGCCCCAAAACTGTTCTTTTAAGAACAACTACTAAACTATTCTTTTCGGAGCAACAACCAAACTATTATTGTGAGAACGAGAACCAAACTGTCCTCTTCAGATCAATAACCAAACTGCTCCTTTTAGAACAACAACCAGATTGTTCTCCTCAAATTGTTGAGTCCCGCCTGATGAAGGTACACGACAGTACTGAAACGTTGCAACAGGACTCGACGATAATGGATCCCAGTGACGACTGGACTCCTGTCCACTACGGACGTGCGCCGGCTGGCCCCCGTAGACGTATCGACATAGGTAACATCCGACGAAATGACCAACCTGATCCACGGCGGATTATAAACCGCAATCACACACAAAACAGACCCACATATGCAGAGACTGTACGCGGTGGGCGATTCGCTCCTGCCTGGGACATGGGGAGGCCCGACGCGACAGAGGCTCCACCTAAACACACTGCCCGCTTTACGGCTGACCCTCGACCGACAGGGTGGGTGCGTCCTCCCGCGCCTCCTCACGCCGCACAGTCCCACAGACAAGACAACAACCCGAACTACATCAAACCTGATCCTGCATTTAGTAAAATGACTAAAGAAATGTACAAGTTAATCAGGATGGTGCATCATGTAGGAAACATCTCGACCCTGATCGAACCTCCTACAGTGACACGCATCATTGACTACCTGACAAATATTATCTCCCCAGCAGTTCCTACTGAAAAAACAAAGCTTTTAATACAGGGGAATGCAAAGAATTGGGGTTACACCACTCAACTCATCCTCGAAGAACACTACCAGCACGGTATAGAAACGTGCATGGAGGTTCTAGTCGATTTACTCAACGATGACTGGCAAAAAGCCCACGAAGTGGCCACAAGATGGGCACAGAGAAACATCAAAAACAAACTAAAAGAGGAAACCCTGGAACAAACCCGGGACCTAATGTCGGTGGTGGTACAGACATGGCAGGAGAGAGAGGATTATAAAAACACACCTCTCCTCCTGCACACCTCTGACACACCAGCACACAACAGTAACACCAAGCACACACCACACACACACACACACACAAGCCCAAAGGCCTCCGAGCCACCTCTGAATAAAGAGACGACACAAAAAGAGACCTCACCACCTCACATGAGACCTCAAAAAGAGACCTCACCACCTCACATGAGACCTCAAAAAGAGACCTCACCAACTCACATGAGACCTCAAAAAGAGACCTCACCAACTCACATGAGACCTCAAAAAGAGACCTCACCATCTCACACGGGCTCTGCTCAGCTCTTACAGAGCACAATGATTGACAGCTCACCTCCCAAACAAACACCGCTCCCTCAGAGAGCACTAAGAGCAGCCCGCTCAATAATCAAAAATCCTTGTGTAGCAGAGGATGCGATCATGGACTGGGACATCTCAGCTGTATCTACGCCTCCGGATAAAACAAGACCTGCACCTCCAGTGAAAAAAACAATACCTGAGAGGCTGGTGCTGGTCCACGACACCACACCCAGCCTGATACCCACTCTCACAGAACACAGTCCACAGACAGACACACACACACCCACCCACACACACACAGAAAGGAACAAAACGATCTCTCAAACCAGCATCACAGACCTATTTGACGACAAACGCTCTCCAACAACAAAGAGACCAACAAAACACATCAACACACTCAAAAAAATGAATGACTGGACCCTGTCTGCCAGAAAAAAATGGCTGATCATGGGGGACTCCAACCTGGCACGCATCCCTGAAATAAACCTGGGGGAGCTACAGGTGGATAGCTTCCCGGGCGCTAACTTTCGGCACGCAGGTGCCATCTTAGAAAAAACAACAGTTACAACTGAGGCGGAAATTGTCATCCTGAATTTTGGACTGAACAATCGCGCACAGAGCTTCAAACAAACTACACAGAGACAACTGCAGCGAACACTCAAAATAGCAAAACAGACATTTCCTGATGCTGACATAAGAGTGCCTGTCATCAACTACTCGCCTCTGTTATCCCACAAGGAACAATCTAATCTGAGAGAACTAAATGAATACATCAGCAAACAGACATATGCTCTGCCCCCTCTGCCTAAACACCTCTTTAAGACAGAGAAAGACAGAATACACTGGACGAGCGAGACAGCCACGGCCATACTCAACCACTGGATCGCACATTTAAACTCAGAGACCCCTCGAGTCTAAAAGATCATGAGGGTGCAAAAAATGTAATACTCTTATGCAAAAAGTTCACACCCAGCGAGGAGCAAATGGCACTCTTAAACAGAGGACTCACATTTATTCCCACTCTCATGAAAAAGAAGAAACAACAGAAACAGCTACTGCTGGACATGCAAAATTATCACAGAAAACTAAAACTCACGGTGTACTTTGAACGCCGACCTCAGACTGAGAGAGTGCCATTTGTCCTCGGGTCGAACTGGACACCGACGGCTGGAAAAATACCCCGTCTCATCAGTGACATCATAAAGGCAGACTCCTATGCTTACAAATCGCTACGCTGGGACCCTGAACCTGAGCACAACATCACCACGGATGAACTCAAGGCTTTGCGTCAACTACGTCAAGACACACGCATCGTAATCAAGCCCGCGGACAAGGGCAGCAGCATAGTGATCATGGACAGAGAACAATATATCTGGGAGGGAATCAGGCAATTAAACAACTCAGAGCACTACGTCAAACTAGACCAGCCCATGTACTTAGAAACAGCAAAGGAAGCTGAAAGCGTACTGAAACAAATGCTCCAGGAGAAACACATCACCAAAAAACAATTCGATTATCTTAAAGGAAGCGACACGCCCAGATCCAGACGCTTCTACCTACTACCCAAAATACATAAAGAGCCACAAAAGTGGAGCAAACCCTACGAAATCCCTCCTGGCAGACCCATCGTATCCGACTGTGACAGTGAAACATACAATATCGCTCACTATCTGGAGCACTTCCTGAATCCCATCTCTACCAGACACCCCAGTTATCTGAAGGACACATATGATTTTCTAGCAAAAATAAAAGAAATCATGATCCCCAAGGACTCTATATTGTTCACAATCGATATAGACAGCCTATACACCAACATTGAAACAAAAGCGGGCCTGGCAGCTGTTCAAAAATACCTGACTAAACATCCCAACTCAAAAAGACCAGACAAATACATTCTGCAGCTGTTAGAAATGAGTCTGACTAAGAATGATTTTGTCTTCAATAAAGAATTCTACCTGCAGGTCAAAGGGACTGCGATGGGGAAAAAGTTTGCCCCCTCATATGCTAACATCTACATGGCCAATTGGGAAGAATCAGCTTTAGCCAGCGCCACGCTTAAACCTCTGTACTATTATCGATTTCTGGATGACATCTGGGGTGTCTGGACACACTCTAGGGACGATTTCTTGCTCTTTGCAGACCACCTCAACGGCCATCACTCCTCCATCAAAATCAAATACACATTAGATGAACAACAAGTGAACTTCTTGGACACAGTCACCTTTAAAGGACCCGACTTTGATGTGACAGGTAGACTGGACTTCAAGGTGTACTTTAAAGATACAGACACACACGCACTGCTGTTCAAAACTAGCTTCCACCCCAAGCACACATTCAGGGGGATTGTTAAATCACAATTATTACGATTCAAAAGGATTTGCACTCGCCAGGAGGATCTGCAAAGAGCAACAAAAACACTGTTCACGTCGTTAAGACAGAGAGGATACTCCAGGAGCTTTCTCAGGCACGCGCACAGAACGTTCACACAGGTAAAAGAAAAAAAGTATGAACCAGGAAAAATTATCCCCTTCATCTCCACCTATTCGTCAGCCAGTGTCAAATTAAACACCATGATTAAACAAAATTTTCACTCCTTTGTGGCAAACACACCCCACCTACAAAATTACTCCATTATTTCGGCCTACAGAAGGAACAATAATCTACTGGATTATCTCGTCTGCAGCACACTACCTAATTTGGAACCAACTAAACCCACCAAACTCTGCTTCAAATTACAAACAACCCCCTGGATAAAAAACACACACACCGGCCAAATTTTCAACATCAAACCAATTAGTGACCCCGACACACAAAACTGTGTCTATCTGATCAGGTGCGGGAAGTGTGACAAAAAATATGTGGGAGAAACAAAAAATTCAATTAGGACAAGACTCTACCAACACAGATATAACATAAAAAACAAAAAAGAAACAACCACCCACATTGTGGCACACTTCCTGCACCATGACCTTGAAGACCTGCAGGTCACAGGCCTGCAACATAATGCAGACTGGTCAACAACTGACCGAAAAAAAGCAGAGAGGGACTGGATCCTTAGGTTGGGCTGCAGGCACCCCCAGGGCCTCAATGACTGAGGGGGGCGCGGGGTCACCTGAGTGGGTCAATGGACCGTGCACATCAGAGGGGGAGCCACTTCGTGGCCCCCCTTCTGTTCTTCGTTTGCCCCTAACCCTAACCCTAACCCTAACCCTAACCCTAACCCTAACCCTAACCCTAACCCTAACCCTAACCCTAACCCTAACCTCTCCAATCCTCCCCTTTGTCACTACATTTTCACCATCGACCGTGAAGCTTGTGAGGGTAATTAGGGGTCATTTCACCTCCTTTATGGCAGACACACAGGGGCTGCAGGAGAGGAGGATCATTGCAGCCTACAGAAAGAATAGGAACCTCCAGTCCTATCTAGTGAAGGCAAAACTGCCGTCTCTGTTGACCTCTGCACCCAGAGGTCACGGACAATTTTTTAAGCACCAGACATGGCTGCAAAACACACAGACAAACACAATTTTTCGCTGCCAGCTGCGGGGAAGCCCTCTCACCAGGAATTGTGTTTACCTGATTACCTGTGCTACCTGTGGGGCAAAGTATGTTGGGGAGACAGGAAACACAATCCTGGTGAGGTTCACTCAGCATCGGCACAACATTTTGAGGAAGAAGGAGACTCAGAGGCTGGTGGTGGGACACTATGTCCTCCACGGATGGGACGCGGTCCGTGTCTCTGTCCTTGAGGCCGACCCCAGATGGAGCGTGGCTCAG